>NC_091168.1:38027774-38137774 GCF_040958095.1 Procambarus clarkii | reverse complement strand
TGACCTCTCTCGTAATTTTGAACTCTTCCAAGGCCGCCTGGTTTACTTCCCTTTCTCCTAGCACAGTGACCTCACCTTGTTCTGTTGTGAAGACCTCCTGGAACCTCTTCTTGAGTTCATCACACATCTCTTTGTTGTTCTCTGTATACCTGTCCTCGCCTATTCTAAGTTTCACTACCTGTTCTTTCACTGTTGTTTTCCTTCTGATGTGACTGTGGAGTAGCTTTGGTTCGGTCTTGGGTTTGTTTGCTATATCATTTTCATAACTTTTCTCTGCTTCTCTTCTCACCCTGACGTACTCATTCCTGGTTCTCTGGTATCTCTCTCTGCTTTCTGGTGTTCTGTTATTCCGGATGTTCCTCCACGCCCTTTTGTTCAGTTTCTTTGCTTCCATACATGGCCTATTATACCATGGATTCTTCTTTTGTTTCTCGGATTTTTCCCTTTGGGATGGGATGTATCTGCTTACTGCCTCCTGACACTTTTGGGTGACATAGTCCATCATACCCTGTGCAGACTTAGCTCTGAGGTCTGTGTCCCAAGGTATTTCCCTTAGGAAGCTTCTCATCTCCTCATCATTTCCCTTTCGGTATGCCAGCCTTTTGTTTCCTAGTTTTTTTTTGGAGGGAGATAATTCCGAGCTCTACCAGGTACTCAAAGTTCAATACACTATGATCACTCATTCCCAAGGGTGCTTCCATCTTGACTTCCCTTTGCTGGTTCACCTTCTCCTCTTATTCTTTTTGGTTCCTTGATGTGCTGGCTTAGAAAGTTTCTTGTTCCCACGTCCAGCAGCTTAGCTCTCAATGTTTCTGGTCCTCCATGCGAGTCTCTGTTCTACCAATCTATATTCCCATGGTTGAAGTCTCCCATGAATAGTAGTCCAGATCCATTCCTGCTAGCAACATAAGCTGCTCTCTCTATTATGTTAATGGTAGTCATGTTGTTTCTATTACACTCCTGTCTGGGTCTTCTGTCATTTGGTGGTGGATTATGACTACGACTATAATTTTTTGCCCTCCAGTTGTTATTGTACCTATTATGTAGTCACTGAAACCTTCACATCCCTGAACACCCAACTCTTTTCCCAGCCTTTTCTTACCAGCAGGGCTACACCACCACCACCTCTTCCTTCTCTCTCTTTCCTCATAACATAATAGTTCTGTGGGAACACTGAATTTGTTATTGTTTTCGTTAGCTTTGTTTCTGTGAGAGCTATTATGTCTGGGTTTTCCTTTAGTACCCATTCTCCAAGTTCATTTGCTTTATTTGTAATTCCATCTATGTTAGTGTACATTGCCTTGAGGCTCACTTTCTTCTGTCCCTTCTCAAATCTCCTCCTTGGTGAGTGTTCTGCTGGTGGAGGAAGCTGTGACATGGGTGTGAGGATTTGTGAGGTACCAGGATTGCAGAGGATACTAGGATGAGGGGTGGAGGGTCAAATGAAGGGGGAGGGACAGGGAGGGTATGGGGTGAAAGGGGAGGGAGGACAGGAAGGAAAGGGGGGAGGGGGGACTCGGCGGGAGGAGAGGAGGGGTAAAAGGGTGGGGAGTGGGTGTGGGGGATAGGAGATTTGGCTGAGTATTTGAGTGGGGGCATGGAGGGTTTGGGGTAGGGGAGTTTTCTATGCAGAGGAGGGTGGTGGGGTGGCCCTCACCGCTGGTGTTACTGGGTAGCTGGTTGTGGGTTCCTCCCCTCGCCTCTGGGGGTGTTATATTGGGAGCTGTGGATTCCTGGTTTTCCCCGCTCGCCGTGCGCTTCTTCCTTCCTTCTACCGCCATGGCCCTCTTCTCCCTCGTCATGTCCCTCTGGTGGAATACTTTTTTGAATTCTCCCACATATTGCAGGTGGCTTTTCTTTGTTAGAATCATCTCCTTTGTGTTCTCGTTTGCAAACACTATCTTTAACACACGGTCTCGGTCTTTTTTGTACCAGCCTAGCCTGAAAACCTGTTCAATGCTATGCTCAGCCCATTCCATGTCTAGTGCCTTCGGTATTTCATTCACTGCTGCTTTGTCCTTATCATTCCACTCTTTCCTGTTAGAGCCTTCCTGCTTTAACAGGAAAGAGTCTAATTCCCACAGCTACCACTGATCTTTTCCTTTCCAGCAGCTGGGTAGTGGAGTGTGCCGTTTCCTGTGAGGTGGCTGCTTTCATGGCTACTTTCATCACTGCAGACATTACTTCAGAGTTGTTGTTTTTTAGCATTTCTGCAAATGTTGCTTTTTATTGTGGCATTCTCTTAAAAAATACTCTTACCACCTTCTTCCTGGGTGGTTATCTGAGTCTCAGCATTGATACTGTTCTCTTTCAGGGCTCTAATCTATTTCTTTGCTGCTGTCAGCTCTTTTTTTAGGTTGCTTATTTCATTCTTTATTTCTTGCATCATTTCCTGCATCTCACTCTTGATGTCCTCCAGAAACTGGGCGAACATTTCCTTCATTTTGTCATCGGGACTTTTCCCTGTTCCCCTGTTGCCTCTGGTTGTCATGCTTGACCCTGTTCCTAGTTGTGCTGTGATAGGATTTGTCAGAAGGGCAGAGCGGGGTGGGGGGGGGAGAGAGAGAGAGAGAGAGAGAGAGAGAGAGAGAGAGAGAGAGAGAGAGAGAGAGAGAGAGAGAGAGAGAGAGAGAGAGAGAGAGAGAGAGGGAGAGAGAGAGAGAGAGAGAGAGAGAGAGAGAGAGAGAGAGAGAGAGAGAGAGAGAGAGAGAGAGAGAGAGAGAGAGAGAGAGAGAGAGAGAGAGAGAGAGAGAGAGAGAGAGAGAGAGAGAGAGAGAGAGAGAGAAAGAGAGAGAGAGAGAGAGGGAGAGAGAGAGAGAGAGAGAGAGAGAGAGAGAGAGAGAGAGAGAGAGAGAGAGAGAGAGAGAGAGAGAGAGAGAGAGAGAGAGAGAGAGAGTGCAGAGAGGGAGAGAGTGCGGAGGGGTGAGAGAGAGTGCGGAGGGGTGAGAGAGAGTGCGGAGGGGTGAGAGAGAGGGGGAGAGTGTGTGTAAGGGGGATGCGGGGGATGGGGGGGCGGAGATGGTGACCAGGTCAGATCACTTCAGAGGGAGGGGGGGTAATAGGGGGTGGAGTATAGTAAGGTCTTACCTCTTTCCACAAAAGGTATTAATCTTTTCTTCCCTGACTGAACGTTTGTCTGTGTGTGTGCGTGTATGTGTGTTTTTGCGTGTGCGTGCATGTGTGCGTGCATACGTACGTGGGCGTGCATGCGTGCGTGTGTCACGAGTTCCCGTAAGCGTTAACCTCTACCCAAAATGAGCCACTTTGAGATTTTAAATATATATGCTATCCTGAACAAGAATTTTATATATAATATTTTACCTCACACTGTACACCTGATTAATTCACCAGAGAGGGGTACATAACAGTCTGCCTTTTCGCTCACACAATTAGATGAGTAATGTTGATGTATGGATGACGATGGTGATCCATCGTCGCCTCCCACGTGGTGATTCACTAAGTTCTAGTAGATTGATGATGGCGGTTCTTCTCTATCTACACAAAGCTCTGGAGTCAGTCACTGTATCGTTGTGTTACAGTTCACTAATTTACTGTACCACTGATTACAGTCACCACTCAACAAACACAATCAGGCAGTTCCACGGCGGGTCGTCCCACCTGGCTGTCAGGTCAGGTCGTTCCACGCGGTCCTCCACACTTATATGCTCCGGTGATGCCACTAGCTCCACTTTGGTTTCTTCGCACTATCGCTAGCGATATGACTATGCTATGTTGCACCCTGCTAGCTACACACTGCGAGAGGCCAAATACTATGATCTAGCCTCTATACTCCTTCAATGTCCCGAGAAATTGACGAGTTTCCACGGACCTCACTAATCGTGTCTCCCACCGGCGGCGACCTACTGTGTGTGTGTGTGTGTGTTTGTATTTTTGTATGTGTGTGTGTGTATGTGTGTGTGTATGTGTGTGTGTGTGTGTGTGTGTGTGTGTGTGTGTACTCACCTAATTGTACTCACCTAATTGTGCTTGCGGGGGTTGAGCTCTGGCTCTTTGGTCCCGCCTCTCAACCGTCAATCAACTGGTGTACAGATTCCTGAGCCTATTGGGCTCTATCATATCTACATTTGAAACTGTGTATGGAGTCAGCCTCCACCACATCACTTCCTAATGCATTCCATTTACTAACTACTCTGACACTGAAAAAGTTCTTTCTAACGTCTCTGTGGCTCATTTGGGTACTCAGCTTCCACCTGTGTCCCCTTGTTCGCGTCCCACCAGTGTTGAATAGTTCATCTTTGTTTACCCGGTCGATTCCCCTGAGGATTTTGTAGGTTGTGATCATGTCCCCCCTTACTCTTCTGTCTTCCAGTGTCGTAAGGTGCATTTCCCGCAGCCTTTCCTCATAACTCATGCCTCTTAGTTCTGGGGCTAGTCTAGTAGCATACCTTTGGACTTTTTCCAGCTTCGTCTTGTGCTTGACAAGGTACGGGCTCCATGCTGGGGCCGCATACTCCAGGATTGGTCTTACATATGTGGTGTACAAGATTCTGAATGATTCCTTACACAGGTTCCTGAACGCCGTTCTGATGTTAGCCAGCCTCGCATATGCCGCAGACGTTATTCTCTTTATGTGGGCTTCAGGAGACAGGTTTGGTGTGATATCAACTCCTAGATCTTTCTCTTTGTCTGTTTCATTAAGTACTTCATCTCCTATTCTGTATCCTGTGTCTGGCCTCCTGTTTCCACTGCCTAGTTTCATTACTTTGCATTTACTCGGGTTGAACTTCAACAGCCATTTGTTGGACCATTCACTCAGTCTATCTAGGTCATCTTGTGGCCTCCTACTATCATCCTCTGTTTCAATCCTCCTCATAATTTTTGCATCGTCGGCTAACATTGAGAGGAATGAATCTATACCCTCTGGGAGATCATTTACATATACCAGAAACAGTATAGGTCCAAGGACTGACCCCTGCGGGACTCCACTTGTGACGTCTCGCCAATCTGAGACCTCACCAGTCACACAGACTCGTTGTCTCCTGTTGCTTAGGTACTCCTCTATCCACCGGAGTACCTTCCCTCTCACTCCAGCCTGCATCTCCAACTTTCGCACTAGCCTCTTGTGTGGAACTGTATCAAAGGCTTTCTGACAATCCAAAAATATGCAGTCTGCCCACCCTTCTCTTTCTTGCCTTATTTTTGTTGCCTGGTCGTAGAATTCAAGTAACCCTGTGAGGCAGGACCTGCCATCCCTGAACCCATGTTGATGCTGTGTTACAAAGTTCCTTTGCTCCAGATGCTCCACTAGTTTTTTTCGCACAATCTTCTCCATCAGCTTGCATGGGATGCAGGTTAGGGACACAGGCCTGTAGTTCAGTGCCTCCTGTCTATCCCCTTTCTTGTATATCGGGACTATGTTAGGTGGTTTCCAAATATCTGGCAGTTCCCCTGTTGCCAGTGATTTGTTATACACTATGGAGAGTGGTAGGCACAGTTCTCCTGCTCCTTCCTTTAGAACCCAAGGGGAGATTCCATCTGGGTCTATAGCCTTTGTCACATCCAACTCTAGTAAACACTTCCTTACTTCCCCGCTGGTAATCTCAAACTCTTCCAGTGGTTCTTGGTTAGCTATTCCCACACTTACCTCTGGAATTTCTCCTTGCTGTAAGGTGAAGACCTCCTGGAATTTCTTATTCAATTCCTCACACACTTCCTTGTCATTTGTAGTGAATCCTTCCGCCCCTATCCTTAATTTCATAACCTGTTCCTTTACTGTTGTTTTTCTCCTGATGTGGCTATGCAACAATTAAGGCTGAGTCTTTGCCTTGCTTGCGATGTCATTTTCGTATTGTCTTTCTGCCTCTCTTCTCATCCTGACATATTCATTCCTGGCATTCTGGTATCTTTCTCTGCTCTCCAGTGTCCTGTTATTCCTATATTTTCTCCATGCCCTTTTACTTTGCTGCTTAGCTAGCCCACATCTCTGATTAAACCAAGGGTTTCTCATTTTCATTTCTCTGTTTTCCTTTTGGACTGGGACAAACTTGTTTGCTGCGTCCTTGCACTTCTGCGTGATGTAATCCATCATATCTTGGGCCGTCTTTCCCCTGAGCTCTGTTTCCCATGCTATATCTGTTAGGAATTTTCTTATCCCCTCATAGTTTCCCTTTCGGTATGCTAACCTTTTGGTTTCGGTATCCCTCCGAATGTGTGTGTGTGTGTGTGTACTCACCTATATGTACTCACCTATATGTGCTTGCAGGATCGAGCATTGACTCTTGGATCCCGCCTATGTGTGTGTGTGTGTGTGTGTGTGTGTGTGTGTGTGTGTGTGTGTGTGTGTGTGTATGTGTGTGTGTGTGTGTGTGTGTGTGTGTGTGTGTGTGTGTGTGTGTGTGTGTGTGTGTGTGTGTGTGTGTGTGTGAGTGCGTATAAGCATATCGTTATAATTACCCCTTTTAAAATCAACGTCTTGAGAAGCATGGACTATGTATCTCATTCCCAGTAAATATTATATTTTAGTTTTAATCAGTCCGAGCAAGATAGAAAGATTACTACAATAAGGTGTGTCCGGCAGAGTCTACCAGGAGGTCTTCCGCTTCAGTGAACCCCCTCCTTGGCGGCGCCTTCCTTGGAAGACATCCGGAGTTTAATATTGGCTGCCGGCAAACGATATCCATTTCCTGAGAAATTTCTGCTATTTTTCTTTACATGTTGAGTGTTTTCCTGACTGTCTTTACAAATTTTGTTTGTTGGTTTGTCTGGCCATATTGTCTAATTCTTGCTATACATTTTTGTTATTTTTCATCATTATCCCGTACTTAAGAACAGGGACTAGGAGAGCCAGGTTAGGAGTATATACTCTAGGAATGTATTCCCCCAAGACAGCATTTCCTGACAAGCCTTTAAATTCCTACAGAGTTTCGGATGCGTTATTTGGCAGAATGAAAAGTTTGGCTCGAATCACTTCCCGTTGCTTTAATCAGCCTTTTTTGGTAATAAAGCAGATCTTCTGGTCGATTTTATCTTCCTCTTCTTTAAAAAATATCTTTAAACACTTTACCAACGGTAAATAATGGAAATAGTTAAATAAATCGAAGAAATTAAGGTAAAACAACAAAATATGTTAAAAATTGTCACACACGTGTAATCAATTCGTTCAGAATTTTCACTAAAACAACACAAGTGTATGTGTGTGTGTGTTTACTAGTTGTGTTTACTAGTTGTGTTTACTAGTTGTGTTTACTAGTTGTGTTTTTGCGGGGGTTGAGCTTTGCTCTTTCGGCCCGCCTCTCAACTGTCAATCAACTGTTTACTAACTAACTACTAACTTACTACTTTTTTTTTTTTTTTTTTTTTTTTTTCCCACACCACACACACACCCCAGGAAGCAGCCCGTGACAGCTGACTAACTCCCAGGTACCTATTTACTGCTAGGTAACAGGGGCACTTAGGGTGAAAGAAACTTTGCCCATTTGTTTCTGCCTCGTGCGGGAATCGAACCCGCGCCACAGAATTACGAGTCCTGCGCGCTATCCACCAGGCTACGAGGCCCCCTCGTAGCCTGTGTGTGTGTGTGTGTGTGTGTGTGTGTGTGTGTGTGTGTGTGTGTGTGTGTGTGTGTGTGTGTGTGTACTCACCTAATTGTACTCACCTAATTGTGAGTACAATTAGGTGAGTACACACACACACACACACACACACACACACACACACACACACACACACACACACACACACACACACACACACACACACACACAATTGTGTGTGTGTGTGTGTGTGTGTGTGTGTGTGTGTGTGTGTGTGTCTATGTGTGTGTGTATTTACTATCTGTGCGTGCAGAATCGAGCTATTAGCTCTTGGAGCCTGCCTTTCTAACCAATCTCTTTTCCTCAATTATATCTACCACTATCTATTATCTACTATGCTACTATAGGAACTACTATATCTATTATACACACTCACACACACACACACACACACACACACACACACACAAACACACACACTACCTCGGGGGCCTGGTAGCCTGGTGGATAGCATGCAGGACTCGTAATTCTGTGGCGCGGTTTCGATTCCCGCACCTGGCAGAAACAAATGGGCAAAGTTTCTTTCACCCTAAATCCCCCTGTTACCTAGCAGTAAAAAGGTACCTTTTTACTGCTAGGGCTGCTTTCTGGGGTGTGTGTGTGTGGTAGAGAGAAAAAAAGTAGTTAGTAAACAGTTGATTGACAGTTGAGAGGCGGGCCGAAAGAGCAAAGCTCAACCCCCGCAAACACAACTAGGTGAATGCAACTACGTGAATACAACTAGGTGAATACACACACACACACACACACACACACACACACACACACACACACACACACACACACACACACACACACACACACACACACACACACACACACACACACACACACACACACACACACACACACACACACACACCCTTTTCTGTAATCAAGTCTCCTTTCCCGGACCTCTTGTCCTTTGGTCACAATTTTAAGCTCCATCATGTAGTCAAAGACTAGGACACAATGGTCACTAGCTCCTAGTGGTATTTCATGTTCCAACTGCTCGATGTCTTCTACATTCATTATCACTCAGAATGTAGAAGACATCGAGCAGTTGGAACATGAAATACCACTAGGAGCTAGTGACCATTGTGTCCTAGTCTTTGACTACATGATGGAGCTTAAAATTGTGACCAAAGGACAAGAGGTCCGGGAAAGGAGACTTGATTACAGAAAAGGGGACTACAGAAGGATAAGGGACTACCTGGGAGAAGTGCAGTGGGAGGAAGAACTTAGAGGAAAAACAGTGCAAGGTATGATGAACCAAGTCATATTGAAATGCAAGGAGGCTGAAGAGAGATTTATTCCAACAATAAAGGAAAAAAGCAGGAGGGAATATAATAACCCATGGTTTAATAGACAGTGTCAGGAAGCAAAGGTGAGAAGCAGGAGGGAGTGGAGGAAGTACAGAAGACAAAGGACAGAGGACAACAGGATTAGATGTAACAGAGCTAGGAATGATTACATTAACATAAGACGAGTGTCGGAAAGAAATTATGAGAATGATATTGCAGTCAAAGCGAAAAAGCAACCAAAATTACTACATAGCCATATAAGAAGGAAGATGTCGGTAAATGACCAAGTGACAAGACTGAGGAAAACAGAAGGGGCATATACAGAAAGCGACAAGGAAATCTGCGAGGTACTGAATGCAAAATTCCATGGAGTGTTCACAACCGAGCCTGAGCAGCTCCCATTGTTAGAAGAGATTACCCAAGATGAAAGACTATCAGATATAGAGGTGACAGCAGAGGATGTAATGAAACAGTTGACAACACTGGATGCAAATAAAGCTGTTGGACCAGACAAAGTATCACCGTGGATACTTAAAGAGGCAGCGCAGGCTCTCAGCGTGCCTCTGGCAATGATCTTTAATGAGTCACTTATGTCGGGAGAATTGCCCAGTTGCTGGAAGGAGGCAAATGTCGTACCGATTTTCAAAATAGGTGATAGGGAGGAGGCACTTAACTACAGACCCGTATCACTGACAAGCATCCCCTGCAAAATACTTTAAAGAATAATTAGGCTAAGACTTGTTGAGCACCTGGAGAGCATTGGGTTTGTAAACAAGCACCAACATGGGTTCTGGACAGGGAAATCATGCCTAACAAACCTTTTAGAATTCTATGATAAAGTAACAAGGATAAGGCAGGACAGAGAAGGCTGGGCAGACTGCATATTTCTTGACTGCCAAAAGGCCTTTGATACGGTACCGCACATGAGACTGCTATACAAACTTGAGAGGCAGGCAGGAGTAAGCGGAAAGGCCCTAGTATGGGTGAAGAACTACCTAACAGGAAGGAGCCAGAGGGTAATGGTAAGGGGCGAGAAGTCGGACTGGCGAACAGTAACAAGTGGAGTACCTCAAGGATCGGTGCTGGGACCAATCCTCTTTCTAATTTACGTAAATGATATGTTTACAGGAGTGGAATCATACATGTCAATGTTTGCGGATGACGCAAAATTAATGAGAAGAGTTGTGACAGACGAGGATTGTAGGATCCTCCAAGAGGACTTAAACAGGCTGCAGAGATGGTCAGGGAAATGGCTACTGGAGTTTAACACCAGTAAATGTAAAGTTATGGAAATGGGATCAGGTGACAGGAGACCAAAGGGACAGTACACAATGAAGGGGAACAGCCTACCAGTAACGATTCGAGAAAGAGACCTGGGAGTGGATGTGACACCTAATCTAACTCCTGAGGCACATATAAATTGGATAACGACAGAAGCGTACTCTACACTGGCGAAAATTAGAACTTCATTCAGAAACCTAAATGAGGAGGCTTTTAGGGCGCTTTACACTGCCTACGTGAGACCCGTCTTAGAGTATGCCGCGCCATCATGGAGCCCCCACCTGAAGAAACACATAAAGAAACTGGAGAAGGTTCAGAGGTTTGCGGTCCTCGACCAGGCCTCCACCCCCAGGAAGCAGCCCGTGACAGCTGACTAACACCCAGGTACCTATTTTACTGCTAGGTAACAGGGGCATAGGGTGAAAGAAACTCTGCCCATTGTTTCTCGCCGGGGCCTGTGATCGAACCCAGGACCACAGGATCACAAGTCCGGCGTGCTGTCCGCTCGGCCAACCGGCTCCCCGGATGCGGCCAGACATCTCACGAGTGATACATGGAGCGCCAGTAAGCCTACTCCTCGCACTGTAGGCCTCGTAGTTGTTGTTGCTTAAGTAGCAGGTTAAGAGCAGGTCCTCCACAGCCCTTGTAGGCCGCCTGGGCCCTGCTGGATGCTCCACGCCTCTCTCTGAGGCTAAGTATCCATCACTTACCTTATAATGCTCTGAAGTATCAAGAGATATTCTTCGGTGATATTCTACAGCTCCTAAGAATAAGAGACATTCTACAGCTACAGAGAATGATAAACATTATACGACTCCGAAAAATAAGAGACGTTCTACACCTCTTAAAATTATTAAGAAATTTTCTACAGGTCCGGAGATTACGAGACATTCAAGAGCTCCAGAGAATAAGAGACATTCTACAGCTCCAGAAAATAAGAGACATTCTACAGCTCCTAAGAATAAGAGACATTCACAAAAATCACACAAACGGGATTTATATCAAAGTAGAAAATCCACCAGGGCTGTGAGGTGGGCCCGAACCTTCGACCCCAGCATTGCCAAGTCACACACTCAACGGCTGACTTTGTAAAAGTCATACAACCGGATTTCTGATGAAATCACAGGCAGTCTGGTGGGCCCTTACTTTTTTACAAGTCAATGGTGGTCTTGTGGTAGCGATCGCAGCTTGGCAATGACTTGGTCGAAGGTTTGTGACCACCTATTGTGGGAAAACTAACCAGTGATTTATAAATTTAATTTTATTTCAACTTTAGTTATTTTAATTTATTTTAAACTAGCTGCATCCGGCCATGCGTTGCTGTGGGCGTTGCTGTGGGCGTTGCTGTGGGCGTTGCTGTGGGCGTTGCTGTGGGCGTTGCTGTGGGCGTTGCTGAGCCACAGCACCTCCCCCTGTCCCCCCCCCCCCCCCATCATTTCCACCATTCCCCACTCCCCCGTTCCCTCGTCCTCCCCACCATCCCCCACTCCCTCGTCCCCCCACTTCCTCCCCACCATCCCCCACACCAGTTGATTCATCCACTCCACCATCCCCCACTCCCTCGTTCGATGCGTTCCCAAATGATATGATGTTCCCATCAAAAAAAATAGTAGCATCAAATGATCTGATGTTCCCATCACTGAAAAAATAAGAATAGTTAAAAAAATTAAATGAAAAAATGAAAAAATGAAAAAATGAAAAAATGAAAAAATGAAAAAATGAAAAAATAAAAAAAGTAAACTACACCCCCAAAATGAACGGTATGGTAAACAACACAGCTCAATTCCTACGCAATGTCGCACAAAATAATTAAATTAAAATTAAAATAAATCGAAATCTATGAAAATTTAATATATCAATGCAATCCAAAACATTGAAATGGAATCATAACATATTTAGTATAGCGTGTGTTGCCTTTATATGCAACAGATGGCGATTTTTCTAAAATAACATGCTTTTACCTGTTACATGTGTGGCATCCATCTAGTAGGTATATAAAAACACGCACGAATGCGAATGGAACGTTGTGTTAAAATTTCAAAGCTATTGGTGAAGAACTTTCTAAGATTAACGACTTTGAACAAACGAACATTTTCATATATATTTATAAAGATCAATGTTTAATTATTATTATTGTTAATGAGTGGACTTATGATATATGATTTGTATCACTGATAAACTTCTTGTAGACAAAAATTAGTTTTTTTTATTATATTTTAATCTTACCATAATTAAACGGTAGATTTATTTATTAAAGTATTAATTTAGCTAGTTACAGAGAAAGTGCTATTTCAAGAGCTATACATTTACAGTAAGACATTACACATTAATGGTAGGTTTTATCGCTAATACATAATAGTTTGACCAATGGAGATAGTCATAGGGGAGCTTCTGTTTATTATTAGTCTTCACAATACTCTACTTGTTTCTTCATCTCATATGTCGTTTATCTACTGGAAGCGAAATATGGATACAGTGCAAGGATTTCAGGTAATTTATCCATGGTAATAAGATAGGTTGCCATATCACACAGGGTGAGCTTAGATTTATCTCTAAATGGCTCAGTTTTACTGCAATCCAAGATATAGTGTTCGAGTGTGTGTCCCTGTCTATGTCCACACACTTTACACTTTACTTCATCTAGATCCCTATACAACCCGAACTGCCAGAGATATTTGTAGTCAAGTCTTATACGAGCTGTGACAACATCTGTTAGTCTACTGACTTTGTTACTTGCCCCATACACGTGTTTTGCTTCACACATTTCATTGTGATAAACAATGGACCTGCTAGTTCCAGTTGCACAGTTCTACTTTCTTCAAATTCATCCAGGAGTTCTCGTCTAATGACGTATAATAAATTGAGGTGGATTTTGCTCTAGGACTGGTGGAATTTGCTTTAAATTGGTCTAAACGTTTAGAAAACGAGATGTTGACGACACATGGGGCATCAACCCCCGTTTTCTGGGGCCAGATTCACGAAACACTTACGCAAGCACTTACGAACGTGTACATCTTTCCTCAATCTTTGACGGCTTTGGTTACATTTATTAAACAGTTTACAAGCATGAAAACTTCCCATTCAACTGTTGTTATTGTTATAAATAGCCTCCTGGTGCTTCGGAGCTTATTAACTGTTTAATAATTGTAAACAAAGCCACCAAAGATTGAGAACAGATGTACAGGTTCGTAAGTGCTTGCGTAAGTGCTCTCAGGAATCTGTCCCCTGGCCCAAAGTCGTTGTTTTCGTTGTCTCTTCCTGACTAACTAAAGTATTTTATTCTGTTACTCGAAGTAATGCAAAGCAACAGCATTGTGTTGTTCCGCATGTTGCATTAGAGTTAGAAAGTGTTGTTGGATATTTCCGACACCTATAACCCTTTGTGGATTTTCTCAATGAAAGATATTCTACAGCTTCGGGGAATGTAAGACATTCCACAACTACAGGGAATGTAAGACATTCCACCGCTACAGGGAATGAGAGACATACTACAGCCCATAAGAATGAGAGACATTCTAGAGCACCTAAAAACAAGAGACATTCCACAGCTCCTGGGAATGAGAGACATACTACAGCGCATAAGAATGAGAGACATTCCTGAGCTCCTAAGAATAAGAGACATTCCACAGCTCCTGCAACAGCACTGTGATCTCCTCAAGGCGCCGTGGTGTCAGAACGTAACAAATGAACGCAGTTACCATCGATCAGCGGATCTGAGGTGTTTTCGCGAATAAATGACACTCGCTTGAAAGAAAAATATGTTTCTCCTCTCCCGATTTTTCACAAGCTGGCTGTACCCGTGAAGACTACCATTATGTTGGCCAGCTGGCTGTACCCATGAAGACTACCATTATGTTGGCCAGCTGGTTGTACCCATGAAGACTACCATTATGTTGGCCAGCTGGCTGTACCCGTGAAGACTACCATTATGTTGGCCAGCTGGCTGTACCCGTGAAGACTACCATTATGTTGGCCAGCTGGCTGTACCCGTGAAGACTACCATTATGTTGGCCAGCTGGCTGTACCAGTGAAGACTACCATGTTGGCCAGCTGGCTGTACCAGTGAAGACTACCATGTTGGCCAGCTGGCTGTACCAGTGAAGACTACCATGTTGGCCAGCTGGCTGTACCCGTGAAGACTACCATTATGTTGGCCAGCTGGCTGTACCCGTGAAGACTACCATTATGTTGGCCAGCTGGCTGTACCAGTGAAGACTACCATGTTGGCCAGCTGGCTGTACCAGTGAAGACTACCATTATGTTGGCCAGCTGGCTGTACCCGTGATGACTACCATTATGTTGGCCAGCTGGCTGTACCAGTGAAGACTACCATGTTGGCCAGCTGGCTGTACCAGTGAAGACTACCATTATGTTGGCCAGCTGGCTGTACCCGTGATGACTACCATTATGTTGGCCAGCTGGCTGTACCAGTGAAGACTACCATGTTGGCCAGCTGGCTGTACCAGTGAAGACTACCATTATGTTGGCCAGCTGGCTGTACCCGTGATGACTACCATTATGTTGGCCAGCTGGCTGTACCAGTGAAGACTACCATGTTGGCCAGCTGGCTGTACCCGTGATGACTACCATTATGTTGGCCAGCTGGCTGTACCAGTGAAGACTACCATGTTGGCCAGCTGGCTGTACCAGTGAAGACTAACATGTTGGCCAGCTGGCTGTACCAGTGAAGACTACCATGTTGGCCAGCTGGCTGTACCCGTGAAGACTACCATGTTGGCCAGCTGGTTGTACCCGTGAAGACTACCATGTTGGCCAGCTGGCTGTACCAGTGAAGACTACCATGTTGGCCAGCTGGTTGTACCCGTGAAGACTACCATGTTGGCCAGCTGGCTGTACCAGTGAAGACTACCATGTTGGCCAGCTGGCTGTACCCGTGAAGACTACCATGTTGGCCAGCTGGCTGTACCCGTGAAGACTACCATGTTGGCCAGCTGGCTGTACCCGTGAAGACTACCATGTTGGCCAGCTGGCTGTACCCGTGAAAACTACCATGTTGGCCAGCTGGCTGTACCAGTGAAGACTAACATGTTGGCCAGCTGGCTGTACCAGTGAAGACTAACATGTTGGCCAGCTGGCTGTACCCGTGAAGACTACCATGTTGGCCAGCTGGCTGTACCAGTGAAGACTACCATGTTGGCCAGCTGGCTGTACCAGTGAAGACTACCATTATGTTGGCCAGCTGGCTGTACCCGTGAAGACTAACATGTTGGCCAGCTGGCTGTACCCGTGAAGACTACCATGTTGGCCAGCTGGCTGTACCCGTGAAGACTACCATTATGTTGGCCAGCTGGCTGTACCAGTGATGACTACCATGTTGGGCAGCTGGCTGTACCAGTGAAGACTACCATTATGTTGGCCAGCTGGCTGTACCAGTGAAGACTTCATCACTTGAAATCCAGACTCCAGCGATATAATAACATGTATAGGCCTTAGCTGAGTGGTTGTAATGGCCTGTATGGGCTTGATATTATTCTTCCATCAGATTAGGATGTGGCCCATGTGCCTCAGGGTGCATAAAATGGCGGCCTAGCACAGAGGTGTTGGTGTACAGGTAGAGTAACAAGAAACATCACTGTGGGCCAGCTCAGCTTGCAATTACTCCCAATCACATATTACCTGTAAAAAGTTAAGGCTGTAAGAATTGTTCATTAACATGTGACATGGAGTATTTATGTGTGTAGTAAAGAGTAAACTCACTTTGTGGTTTTGGTATGTGTTACGAACCCGACTCCATTGTCGGAGCATGGAGCAGCGACGTCAATTCCATCTGTGAGTCTGCTCCTGAAACCCCCACAAAATGGACAACGCCATCTAGCGGTGGCAGGATGATACCAGCAAAAGGCGGTCGATTCCTGTCCTAGTCAGCTCGAGAGGTAGCTGGTGCTGACCTCTGGTGAGGTGGCGCCTAGAAAATCAGCGCCATCTATTGTAGGAGTTGTATGTCTATGTCAGAGTCAGTAAGTGGTATTTCCTAGTGTCCCATATACTGACCAGTTTACTGATGACGTGTCTGTATTCACAGAGGCGACGTAGGGTTGCGGTGGTACGGGGACAGTCAGTCTACCCAGGGCAGCCTATTATCTCTCTACTCCATTCTGCTTTACGTGAGTAGTGAGCCGCCGCCGAAGAGGAACTGAGTAGTATCTGCTGTCTGCCTGTGAAGTGGCAGTGACAGAATTCGGAGTATCCCGGGACTGGCTAGAGGAAGAGACGCCCGACAGTGAGGTGCTACGGAGGAGTGTAACTAGCTAGATGCAAGAAGCTCCTGCCAGGGGTTCGCTACCCTTGTATTTGTTCGTGTAGAGACCCAGCAGCGCGAGGCTGAAGTTCTCTGCCAGCACCAGGCTGGAGAGTGATTGTGGGCGTTCACAAGGAGCACCTAGTGAGACTGTAGACAGGCTGGCCCATGGCTAGGGTAGACTCGTTGGTGTTTCCCAGTACTGGTTGAGGACGGTACTGTGTGTTGAGGAAACACGGAAGTTGACAAGGCTGCATTTTATGAGCATCGAGGAGCGCTTAGTGTCCTATGAGAGTGACACATGTGTATATATCTGTGTAGTAATACTTCCTTTATGATTATATTTAAGGTGATGGGAAAGTGATTATATGTGAATATATTGATAATTGATGAAGTGTCGTACTCAATGCACCTCCCCCATTGTGTTTTACTTGCATTACCGAGCTCACTCCTTGAAAGCCACTACTAACTTGGGGTTGGATACCAGAACTTTAGTCCCTCTAGCAAACACGGTTGCGACCCATTGTGGCCGTAACAGTATGCTCATAACCGGCTACCTATCAAGTATTACATAGTGCACACTACTAATAAAAGAATATATGACAGTCTGATACTCAAGCACTCCTGTTGTTGTAGAGGCTTCTGTGGCAGTTACTAGGATACAGTAAGTTGTCTATCATGCGTGATGCGCTCTCTCTGTTTCGTGTGTGTGAGTGTTTACTAGTTCCAGTGTGTACATGTCCTGCTCCTCTCTCAGCTGGGTTCCAAAAATGTTCCCTCAATATTATGTGTATAATTTACAGTAGCAAGGCAGCTAAGCTATATTTTTACGGCTAATAATATTTATTCAGTTCTAGTGAATACTATTTTATTAAGTATAAACACTAGACTGTGTTATAAAGAATAATTAGAGTCTTATATTTACGTGTAGTGAAAATACGTCATGTTGTGATAACGTCACGGAATCTCATTCTCTTTTTAATGGGGTAACTATGTTATTATAAGTGTCGGATTTCCGACATCGGGCACTAGTCTGGTGGCAAACCTCTGAGCCTTCTCTAATTTAGTTTTATGCTTGACGAGATCTGAACTCCATGCTGGAGCTGCATACTCCAGGATTTTTCTGACATACGTGGTATACAATGTTCTGAAATAATTCTTACAAGAGTTTCTAAAGGCCGTTCTTATTTGGCTTACCTAGTATATCCCGCTTAGGTGATCCTCTTGATGTGGGCTTCGAGGGACAGGTCTGGCGTGATATCAACCCCCAGGTCTTGATATCACGGGCGCTCACAGTGACCCAGTATGTGGGTCACTGTGTATGTGAACGGGGTTGGATGTGAGGGGTGGGGAGGGGTTAGCTGTGTATATGTGTGTTGTTGTTGTGTGTGTGTGTGCGGGAGTTGAACTTTGGCTCTTTGGTCTCGCCTCTCACCTGTTAATCAAGTGGGACACACAAACACACTCACACACACACACACACACACACACACACACACACACACACACAGGTCAGACAGCCGCGGAAGTCAGAAGGGTCTGGGAAGCTCTTGCGTAGCTAGTGAATTGGGGGGAATAATCAGTGTATATGCGTATATGAGTGTATAGGAGTGATTGAATAACTAGTAAGCTCACTCAAACCACAAGAAAGTGAAGAAAAACAGTAGAAACAGCACCACTGAAAATAAGTGCTGAGTACATCGTGGTATTGTGAAATTGTGGAGCCGAAATTGTGGAGCCGGAGCCTTACTAGTGACCTCACCAGCTGTGACCTTACCAGCTGTGACGCAAGGACGCAGCGACCACACATCTTGACCAGCCGCTTGGAGTACTTTCTCGCCTGTTTTTGCTGCAGATTGTGCAAGGTATTGAGGAGCGCATTTTTGGCTAGGTTGTTACTGCAATGACAAGATCAGATTGGAGCAGGAATGGCAGGAAACGAGGTGGATATCAGCCGCCGGGTTGGACCTTACAATTGTACCAAGAATAGACCTGTTCTGGTGCAGTTCTCCAATGAGGAGGCGGTGGAGTACATAATGAGGAACAAGCATTTACTCAGAGGAAATGAAACCCAGTACAATGTGTTTATTGAGAGGTTTATGAAGAAAGATGAGCAAATAGCCCACAAGGATAGATGGCAAGCACGACACCGAACTAGCCTCTCAGGTAGTCTCACCTCCCAGGTCACATCACAGGTCACCTCCCAGGCCACCTCCCACGGTCACCTCCCAGGTCGCATCCTCCCCAACTCAGCCCTCCTATACCTCACCCCTGTCTCAGCCCCCCAAAACTCCCCTGCTTCATCACCCCAAAACCCCCCTGTCCCTTCCACATTTGCACCTCCCCAATGATTCCCCTGCCCCTGCTACATCACACCTGTCAACGACCCCAGTGGGTCAAGCCATGCCCTCCCCAAACCCACCTTCCCATCCCCCCCTCCCCTACTACCCCTTCCTACTCCCCTGCCCCTTCTACCTCATTGCCTTCAATTCCATCTACTCCATCCCAGCTTCCACTGCACCCCTCTTACACTCACCCCCAAACCCCACCCAACCCTCACCACTCCTATGCACCTCCAGCCCACATTTAACCCCCTCACCTTGTGACCCCCTAACACCTTCCCCCATCTCCCTCTTCCCCTCTTCTACCCCAAAACCCCCACCTACCCCCGATTCCCCCCTAACTAATACACCCTCTCTTCCACTCCCAGCACCCATGCTCCATTCTCCTCTCAGCCCTCTGCCCTCAATATCCCTCTCCCCCCCCCCCCAACCTCTCAACCTCTATCTGACTCTCAGTCTCACTCTATTTCTCAACCCCCCTATGCTATTCAGACCCCTAACTTTCAGACCCATTATGCCCTTCCTACCCCCCTAGATGCCCAGATCCCATTCGCCTACCAGGCACTCCCAGGCACCCCCCTAGAACCCCCCCATTCACCCCCACAGCCCCCACTCGCCCCCCAGACCCCCGGTGAAAGGGGGAACTCTGACACCCGAGTTTCCAAGAAGAGTCTCAAGGTTTGGTACACCAATGCTGATGGGGTAGCCAATAAAGCAGAAGAGATAAAAGAAAGAGTTAGTGAGGCAGACCCAGACATAGCGGCAATAGTGGAAACGAAAATAAATGGCATGATCTCAGATGCAATCTTTCCAGAGGGGTACCAGGTGATAAGAAAAGAAAGGACACAGAGACAGGGAGGAGGAGTGGCACTCCTAATAAAGCGGAAATGGAAATTTGATGAGCTGGAAAATCCGGGTACCAATGAAAGCACGAGCTTCATACAAGGAACTCTGACAGTGGATGGGAAGAAGATTGTAATCTTGATACTCTACAATCCCCCACCAAAGAGTAGAAGGCCCAGGCAGGAGTACGAGGACAGCAACAAGACATGTATAGATGAACTGCAGAAGGCAGCAACTATAGCACATAGAATGAGAGCGAAGCTGCTGGTCATGGGGGACCTAAATCACGGAGAGATAGATTGGGAAACAAGGAATCCCCATGGCGGGGAGGAGACCTGGGGAGCGAAGCTGGTAGACGTTATTGACAGGAATTTCCTAACACAGCATGTGAAGGAAGATACTAGGGAAAGAGGAGGGGATACGCCCAGCCTATTATATCTCATTTTCACCCAGAATGTAGAAGACATCGAGTAGTTGGAACATGAAATACCACTAGGAGCAAGTGACCATTGTGTCCTAGTCTTTGACTACATGATGGAGCTTAAAATTGTGACCAAAGGACAAGAGGTCCGGGAAAGGAGACTTGATTACAGAAAAGGGGACTACAGAAGGATAAGGGACTACCTGGGAGAAGTGCAGTGGGAGGAAGAACTTAGAGGAAAAACAGTGCAAGGTATGATGAACCAAGTCATATTGAAATGCAAGGAGGCTGAAGAGAGATTTATTCCAACAGTAAAGGAAAAAAAGCAGGAGGGAATATAATAACCCATGGTTTAATAGACAGTGTCAGGAAGCAAAGGTGAGAAGCAGGAGGGAGCGGAGGAAGTACAGAAGACGAAGGACAGAGGACAACAGGATTAGATGTAACAGAGCTAGGAACGATTACATTAACATAAGACAAGTGTCGGAAAGAAATTATGAGAATGATATTGCAGTCAAAGCGAAAAAGCAACCTAAATTACTACATAGCCATATAAGAAGGAAGATGTCAGTAAATGACCAAGTGTCAAGACTGAGGAAAACAGAAGGGGCATATACAGAAAGCGACAAGGAAATCTGCGAGGTACTGAATGCAAAATTCCATGGAGTGTTCACAACCGAGCCTGAGCAGCTCCCATTGTTAGAAGTGATTACCCTAGATGAAAGACTATCAGATATAGAGGTGACAACAGAGGAGGTAATGAAACAGTTGACAACACTGGATGCAAATAAAGCTGTTGGACCAGACAAAGTATCACCGTGGATACTTAAAGAGGCAGCGCAGGCTCTCAGCGTGCCTCTGGCAATGATCTTTAATGAGTCACTTATGTCGGGAGAATTGCCCAGTTGCTGGAAGGAGGCAAATGTCATAACGATTTTCAAAATAGGTGATAGGGAGGAGGCACTTAACTACAGACCCGTATCACTGACAAGCATCCCCTGCAAAATACTTGAAAGAATAATTGTGCTAAGACTTGTTGAGCACCTGGAGAGCATTGGGTTTGTAAACAAGCACCAACATGGGTTCTGGACAGGGAAATCATGCCAACAAACCTTTTAGAATTCTATGATAAAGTAACAAGGATAAGGCAGGACAGAGAAGGCTGGGCAGAATGCATATTTCTTGACTGCCAAAAGGCCTTTGATACAGTACCGCACATGAGACTGCTATACAAACTTGAGAGGCAGACAGGAGTAAGCGGAAAGGCCCTAGTATGGGTGTAGAACTACCTAACAGGAAGGAGCCAGAGGGTAATGGTAAGGGGCCAGAAGTCGGACTGGCGAATAGTAACAAGTGGAGTACCTCAAGGATCGGTGCTGGGACCAATCCTCTTTCTAATTTACGTAAATGATATGTTTACAGGAGTAGAATCATACATGTCAATGTTTGCGGATGACGCAAAATTAATGAGAAGAGTTGTGACAGACGAGGATTGTAGAATCCTCCAAGAGGACTTAAACAGGTTGCAGAGATGGTAAGGGAAATGGCTACTGGAGTTTAACACCAGTAAATGTAAAGTTATGGAAATGGGATCAGGTGATAGGAGACCAATCGGACAGTACACAATGAAGGGGAACAGCCTACCTGTAACGATTCGAGAAAGAGACCTGGGAGTGGATGTGACACCTAATCTAACTCCTGAGGCACATATAAATAGGATAACGACAGCAGCGTACTCTACACTGGCGAAAATTAGAACTTCATTCAGAAACCTAAATGAGGAGGCTTTTAGGGCGCTTTACACTGCCTACGTGAGACCCGTCTTAGAGTATGCCGCGCCATCATGGAGCCCCAACCTGAAGAAACATATAGAAACTGGAGAAGGTTCAGAGGTTTGCGACGAGGCTTGTCCCAGAGTTACGAGGGATGGGATATGAAGAGCGTCTGCAGGAACTGAACCTTACGACACTAGAGAAAAGAAGGGAGAGAGGAGATATGATAGGGACATATAAAATACTCAGGGGAATTGACGAAGTGGAAATAGATGAAATGTTCACACGTAATAATAACAGAACGAGGGGACATGGGTGGAAACTGGAAACTCAGATGAGTCACAGAGATGTTAGGAAGTTTTCTTTTAGCGTGAGAGTAGTGGAAAAATGGAATGCACTTGGGGAACAGGTTGTGGAAGCAAATACTATTCATACTTTTAAAACTAGGTATGATAGGGAAATGGGACAGGAGTCATTGCTGTAAACAACCGATAGCTGGAAAGGCGGGATCCAAGAGTCAATGCTCGATCCTGCAAGCACAAATAGGTGAGTACACACACACAATCATCTTTGTGTGTGTGTGGGTGTCTGTGAGAGAGAGTTTCTTTGTGCCTGCTTTCAACATAAAGGAATTGGCCATCTGATCTAGCATATTATGTCAACGTTCCCTCCACTGAGAGCCTCTGATAACAGCTTAAACCAGCCATTATCAACCCCGACGCAAGATATCCACTGTCCTGGAGAGACAGTGGATATCTTGGATAGACAAGATGATGGGTCTTTAATACATGATGGGTCTTTAATGCATGATGGGTCTTTAATACATGATGGGTCTTTGTTTGATACATGATGGGTCTTTGATACATGATGGGTCTTTGATATATGATGGATCTTTGATACATGATGGATCTTTGATACATGATAGGTCTTCGATATATGATGGGTCTTTGATACATGATGGATCTTTGATACATGATGGATCTTTGATACATGATGGGTCTTTGATACATGATGGATCTTTGATACATGATGGGTCTTTGATACATGATGGATCTTTGATACATGATGGGTCTTTGATACATGATGGATCTTTGATACATGATAGGTCTTTGATACATGATGGGTCTTTGATACATGATGGATCTCTGATACATGATGGATCTTTGATACATGATAGGTCTTCGATACATGATGGATCTTTGATACATCATAAACCCACTGAACTCTATAGTGTCTTTCATAAACAATAAATCATGTTCTGTGTCTTTTATAAATTCCTAAACCCTCCACAGTGTCTTATATAATTCCCTGTACATTCTATATTCTAACCTGTCTATCATGTCGTCTATAATCCTCTACAGTGTCAATAATTAACCTTGGACACTCTTCAGTGTCTATTTTAAGCCTTGAATCCTCTGCAGCATGCAGATGATGAGTCACAATAACGTGGCTGAAGAGGCGATGACCAAAAAACTCATCAGAAGATGAGGAGACGACGACGACGTTTCAACCTCACACACAACTTGACAATGGTCCTGGTCTTGAGGTTATCGGACCGAAACGTTGTCGTTTCTCCATATTCTCATGTGTGGTTTGGTCACCATATCCCCTGCACTATCTTCTATATACCTCGAACCCTCTGAAGTATCTTTTATAAACCATGAACACTTTAAAATATCTTTTATAGACCCTGAGCCCTCTGCAATATCTTCTTCGGATATTGACTAACCAGTCGTGTTAGGTTTGGTTAGGTTAGGTTAGGTTAGGTTAGGTTAGGTTAGGGAAATTAAACGCCGAGATGCGCCAGTTTCACTTATCATCTGGGATGTGCATTCATCACATTATTGAACTGCTATGATGAGCTCCAGTTTGACCTGTTCATTAGCAGGGGCATATATATATATATATATATATATATATATATATATATATATATATATATATATATATATATATATATATATATATATATATATATATATATATATATATATATATATATATACAATAATGTTCCTTATCCACCTTTCGGGGCCATGTCTATGAGTCAGAGGGAAGAACCTAGTATAACGAACTGACAAAAATTGTAATCTCTTTGCCATTAAAATATATTGGGAACTAATTGATTACAGATGCACTCAAGAAGCCCTGACACAGTGCTCGTCTGGACCCGTCACTCTTGTTAATAGGTTCCAATGTTTCTCTGATGTTAATAGGTTCCAATGTTTCTCTGGTGTTAATAGGTTCCAATGTTTCTCTGGTGTTAATAGGTTCCAATGTTTCTCTGGTGTTCATAGGTTCCAATGTTTCTCTGGTGTTAATAGGTTCCAATGTTTCTCTGGTGTTAATAGGTTCCAATGTTTCTCTGGTGTTAATAGGTTCCAATGTTTCTCTGGTGTTAATAGGTACCAATGTTTCTCTGGTGTTAATAGGTTCCAATGTTTCTCTGGTGTTAATAGGTTCCAATGTTTCTCTGGTGTTAATAGGTTCCAATGTTTCTCTGGTGTTAATAGGTTCCAATGTTTCTCTGGTGTTAATAGGTTCCAATGTTTCTCTGGTGTTCATAGGTTCCAATGTTTCTCTGGTGTTCATAGGTTCCAATGTTTCTCTGGTGTTCATAGGTTCCAATGTTTCTCTGGTGTTAATAGGTTCCAATGTTTCTCTGGTGTTAATAGGTTCCAATGTTTCTCTGGTGTTAATAGGTTCCAATGTTTCTCTGGTGTTAATAGGTTCCAATGTTTCTCTGGTGTTAATAGGTTCCAATGTTTCTCTGGTGTTAATAGGTTCCAATGTTTCTCTGGTGTTAATATATCCAAAGGGTGCTCTGTTGCCTGGATCTCAACTGTAACACATATACATACATTAATCTGCGTATTGTAACCATGCACAAGTTTTGAACATATACATACACTAACATACCTACTCTTTATGCTGAGCAACTTAATGCACGTTAAGTCTGTGCATGAAATATAGGGCAAAAGCCGAAGTATATTCTTCCGGCACGTTTATGTCCTCATAATAGGTTCTATATTATATTATATATATACTTATTCTTGATTACCACCCAATTCATTAATTATTAATCATCACTTGGCTATCATTCTCTTCTTTATGTGTTCTATCACCTCACTCGTATCCTCCGTCGGGCCGATGTCATCACCTCTTTCCCAAACCTCCTGCTCCAGAAACCCCATTCCCCCATTCCCCAATTTCCCGCCCACCTTTACTCCAACTATTTCCCAACTCTCTCTACCCCCCCCCCCTCCCATCCCCCCAGCCTTCGTCAATCAGGGTGAAACCTGACCTCTTCTAACATAATTTTCCAAATGGCCTCTAGATTGTCACCCAAGTTGATTTCCTGCCTCCATCTCTTCCGTCCCGACCCCACTCTCTCTCTCTCTCTCTCTCTCTCTCTCTCTCTCTCTCCCTCTCCCTCTCTCTCTCTCTCTCTCTCTCTCTCTCTCTCTCTCTCTCTCTCTCTCTCTCTCTCTCTCTCTCTCTCTGTCTCTCTGTCTCTCTGTCTCTCTCTCTCTCTCTCTCTCTCTCTCTCTCTCTCTCTCTCTCTCTCTCTCTCTCTCTCTCTCTCTCTCTCTCTCTCTCTCTGTCTCTCTGTCTCTCTGTCTCTCTCTCTCTCTCTCTCTCTCTCTCTCTCTCTCTCTCTCTCTCTCTCTCTCTGTCTCTGTCTCTGTCTCTGTCTCTCTCTCTCTCTGTCTATCTGTCTGTCTGTCTGTCTGTCTGTCTGTCTGTCTGTCTGTCTGTCTGTCTGTCTGTCTGTCTGTCTGTCTCTCTCTCTCTCTCTCTCTCTCTCTCTCTCTCTCTCTCTCTCTCTCTCTCTCTCTCTCTCTCTCTCTCTCTCTCTCTCTCTCTCTCTCTCTCTCTCTCTCACTCTCTCTCTCTCTCCCTCACGCCCCCATCATCAACCCTGGCTATCAACACAGCCGTCAGCTCCATTATGGACGTGCAACTCACCCACATTGAATTTCTCCTCACCACGTCAAGCCTCACATTCTCATTTGGATGGTCGTCCTCAGTTCCTCCTCTCTTGGGTGGTCGTCCTCAGTTCCTCCTCTCTTTGGTGGTCGTCCTCAGTTCCTCCTCTCTTGGGTGGTAGTCCTCAGTTCCTCCTCTCTTGGGTGGTCGTCCTCAGTTCCTCCTCTCTTTGGTGGTAGTCCTCAGTTCCTCCTCTCTTGGGTGGTAGTCCTCAGTTCCTCCTCTCTTGGGTGGTCGTCCTCAGTTCCTCCTCTCTTGGGTGGTAGTCCTCAGTTCCTCCTCTCTTGGGTGGTCGTCCTCAGTTCCTCCTCTCTTTGGTGGTCGTCCTCAGTTCCTCCTCTCTTGGGTGGTAGTCCTCAGTTCCTCCTCTCTTGGGTGGTCGTCCTCAGTTCCTCCTCTCTTTGGTGGTCGTCCTCAGTTCCTCCTCTCTTGGGTGGTCGTCCTCAGTTCCTCCTCTCTAGGGTGGTCGTCCTCAGTTCCTCCTCTCTTGGGTGGTCGTCCTCAGTTCCTCCTCTCTAGGGTGGTCGTCCTCAGTTCCTCCTCTCTGGATGGTCTGACCTACAGCCTTCCTGGGATGGTCTGACCAACATCTTCACTTGAATGGTCTGACCAACATCTTCTCTTGGATGGTCTGACTAACATCTTCACTTGAATGGTCTGACCAACATCTTCTCTTGGATGGTCTGACTAACATCTTCTCTTGGATGGTCTGACCAACATCTTCTCTTGGATGGTCTGACTAACATCTTCACTTGGATGGTCTGACCAACATCTTCACTTGGATGGTCTGACCAACATCTTCACTTGGATGGTCTGACTAACATCTTCTCTTGGATGGTCTGACCAACATCTTCACTTGAATGGTCTGACCAACATCTTCACTTGGATGGTCTGACTAACATCTTCACTTGGATGGTCTGACTAACATCTTCACTTGGATGGTCTGACCAACATCTTCACTTGAATGGTCTGACCAACATCTTCTCTTGGATGGTCTGACTAACATCTTCACTTGGATAGTCTGACTAACATCTTCTCTTGGATGGTCTGACCAACATCTTCACTTGAATGGTCTGACCAACATCTTCACTTGAATGGTCTGACCAACATCTTCTCTTGGATGGTCTGACTAACATCTTCACTTGGATGGTCTGACTAACATCTTCTCTTGGATGGTCTGACTAACATCTTCACTTGGATGGTCTGACCAACATCTTCTCTTGGATGGTCTGACTAACATCTTCTCTTGGATGGTCTGACTAACATCTTCACTTGGATGGTCTGACTAACATCTTCTCTTGGATGGTCTGACCAACATCTTCACTTGAATGGTCTGACCAACATCTTCACTTGAATAGTCTGACCAACATCTTCACTTGGATGGTCAGACCAACATCTTCACTTGGATGGTCTGACCAACATCTTCTCTTGGATGGTCTGACCAACATCTTCTCTTGGATGGTCTGACCAACATCTTCACTTGGATGGTCTGACCAACATCTTCACTTGGATGGTCTGACCAACATCTTACCTTGGACGCCAACCCCACGTTTTTATCTCTTTATACTGAAGAATTTGTTAGAGCGAAATATACGAAGGAGAAATGGTAACCTAACAGTTCTTAAACCCATAATGCAAACTCAGCTCACAGTAATCCTGTCAAATCCTATTATGTCTGACATACAAAAGAAAGAGAGAGTACACAAAAGTAGACAAAACTTTGTGTACTTTGTGTTAAAGTAGACAAAAGTTGTGTTGCAGTACGCCCGTCAGTGGTCGGTGCTCTTCATTACTGGTAAAATCCTCGAATCATTATTTGTTCAATAAATTATATATATTTTTTATTATTATCGGGTAATATGTGATCGAGAGTGTGGCGCTAGAAAAGGTCGAGCTGCTGCTGATCTCTTGCTAAATCTTTCCACTAAGTGGCATCAGTCACTGGATGAGTCCAAGATCAGCTGTGTTGTTGCTCTAGACACAGCAGGAGCCTGTGATAGGGTCTGGCACTCTGGATTAGAAGTGAAGCTTCAGGCACTAGGCATCTCAGGCTCCATCTTAGAGTTAATAAAAGACTGCCTTCAAGAACGGACTCTAAGGGTTGTCCTCAATGGAGCAGAATCCGAAAGCCACTCAATTGGTGGCAGCGTTCCACAGGGTAGTGTGCTTGGTCCTCTGGTGTGAATGTTTACTTCAACGATCTACTTCATCTCATTCCTGAAGCTCAAGCCTATGCTGATGACTGTACTCTAACCTTTACATACAGAAAGTTAGAAATGCCACCTGCTGCAAGAATCATCAATCACCAACTTTCAACTATTTCTACCTGGGGCAGGAGATGGCAGGTCACATTTGTGGCTGAGAAGACACAAGCGATGATGATAACTAGACTGCTAATGGCAAATAGGAGAGGCTTGTAAACGGGAGGCAAAACCCTGGAGTTCACAGATGAAATTCACATTTTGTGAATGAAGTTCGAACCTTCAATGACAATAAAGAGTCACGTGCTTAACCTAGCCCAAAAGGCAGCCAGGAAACATACAGCTCTATGGTGCATCTCACACCTTCTTGAGAGCCGGGGCTCCAAAACCTTATATGAAGCAAAAGTTCGCTCTCATCTAAAGTATTCACCCCTTTCCTGGATCGCCTGCCCCCATCATTCATCAGACTGTTGGACAAAGTGGAGAGACGTGCAAGAAGGCTGATCATTAGTCTTGACCAAGTCTGGTGAGAACGGTCTGAACATCAGAGCCTGCAACACCGTCGGGACGTTGGTGGTCTTAATGTTATGTATAAGGCCAACATTCTCAAAGTTCTGCACCTGGCCCAACTCTGTGGACATCCAGTAGTTGCCACCTGTAGTACTAGCCTCTCAACCTTCAATAGTCTCATGCTGAAAGCGTCTTTCTCAAGAACATCACTCCATCAGCGATCATTCACTCCCAGGCTGACTCGCACCCTAGTCTTAGTTTTAAAAAAGAAGAGAGAGAGAGAGAGAGAGAGAGAGAGAGAGAGAGAGAGAGAGAGAGAGAGAGAGAGAGAGAGAGAGAGAGAGAGAGAGAGAGAGAGAGAGAGAGAGAGAGAGAGAAATTGAATATGGCTGTAAGTTAACGAGTGAGTAATGGAGACAGTGAGTAATTGAATGAATGAGTGCGGGGTGTGCAGTAATAGAACTATAATCAAAGTTGACACAAAAAAAAATAATTATAATCATAACTGAGTGAACGTATTAGCCTAAGTATCAGGCTCCTTGCTGTATAAGAACGCGTCTGAATGGAAGGTTATTTAATGATAAATCAGATATGCAGAATAACCACATAATGTGATGAATTAGAGAATGATAACTCGTTTTCGGCTAAATTCGCCTTCATCAGAGCCACTAATTCTTCACATATAGTTATTCCTCACACTGGGATCAGTGTTTTTGTGATCGTTGTTGATCAGATGTATTGCATACTTTTTGTCCTTAACTTGGGCAAGTGTTCTTAGAAATTGTTGCTAAGATGCTAATGAAATATCCTTGTGGTAGTAGGGTGCCCACCGTTGTCCACTGGCTGCCCACCGTTGACCACTGGCTGCCCACCGTTGACCACTGGCTGCCCACCGTTGTCCACTGGCTGCCCACCGTTGTCCACTGGCTGCCCACCGTTGTCCATCCTGGCTGCCCACTGTTGTCCACTGGCTGCCCACCGTTGTCCACTGGCTGCCCACCGTTGTCCACTGGCTGCCCACCGTTTCCCACTGGCTGCCCACCGTTTCCCACTGGCTGCCCACCGTTGACCACAACCTGCCCACCATTGACCACAACCTGCCCACCATTGACCACAACCTGCCCACCGGCTGAAGCATGACAACCAAACAATACCTCTCACAGGGTTGTGATTCAGCTCTTGGACCCGCTATATTCATAAAAGAGAATGTACGTCTTTAAGAAGCTGGATGACATGAGTCATAATCTTGTGGCCCCTCCTTAAGTAGGAGTGGCTCCTATTGCGACAACCAACCACGCCTATAAAGTCGAATTGTGGGTTTGCTTCATTTTATTGCAGTGTTTACCGACAGGTTTCTTCAGCTGTTATCGACGTTGAATATACATCGATAACGTTGTTGCAACGTCGAAAACGTTAATCCAAAGTCAGAAACGTTGAATTAACGTTATCGGGCCCGGGCCCCGCCGGGTAACACCTCGAGGAATGAGATAAAAGAAAGCTGCTGGAACTTGTAACTAGCTTATCAACACTATCTACAGAGATAAATGGGGTCCACTTCCACCCCCTGACGAGTGTTACCTCCTTATCGCTGTTCAGAAAACTCGTGCCCTCATTCCATGTGGTATTCCACCAGCCAATTATCATATAGATGGGCGAGCACTTGAGAACTGCGAGTCTTACAGATACCTTGGTGTCCCCATTAACGACCCTGGGTACCTTGGTGTCCCCATTAACGACCCGGGGTACCTTGGTGTCCCCATTAACGACCCTGGGTACCTTGGTGTCCCCATTTACGACCCTGGGTACCTTGGTGTCCCCATTAACGACCCTGGGCACCTTGGTGTCCCCATTAACGACCCTGGGTACCTTTCTTCTCTCAAGAGGAGACTTTGGGAGAGATTAAAGCCCTTGCGGGTCCTTGTTGGTGTCAATCATGGACTTAACGTGAGACTTGCTGGAATGTTTTATGTATCATTTATACGCTCTGTGATTGCCTACAATGCTCTACATCTCACGCTGTATACTGAAAAAGAGCTGAAATCTCTTGAAACCTTGCAAAATGAAGCTATGCGTCTCATCCTTGGGGCTCCAAAGTCTACGAGAATAGTTAATAGGAGAGCAGAGTTAAAATTACCTACCATAAGTGAGAGAATTTTGTCCATTAGCACAGTTTTTGGCGTGAAGGCATTGAGTAGATCTCGGCAACACATGAAATTTCAAGTTAACTTTCTAATATGCTTCACTCACCTGAGGTCTATAGAAGGAAAGTGAAATCTGATTATGTATTTTGGTTCCACAAGGTAGCCAACTCCATCAAAATATTAAATATGTACCCAACTCAATTAATGATTAATCAACCAAGTACTCCATGGGATAACTGGGATCTATCAGTTGATTTTGTAAATTCACCCAAGAAAGATAGTTTGCACTCTACATTATTAATTAAAACAGTTAACACTGTGCAGCATCACTGAGAGTACTCAGAGTATGGGTAACGATGTGTATCAGTGCTATACCGACGGCTCTGTAGAAGAAGGTGGACAATGTACTGGATGTGCATGTAACATATTTGAACAATCTTCTCTCGTACATACAGCAATGAAGCGCGTCAATGACTGGGCAAGTACAACTCAAACCCAACTTGCAGGCATATACCTTGCCACTGTATTGTTAAAAGACAAAGGCAGTGGACTTATATACTGTGACTCGCCGAGTGCACTCCTGGCATTGATCGCCAGGGTAATACATTACACAGGATGGGTATGGGGTTCACTACCACCCACAGGATGGGTATGGGGTTCACTACCACCCAGAGTATAAATTTTATTTTCGTAATAAATGACCTAGACTATTACAAATGTACACAAGAAGCATGTATATAAAAAGTCAGATTTTGATATTCAAATATCGTGCAAATGTAATGGCTTAGGGTCGTTAGGTGTCTTGAGAAGCGCCACCCCCCCCCCCCCCCCCTCCCCCCATCTTCGGGAAGAGGTCCTTTGATCACTGAAGTCAAACAGGTGACTTGAAAGCGCCCGATTTATATATATATATATATAAACATCTCTTTGATTAACGCACTCTGAAAATGCTTTTCCAAGATCATCTTTTAAAGTCTCCCGGGAAAATTATTGATATATATATTTTTGCTTTCACGATGATATCTCCATCGAAAACTGACTATATGATATATTCGTCTTCATGTCGATTTATTTTTTTTAATTTTGCATAAAACACGATATATGATATTTCATATCTTGGCTTTTGAAGCCTCTTGAAATCTATCTTAGTCAGAGGAAGGAAGGAATTATCAGGGATAAACGCAAAGCCATTACGACTATATACCACTTGGAAAGGCTCAGGATAAGGATTTTGGATGGGGCGGGAGAGAAGGAATGATTCCCAACCACTTGGACGGTCGGGGATTGAACGCCGACCTGCATGAAGCGAGACCCCTCGCTCTACCGTTCTACCCAAGTAGTTGGAGACGTAAATTCGAATCCCGGGCAGTATTCTGAATGCAAGGATAACCAAGATGAAAAAAATATTTTGAACTTTGATTCTTTTATGTTGATGAGGCTACAGTACCGTTTAGGTTAGGTTCAAAACAATGGATTACCCAGAAGACGATGAGTCTAATCACCGAGCTATTACGAACCACGGTCCCCCCACCAGGTGAGTCAACCACGGCCCTCCCCCCCTACCAGGTGAGCCAACCACGGGGCCCCCACCAGGTGAGTCAACCACGGCCCTCCCCCCGTACCAGGTGAGCCAACCACGGGGCCCCCACCAGGTGAGCCAACCACGGGGCCCCCACCAGGTGAGTCAACCACGGGATCCCACCAGGTGAGCCAACCACGGGGCCCCCACCAGGTGAGTCAACCACGGCCCTCCCCCCCCTACCAGGTGAGCCAACCACGGGGCCCCCACCAGGTGAGTCAACCACGGGGCCCCCACCAGGTGAGCCAACCACGGGGCCCCCACCAGGTGAGTCAACCACGGCCCTCCCCCCCCTACCAGGTGAGCCAACCACGGGGGCCCCCACCAGGTGAGCCAACCACGGGGCCCCCACCAGGTGAGCCAACCACGGGGCCCCCACCAGGTGAGCCAACCACGGGGCCCCCACCAGGTGAGCCAACCACGGGGCCCCCACCAGGTGAGCCAACCACGGGGCCCCCACCAGGTGAGTCAACCACGGCCCTCCCCCCCTACCAGGTGAGCCAACCACGGGGCCCCCCACCAGGTGAGCCAACCACGGGGCCCCCACCAGGTGAGCCAACCACGGGGCCCCCACCAGGTGAGCCAACCACGGGGCCCCCTACCAGGTGAGTCAACCACGGAAACCAGGTGAGTCAACCACGGCCCGCCCCCCCTACCAGGTGAGTCAACCACGGCCCTCCCCCCCCTACCAGGTGAGTCAACCACGGCCCTCCCCCCCCTACCAGGTGAGCCAACCACGGCCCTCCCCCCTACCAGGTGAGTCAACCACGGCCCTCCCCCCTACCAGGTGAGTCAACCACGGCCCTCCCCCCTACCAGGTGAGTCAACCACGGCCCTCCCCCCCCCTACCAGGTGAGTCAACCACGGCCCTCCCCCCTACCAGGTGAGCCAACCACGGTCCCACCCCCCCCCTACCAGGTGAGTCAACCACGGCCCTCCCCCCTACCAGGTGAGTCAACCACGGCCCTCCCCCCTACCAGGTGAGTCAACCACGGCCCTCCCTCCCTACCAGGTGAGTCAACCACGGTCCCACCCCCCCCCCAGGTGAGTCAACCACGGCCCTCCCCCCCCCCTACCAGGTGAGCCAACCACGGGGCCCCCACCAGGGGAGTCAAGCCCAGGGGGGCCCCTAACCAGGTGAGTCAAGCACAGGGCGGCCCTCCCCCACCACCTCTCACAGACTAAATTATTCAGCATCTCTGCCTCTTGGCTGATAGAATCTCAGCAAGCTGGATGAATCTTTAGCTCCTGCCTCGGGTTCCGGACCTGTCTGTTGCAGCATTGATGGAAGGAAGTGGCAGCCTCGACCACTCCCTCCTGCTTCAAGCTGGATGCTGCACCTAAGAGAGAGAGAGAGAGAGAGACTTGAGACGTGTGGCTTCAAGGTCGACAGTTGGAACATCTTAAGTGACACTCTGCAACACCAGATGTTTGATTTTCATGCGAGTCAGTAGCACTAAGGGAGAGTGACAGAGACCCAATTATTTAGATTGGTCAGGAGAACGAGGGTCTAGCGTCCTGTAGGGCCGGTATTCGATCTCAGATGGTCTCAGTGGTTGGGAGGCGTTCCTTCACTCTGGCCTCGTATCCCAGATCATCTCCATGAAATCCAAGCTCCTTGTCCTCATATCCCAGCTCCTTGTCCTCATATCCCAGCTCCTTGTCCTCATATCCTAGCTCCTTGTGCTCATATCCTAGCTCCTTGCCCACATATGCCAGCTCCTTGCCCCTCATATCCTAGCTCCTTGCCCACATATCCTAGCTCCTTGCCCCTCATATCCTAGTTCCTTGCCTTCATATTCTAGCTCCTTGCCCTCATATCCTAGCTCCTTGCTCTCATATCCTAGCTCCTTGTCCTCATATCCTAGCTCCTTGCCCACATATCCTAGCTCCTTGCTCTCATATCCTAGCGCCTTGCTCACATATCCTAGCTCCTTGCTCTCATATCCTAGCTCCTTGCTCTCATATCCTTGCTCCTTGTTCTCATATCCTTGTCCTCATATCCTAGCTCCTTGCTCTCATATCCTAGCTCCTTGCCCGTCATTTCCTAGCTCCTTGTTCTCATATCCATGCTCTCATATCCTTGCTCCTTGCTCTCATATCCTTGCTCCTTGCTCTCATATCCTAGCTCCGTGGCCTCATATCTGTCCACGTGCTGTACTGTACAGTCAAGCCAGCTGACACGTGGCTAATAGTCCTTCAGTGATACTAAGCAAGGAAACAGTCCAGTGATACCAAGAATGGAACACATGACCGTTCCACTTCTGTATCGCTATCAGGAGCCGAACACCCATACCCCCCCTCCTACCCCACACCTAGTGAAAACCCAGAGAGACCCCACCCATCCACAGACCCCAGAGAGACCCCACCCCTCAGACCCCAGAGAGACCCCACCCATCCACAGACCCCAGAGAGACCGCACCCATCCTCAGACCCCAGAGACCCCACCCATCCTCAGACCCCAGAGACCCCACCCATCCACAGACCCCAGAGAGACCCCACCCATCCACAGACCCCCAGAGTGACCCCACCCATCCACAGATCCCAGAGACCACACCCATCCACAGACCCCAGAGACCCCACCCATCCACAGACCCCAGAGAGACCCAACCCATCCACAGACCCCAGAGAGACCCCACCCATCCACAGACCAACGGAGAGCTCACACCATCCAATCTTGGAAATCATTACGTCCAGGGAGGCCAGCGTTCTATAATAAGACTTCTTGCACCGAGAATTAAATTTTCAATTTCTCTTTTTTTAAGCGCTTGTAATCAATAAAGAGAGAGAGTTTCCTCGGTTTCAGAAGTAATAAGGAATATGAACGGAGGGTAAAAGTTTCCGATGATATCATCAGTCTTGGGTTTCAAATTCATTCCCCTCAGTTCACTGGAGAAATGTTGCAGTTTTATGTGAGTGTTCCTGTGGGCGTTGATAAACAGTCAACCGGTGAAGTATACTCACCTAGTTTTGTTTGTGGGTGTTGAGCTTTGGCTCCTTGGTCCCGCCTCTCGACCGTCAATCAACTGGCGTACAGATTTTGGAGCGTACTGGGTTCTATCATATCAACATTTGAAACTGTGTATAGAGTCAGCCTCCACCACATCGCTGCCTAATGCATTCCACCTGTTAACTACTCTGACACTGAAAAAAGTTCTTTCTAATGTCTCTATGACTCATTTGGGTACTAAGTTTCTACCTGTGTCCCCTTGTTCGTGTCTCCCTTACTCTTCTGTTTTCCAGAGACGTGAGGTTTAGCTCTCTTAGACTTTTCTCGTAGCTCATACCTCTCAGTTCCAGAACTAATCTGGTGGCATACCTCATATGGGTTCGAGTCACTTCTGGGGTGTGAGTTTTCAGTTGCATAGTGTCCTGGGGACCATTCATGCTTGTTCGCATATATATATATATATATATATATAATATATATATATATATATATATATATATATATATATATATATATATATATATATATATATATATATATATTTTGTCATGGTAAAATCTCTAGGAAGAGATTCGGCCTGCTCCATTATCAGCTATTCTACACATTACCATGTCTATATATTCAAGTACTGCAACAACAACAACAACAACAACAACTACTTCCAGATGTCTAGACAGTAAACCAGTCTCCGTCCTTCATCACTGCCAGTCACCCCACCTCGCACCTGGCGACGCCCCGGGAGCTCACGCCACCTCCTTCATCACTGCCAGTCACCCCACCTCGCACCTGGCGACGCCCCGGGAGCTCACGCCATCCGAAACAAGCAGTTTAACAGCGGGTTAATAGTTAAAGAAGTCACCAACGCCATCTACCCGGCCGTCCTTGTGCATATATAAGGCTCCCTAGAGCACTACGAGTCAGATTACTCCTGCGTGCTCAACTGAATAGACCCGTTAACACAATTCGGTGTGGTAACGGTAGTTAAAGAAGTCACCAACGCCATCTACCCGGCCGTCCTTGTGCATATATATAAGGCTCCCTAGAGCACTACGAGTCAGATTACTCCTGCGTGCTCAACTGAATAGATCCGTTAACACAATTCGGTGTGGTAACGGTAGTTAAAGAAGTCACCAACGCCATCTACCCGGCCGTCCTTGTGCATATATATAAGGCTGCCTAGAGCACTACGAGTCAGATTACTCCTGCGTGCTCAACTGAATAGACCCGTTAACACAATTCGGTGTGGTAACGGATTTAGTTAGCCTTGCTCACAGTATTCCTGCACTATATTTTATTTTGCACATTACCGTAACGTAAATTTGATTTTGTGTTTATCTTGTTTAATTTGCACTCTGTATAAAGCCAAGTTTAAATATTATTTTTATTTTCTAATTTGTTTAAAGTAAGATTCCAATTAAAGTTAAGTATTTTTAAATTTCTGTATGTTTTCTTCTACAGTTAACCTCACAGTGAAGACCCCTTGGTATTTAAACTTTTGTTTTTTTTCTTTTACATGATTGGCATTCCATCTGCCTATAGAAATTGCAATAACACCTACTATTCTCGTCATAATTTATATATATATATATATATATATATATATATATATATATATATATATTTAAACCTAGAAGGGGTACCACCTCTGGTGCAAGTGTAGGGACCCATAGCCTCGGAGAATAAAATACAGAGTACTCGGTGAAGACCTTGTGGATCATCACTGAACACTTTGATATTTTCTTCTCCTACCACCCCTATTATTTTGGCATGTGTGAATATATATCTAAATTTATTTGAAAATTTCAGTACACAAAAAGGGTTACAACATTGGTTACATGCAGGGTATAAGGCTACTTGTCACAAGCTGTAGAACTCCTCCGGCTCCTCAGATGGCGGGCAGGAACCAAGGATGCTGTGAGTATTTCATTTCTCTGGATTGCCACACTAAGGCGCTGAAAGAGAAAACTGGCAGCTCTAGGGTCGTTAGTAGTTTCAATTAGCTTGGACCCCAACTCCTTCAAAATTAGCAGCACTTTTACCCCAGGCACCAAGTGTCTCTGAGGTAATGGGGACAAAATTGTAGTGGTGCTCAAGGTCTCTGTATTAACGTGACTTAGCTGCTTTCCGGAGATTGGCAGCACCTCCTGCTTGTGTAGCACTTAAGTCAACATAGGTGTTGGCTAAAGTTGAAACGCAAGTGTAGTCCGACACCAACTGTCTACCATTCTTCCAGGGGTTCACCATGATTCCGTCTGGGCGACCGACAGGCTCATCAGAGTTGCGGGACAATAGGTAACGGGGCTCTCTCTCTGCTGGACAACCGGCTGTGGTAAGGCTTCTCTGAAGAATGTCATTAATCTTGCCGTGTCTTCCATGCCATCCTCCCGTCCTTTGGCAGAGAAGGCCATGCCATTCGTACCTGTCGGCCACTGCATCGCCGCAAATACACCTGTATTCGGTGTTGATTGGGGCAGCGAGGCAGAGAGCCACGGCAATTCGGAGGGCCTGCGGTGTGAAACGGGTGCCGGTTGCTGACATTGGGGTTGCTAATAGGAAGTCACCTGCATGGGGAGCTGCTACAGCTCTAAGTCGGGCAGTGTCATGTGGTGTTGTCGCAGCTTCTTGGTCGGCAATGGGGCGTTCCCAGCTGGATTGCTTATGGTTGTGCAGTCTATGAAGTTGGGATCATGTACCCCTGCCTGTTGAACTAGGTGCTCAGGTAGGATTTCCTTCACCAAGTTGTCAGACACCACTGAAGAGGACAGGTTATAATTAACCCATATATATATATATATATATATATATATATATATATATATATATATATATATATATATATATATATATATATATATATATATATATATATATATATATATATATATGTCATACCTAGTAGCCAGAACGCACTTCTCAGCCTACTATTCAAGGCTGGATTTGCCTAATAAGCCAAGTTTTCCTTAATTAATATATTTTCTCTAATTTTTTTCTTATGAAATGATAAAGTTACCCATTTCATTATGTTTGAGGACATTTTTTTTTAATTGGAGTTATAATTAACGTAGATATATGACCGAACCTAACCAACCCTACCTAACCTATCTTTATAGGTTAGGTTAGGTAGCCGAAAAAGTTAGGTTAGGTTAGGTTAGGTAGGTTAGGTAGTCGAAAAACAGTTAATTCATGAAAATTTGGCTTATTAGGCAAATCGGGCCTTGCATAGTAGGCTGAGAAGTGCGTTCTGGCTACTAGGTACGACATATATATATATATATATATATATATATATATATATATATATATATATATATATATATATATATATATATATATATATATTGTGACGGTAACGCGTTGGTGTTCGGCTGTTCAAAGCTAGGGGTATGGCCTCGTCACATAGTATAAAAAAAAATAGAAAATCTGGAACTTCGTCTGTGGTAAGGTAAGGAGAAGACACACAAAACACAAGTAAATTTTAACAATGGAATTTTAATTACGTTAAATAAACAAAACATGAATAAAATGGACAAGCAAATTCGTATAATAAAATCAATCAAAATAATAAGAATAATTAAATGACACAATGAAAAGTTACGTTAAGACAAGTGAGCAAAATAACAAGAAGTGCAATAGACAAGTAAATGAGAGGTGCAGGAATATCGGCTTTAAGCTATCACCTTTCTCAGTACACGTACGCCAAAGCTTACGTCTAGCAGGGAGAAGTGTTAACTGTGAGAAAGCACTGAATATTCTGAGGACTGAGGTCGTGGCGGCCCCAGACATCAAGTAGTATGGTGGGCGAGTGCAGTTGCAGCCAGACCGGCGACCAATCAGCGAGGAGCCGGCAGTAAGACGGGTAGTTTGGCGGTTTGAGTTTGAGCAGGTGTCCCTGGCTGCATACGTTTTGCTCTCTGGCAAACCTTGCTGGTGTTGTTGTCGTTGTTGGACATTTCTTCCATAGTAGTTTTATATAGATGTAACGACGTATTTGTGGAGGGAAGAGCAGGCTCAATCTCTTGAAGGAGATTATTGTCACAACTCTCCCCCGAAGCCTGCGGTTCTGGAAGAAGTACGTCGTTATGTGGTGGAGTAATGGATGGAGTCGCTTCTACTTCATAAACTCTGGAGAGATCATGGGCTAAGATGTTGTCGGAATCTTGGTATAGCGTGTCTCCAGGTTGAATTTCTGCAGTTAGCAAGCCCATAGCAGAAGACGTTGAGATGAGAAGTGGGCGTGCTGCAGGAGGTGTAGGGTGGTGTGGTCCGTGTTGATGGTGGACCGAGCACTTTTCAGGTGTGGAGTGAAGTGCTGGAGCTTCAGGATGAGGAAGAGTAGCTCCTTGCCAATTGTTCCGTAGTTCCTTGTAGCAGTAGTCGCTGACAGGTGTATTCTCCTCGCCTCGTTGCTGCATCACGACACCACCAACGTCGGTACCACTGGCGTCGACATGGAGGATGAAGGGCTTATCTGACGAGGTGAGAGTGGAATTAGAATATGGCAAAGGAGCACGATTATTATCCTGAAAGTATTTGGGAAGATCATTAAGGATTTCGGAATTAGAAAGCGCTGACTCCTTGTCAGTGCTTTCGGGAGGAGAAGCTGGGAAGGTCTCACTGTGGATGTAGGGTTCTGTGAAGGTGGAATAGTTAATTAGGACAGTGGGAGGAGTACCATTATATTGCTTCAGGAGGTTGACGTGGCACAGCTGGGTCTTCCGCCGCCTATCTGGAGTCTCTATTACGTAGTTGTTGTTATTCCTGCACTCTTTGACGCGGTAGGGTCCTGAAAACCTGTTTTGGAAAGGTGAACCTGGGATAGGGAAGTATGCAAGGACGAAGTCTCCCGGCTTGAATTTTCTTACTTTGCTGGTCTGGTCGTAATGAGTCTTCATTCTCTCCTGGGCTTTCAATAGATTATCATGGGCAAAACGGTGGACTCTCTCTAGAATGTGTTGAAGGTTTTGAAGAAACTGGGGCACATTCTGATGTTCACTGAAGGTGGCATCTCGGAGAGAGTCTTTGAAAGCCTTAAGGGGAGTACGGCACTTACGGCCGTAGAGCATCTCATAAGGAGATACTCCTAGGGACTCATTGGGGAGACTTCTGTAAATACACATTATAAGGTCAATCTGCTTATCCCAATCCTTAGAGGTTTCACTACAAAACTTTTTCAAGAGTGCTTTGATAGTCTGATGACTACGTTCAAGAGAACCCTGTGAAGCAGGATGATAGGGGCTGGACAATACCTGTTTGATGTTGAACTCCTCCAGTGTCCTTTTGAAGAGATCACTGGTGAAGTTGGTACCACAGTCGCTCTGAATCTCCCTGGGAAATCCGTATTGAGTGAAGATCTTCAATAGATGTTTTATAACCGTAGCAGCCGTGATGTTCTTCACTGGAACTGCTATGGGAAATCTGGTGGTAGGACACAGGATGGTTAGGATGTAGGCGTTACCTGAACTGGTCCGAGGTAAAGGACCAACACAGTCTATTATGAGTCTGTGGAAAGGTTCCGCAGGCACCTGTATGGGAATCAGTGGCGCTCTGGGAATGGAGATGTTCGGTTTGCCTGCCATCTGACATGTATGACACTGTTTTACGTACTGTTTGACGTTATTTACCATACCTGGCCAGTAGTAGTCTTGACGAATTCCATGGTAAGTCTTGTTGAAGCCGTAGTGGGAGAGTGCTCCGTGGGCCAGGTGTAGAATAGTGGGCCGCAGGCTGGTAGGAATCACAAGTTGTTCGATGTTGGCCCAATCGTCCTCCTCCTTCAGTTTACTGGGTCTATATCTGCGGTAGAGCAAGTCGTTCTCTAGGAAGAACCCAGGAATACTGTCGGGTTGAGTCTCAGCCTGGAAAAACAATGGTGTTAAAGTAAGATCTTCCCTCTGCCACTTACGGAACTCCAACTTGGTCAGATGCGGGGGTAGTTTCTGAGGGTCTTGAGGGACAGCGGTAGCAGTAGAGTCAGCTGGCTGTGGACGTGCGGCTTGTGCACGGGTGGTCACGAGAACCGGAGGAGAAACTTCATCACTCTCTTGAACCTCTACTGGAACATACTCTAGAATAGGGTTACTTGGCACAGAGTTACACACCTGGGGTTTGTCCATGACGATCAGGTTGGTCGGTTGCAGGTCTTCTGCCAAGTCGTTGCCTAGGAGAAGTTGCACTCCAGGCATGGGAAAAGGCTTTTCCCTGACGGCTACTTGGACTTCTCCGTTCACGTAGGGACAATCCAGGTGGACTCGGGCGAGAGGGTATGGAGTGGTAGCAGTGAGGTCAGTGATGAAGACAGTTTCTCCGGTGTAGACGATGTTGGGCACAGCCGACTTCAAGATGATCGATTGAAGAGCCGCTGTGTCCCTCAAGATCTTCAATTTGAAACGTCCCTCCGGATTTGAACCGTTGGCAGAGACAGTTCCAGTATACAGGTGGTTACTGAAAAGAGAAAGATCATTAACATTAACACCAACATTCATCACAGGCTTACCGGACTTAGGAGGAGTTGGTTTGGGTTTTTGTTGGTCAGTGGTTCCCTTGTATTGAGACTTACCACACTTGTCTATGGTATGTCCATAGAGTCTACAATACTTGCAGTACAGTTGTGAACCAGCTTGATCGGGGCTCACCTTCTCGTAACTGTACCACGACTTCTTACTGGAGGATGGTTCGGGTGTCAGCCGGTGGATGAGGCTGTAAGTGTCAGCCGACTTAGCACACTTCAGGTAGTCGCTTTCTTCTTTATCTGCTAAGTAGAGGCGGACAGGAGGCGGCACACGTCTCAAGAATTCTTCAACAAGCATCAGGTTGACGAGTTCTGTAAAAGTAGAGACATGTGCTGCTTCCAGCCATTTCATGAAATATCTCCGTTTCGTGTTAGCAAACTCGAGGAAGGTAGTGGTACTTGCCTTCAGGTGGTCACGGAATTTCCTTCTATAACTTTCAGTAGAGAGGAGGTAGGCATCCAACACTGCTTGTTTCAGAGTCGGGTAGTCATTCTCAGACGCCAGAGTACTGAGTGTGACTGCAGCTCTACCTGTAAGATGGACTCTGAGAAGTGTGGCCCATTGGTCGACAGGCCAACTGAGTTGATTAGCAAGGGTTTCAAAGGTGGTAAAGAACACATCAACTTCTGCTTCTACAAAGGATGGCATTAACTTACTTGCATGTGATATATTAAAACTGACGGGAAGATTGGCAGTAGCTTGTTGGCGTTGAGTGAAGTGTGAAGTTTCCAAGGCGATTTCGCGTTGACGACACTCTAGAGCCAGAGTCGCTTGTTGCTTGTCATGCTCGCGTTTCATCTCCAACTCGCGTTGTTTTGTTTCAAGCTGTACTCTCTCACGTTCATGGAGCAAGGTGACCTCACGTTCGTGGAGGGCGAGTCCACGTTCGTGTTCTTCTCTCCTCAAGGCAGCTTCGCGTTCTTGTTCTTCTCTCCTCAAAGTAGTTTCACGTTCTCTGAGGGTGATTTCTCGTTCTTGTTCTTCCATTCGTATGGCAGCTGCTTCTCTTTGCTGCTCACGTTCTCAATCTTGGCCAGCTCTAGTTTAAGTTTCATCGTTGCCAAGTCAGTTTTATCTGCAATATAGTATGTTTCATGAGTTTCAGAGTCTATCTTACCTTGCTCTAAATAGTAATCCAGCAACAGGTTGTGTAGGTCGTTTTTGTTGGCTTGGTAGGGAACTTCTAGTTGATACTCATGTGCAAGAGTTTGTAATTCAGTCCTCTTGGCACGACTTAAAGTCCCTATTTCACCTGCTGGATCTGCACGGAAAGCTTGGAGACGAAACATGGTGAAATTAGCAAATAAAGGTACACGAATATTCAATAGTGAATGTCAGAAACAGGACAACGTGGCAACTGGTACCTATCCTGTGAGATCTTTAACAATTTAAAGTTAAGTAAAAGATGTTAAATGATTAAATTAAATCAAGGGCGCAGGAAATCTTGTACCCGGTACTCATGTAAGAGGATAAGGGCAAGAAAATCCTACTAACAAATGAAACAGAGTTTCGAAAACAAATGAAACAGTAAATTGCCTCAAAAGTAAAATTGGTAGTCCAAGGATGTAGGCATACCTTGCCAAGTCTCTATAGGACATAAAGGAAGTTTTTCCTACTGAATTTAATATGATACTTACAGAATTAGCGAACTTTTGTGCTCTGAAAAAGTAAGCTAATTCCCTACCGTTGTATGTATCATTATCTCTGACTGACGTGTAGGGGTGCGAGGTGTCAACTGGTGACGAGAACTGCTGCTGAGGTCCCAATTCAGCAACTAAAGTTCGAGCTAGAGGAACTATGGCCCTCTTTGTCCTCCTACAGTCAGATTGCAGAAGATTGGGTACTCTTGACCCGGGGCAGACCACAGTACCAGGGTACCAATATGATGATCTGTCAAAAATGAGAAATATCCAAGGGACAAAGATGGTAAACACGAGTAATAACACGGAGGGAGAGATAACCAATTAAGAGTATGACTGCGGCCTACAGTCACCACGTAATCCAAAGTTGTCTCACCTTCACTATATGTTACTCTCGTAATGCACAATACACCGCACCATATAAAAATGAAATTGAATATGAAAAATAGTAAAAGCTACGTTAACAAAGTTAAATACGCTTACCATTAATTACCACTTGGCACCAGTACCTGAGTGAAGCTCCTAGGACAGGCCCCCATATAATATGTGACGGTAACGCGTTGGTGTTCGGCTGTTCAAAGCTAGGGGTATGGCCTCATCACATAGTATAAAAAAAAATAGAAAATCTGGAACTTCGTCTGTGGTAAGGTAAGGAGAAGACACACAAAACACAAGTAAATTTTAACAATGGAATTTTAATTACGTTAAATAAACAAAACATGAATAAAATGGACAAGCAAATTCGTATAATAAAATCAATCAAAATAATAAGAATAATTAAATGACACAATGAAAAGTTACGTTAAGACAAGTGAGCAAAATAACAAGAAGTGCAATAGACAAGTAAATGAGAGGTGCGGGAATATCGGCTTTAAGCTATCACCTCTCTCAGTACACGTACGCCAAAGCTTACGTCTAGCAGGGAGAAGTGTTAACTGTGAGAAAGCACTGAATATTCTGAGGACTGAGGTCGTGGCGGCCCCAGACATCAAGTAGTATGGTGGGCGAGTGCAGTTGCAGCCAGACCGGCGACCAATCAGCGAGGAGCCGGCAGTAAGACGGGTAGTTTGGCGGTTTGAGTTTGAGCAGGTGTCCCTGGCTGCATACGTTTTGCTCTCTGGCAAACCTTGCTGGTGTTGTCGTCGTTGTTGGACATTTCTTCCATAGTAGTTTTATATAGATGTAACGACGTATTTGTGGAGGGAAGAGCAGGCTCAATCTCTTGAAGGAGATTATTGTCACAATATATATATATATATATATATATATATATATATATATATATATATATATATATATATATATATATATATATATATATATATATATATATGTATGTTGTACCTAGTAGCCAGACCGTCGTACTCGGCCTGCTATGCAAGGCCTGATTTGCCTAATAAGCCAAGTTTTCCTGAATTAATATATTTTCTCAAATTTATTTTATGAAATGATAAAGCTACCCATTTCATTATGTATGAGGTCAATTTTTTTTATTGGAATTAAAATTAACGTAGATATATGACCGAACCTAACCAACCCTACCTAACCTAACCTAACCTATCTTTATAGGTTAGGTTAGGTTAGGTAGGCGAAAAAAGTTAGGTTAGGTAGTCGAAAACAATTAATTCATGAAAACTTGGCTTATTAGGCAAATCGGGCCTTGCATAGTAGGCTGAGAAGTGCGTTCTGGCTACTAGGTACGATATATATATATATATATATATATATATATATATATATATGCGAACAAGCCTGAATGGTCCCCAGGACTATATGCGAATGAAAACTCACACCCCAGAAGTGACTCGAACCCATACTCCCAGAAGCAACGCAACTGGTAACTACAGGGCGCCTTAATCCGCTTGACCATCACGGCCGTCAAAAGGAAGTGATAGCCGAGGCTATTTGAGCCACTTCCCCGACGGCAACTCGGATGGTAATCTTGGGCATAGCATTTCACCAAATCACCTCATTCTTTGGGGCACACGTGAGGAACACAAATGCGAACAAGCCTGAATGGTCCCCAGGACTATATGCGAATGAAAACTCACACCCCAGAAGTGACTCGAACCCATACTCCCAGAAGCAACGCAACTGGTAACTACAGGGCGCCTTAATCCGCTTGACCATCACGGCCGTCAAAAGGAAGTGATAGCCGAGGCTATTTGAGCCACTTCCCCGACGGCAACTCGGATGGTAATCTTGGGCATAGCATTTCACCAAATCACCTCATTCTTTGGGGCACACGTGAGGAACACAAATGCGAACAAGCCTGAATGGTCCCCAGGACTATATGCGAATGAAAACTCACACCCCAGAAGTGACTCGAACCCATACTCCCAGAAGCAACGCAACTGGTAACTACAGGGCGCCTTAATCCGCTTGACCATCACGGCCGTCAAAAGGAAGTGATAGCCGAGGCTATTTGAGCCACTTCCCCGACGGCAACTCGGATGGTAATCTTGGGCATAGCATTTCACCAAATCACCTCATTCTTTGGGGCACACGTGAGGAACACAAATGCGAACAAGCCTGAATGGTCCCCAGGACTATATGCGAATGAAAACTCACACCCCAGAAGTGACTCGAACCCATACTCCCAGAAGCAACGCAACTGGTAACTACAGGGCGCCTTAATCCGCTTGACCATCACGGCCGTCAAAAGGAAGTGATAGCCGAGGCTATTTGAGCCACTTCCCCGACGGCAACTCGGATGGTAATCTTGGGCATAGCATTTCACCAAATCACCTCATTCTTTGGGGCACACGTGAGGAACACAAATGCGAACAAGCCTGAATGGTCCCCAGGACTATATGCGAATGAAAACTCACACCCCAGAAGTGACTCGAACCCATACTCCCAGAAGCAACGCAACTGGTAACTACAGGGCGCCTTAATCCGCTTGACCATCACGGCCGTCAAAAGGAAGTGATAGCCGAGGCTATTTGAGCCACTTCCCCGACGGCAACTCGGATGGTAATCTTGGGCATAGCATTTCACCAAATCACCTCATTCTTTGGGGCACACGTGAGGAACACAAATGCGAACAAGCCTGAATGGTCCCCAGGACTATATGCGAATGAAAACTCACACCCCAGAAGTGACTCGAACCCATACTCCCAGAAGCAACGCAACTGGTAACTACAGGGCGCCTTAATCCGCTTGACCATCACGGCCGTCAAAAGGAAGTGATAGCCGAGGCTATTTGAGCCACTTCCCCGACGGCAACTCGGATGGTAATCTTGGGCATAGCATTTCACCAAATCACCTCATTCTTTGGGGCACACGTGAGGAACACAAATGCGAACAAGCCTGAATGGTCCCCAGGACTATATGCGAATGAAAACTCACACCCCAGAAGTGACTCGAACCCATACTCCCAGAAGCAACGCAACTGGTAACTACAGGGCGCCTTAATCCGCTTGACCATCACGGCCGTCAAAAGGAAGTGATAGCCGAGGCTATTTGAGCCACTTCCCCGACGGCAACTCGGATGGTAATCTTGGGCATAGCATTTCACCAAATCACCTCATTCTTTGGGGCACACGTGAGGAACACAAATGCGAACAAGCCTGAATGGTCCCCAGGACTATATGCGAATGAAAACTCACACCCCAGAAGTGACTCGAACCCATACTCCCAGAAGCAACGCAACTGGTAACTACAGGGCGCCTTAATCCGCTTGACCATCACGGCCGTCAAAAGGAAGTGATAGCCGAGGCTATTTGAGCCACTTCCCCGACGGCAACTCGGATGGTAATCTTGGGCATAGCATTTCACCAAATCACCTCATTCTTTGGGGCACACGTGAGGAACACAAATGCGAACAAGCCTGAATGGTCCCCAGGACTATATGCGAATGAAAACTCACACCCCAGAAGTGACTCGAACCCATACTCCCAGAAGCAACGCAACTGGTAACTACAGGGCGCCTTAATCCGCTTGACCATCACGGCCGTCAAAAGGAAGTGATAGCCGAGGCTATTTGAGCCACTTCCCCGACGGCAACTCGGATGGTAATCTTGGGCATAGCATTTCACCAAATCACCTCATTCTTTGGGGCACACGTGAGGAACACAAATGCGAACAAGCCTGAATGGTCCCCAGGACTATATGCGAATGAAAACTCACACCCCAGAAGTGACTCGAACCCATACTCCCAGAAGCAACGCAACTGGTAACTACAGGGCGCCTTAATCCGCTTGACCATCACGGCCGTCAAAAGGAAGTGATAGCCGAGGCTATTTGAGCCACTTCCCCGACGGCAACTCGGATGGTAATCTTGGGCATAGCATTTCACCAAATCACCTCATTCTTTGGGGCACACGTGAGGAACACAAATGCGAACAAGCCTGAATGGTCCCCAGGACTATATGCGAATGAAAACTCACACATATATAAAACTCTGGGGTGTGAGTTTTCATTCGCATATAGTCCTGGGGACCATTCAGGCTTGTTCGCATTTGTGTTCCTCACGTGTGCCCCAAAGAATGAGGTGATTTGGTGAAATGCTATGCCCAAGATTACCATCCGAGTTGCCGTCGGGGAAGTGGCTCAAATAGCCTCGGCTATCACTTCCTTTTGACGGCCGTGATGGTCAAGCGGATTAAGGCGCCCTGTAGTTACCAGTTGCGTTGCTTCTGGGAGTATGGGTTCGAGTCACTTCTGGGGTGTGAGTTTTCATTCGCATATAGTCCTGGGGACCATTCAGGCTTGTTCGCATTTGTGTTCCTCACGTGTGCCCCAAAGAATGAGGTGATTTGGTGAAATGCTATGCCCAAGATTACCATCCGAGTTGCCGTCGGGGAAGTGGCTCAAATAGCCTCGGCTATCACTTCCTTTTGACGGCCGTGATGGTCAAGCGGATTAAGGCGCCCTGTAGTTACCAGTTGCGTTGCTTCTGGGAGTATGGGTTCGAGTCACTTCTGGGGTGTGAGTTTTCATTCGCATATAGTCCTGGGGACCATTCAGGCTTGTTCGCATTTGTGTTCCTCACGTGTGCCCCAAAGAATGAGGTGATTTGGTGAAATGCTATGCCCAAGATTACCATCCGAGTTGCCGTCGGGGAAGTGGCTCAAATAGCCTCGGCTATCACTTCCTTTTGACGGCCGTGATGGTCAAGCGGATTAAGGCGCCCTGTAGTTACCAGTTGCGTTGCTTCTGGGAGTATGGGTTCGAGTCACTTCTGGGGTGTGAGTTTTCATTCGCATATAGTCCTGGGGACCATTCAGGCTTGTTCGCATTTGTGTTCCTCACGTGTGCCCCAAAGAATGAGGTGATTTGGTGAAATGCTATGCCCAAGATTACCATCCGAGTTGCCGTCGGGGAAGTGGCTCAAATAGCCTCGGCTATCACTTCCTTTTGACGGCCGTGATGGTCAAGCGGATTAAGGCGCCCTGTAGTTACCAGTTGCGTTGCTTCTGGGAGTATGGGTTCGAGTCACTTCTGGGGTGTGAGTTTTCATTCGCATATAGTCCTGGGGACCATTCAGGCTTGTTCGCATTTGTGTTCCTCACGTGTGCCCCAAAGAATGAGGTGATTTGGTGAAATGCTATGCCCAAGATTACCATCCGAGTTGCCGTCGGGGAAGTGGCTCAAATAGCCTCGGCTATCACTTCCTTTTGACGGCCGTGATGGTCAAGCGGATTAAGGCGCCCTGTAGTTACCAGTTGCGTTGCTTCTGGGAGTATGGGTTCGAGTCACTTCTGGGGTGTGAGTTTTCATTCGCATATAGTCCTGGGGACCATTCAGGCTTGTTCGCATTTGTGTTCCTCACGTGTGCCCCAAAGAATGAGGTGATTTGGTGAAATGCTATGCCCAAGATTACCATCCGAGTTGCCGTCGGGGAAGTGGCTCAAATAGCCTCGGCTATCACTTCCTTTTGACGGCCGTGATGGTCAAGCGGATTAAGGCGCCCTGTAGTTACCAGTTGCGTTGCTTCTGGGAGTATGGGTTCGAGTCACTTCTGGGGTGTGAGTTTTCATTCGCATATAGTCCTGGGGACCATTCAGGCTTGTTCGCATTTGTGTTCCTCACGTGTGCCCCAAAGAATGAGGTGATTTGGTGAAATGCTATGCCCAAGATTACCATCCGAGTTGCCGTCGGGGAAGTGGCTCAAATAGCCTCGGCTATCACTTCCTTTTGACGGCCGTGATGGTCAAGCGGATTAAGGCGCCCTGTAGTTACCAGTTGCGTTGCTTCTGGGAGTATGGGTTCGAGTCACTTCTGGGGTGTGAGTTTTCATTCGCATATAGTCCTGGGGACCATTCAGGCTTGTTCGCATTTGTGTTCCTCACGTGTGCCCCAAAGAATGAGGTGATTTGGTGAAATGCTATGCCCAAGATTACCATCCGAGTTGCCGTCGGGGAAGTGGCTCAAATAGCCTCGGCTATCACTTCCTTTTGACGGCCGTGATGGTCAAGCGGATTAAGGCGCCCTGTAGTTACCAGTTGCGTTGCTTCTGGGAGTATGGGTTCGAGTCACTTCTGGGGTGTGAGTTTTCATTCGCATATAGTCCTGGGGACCATTCAGGCTTGTTCGCATTTGTGTTCCTCACGTGTGCCCCAAAGAATGAGGTGATTTGGTGAAATGCTATGCCCAAGATTACCATCCGAGTTGCCGTCGGGGAAGTGGCTCAAATAGCCTCGGCTATCACTTCCTTTTGACGGCCGTGATGGTCAAGCGGATTAAGGCGCCCTGTAGTTACCAGTTGCGTTGCTTCTGGGAGTATGGGTTCGAGTCACTTCTGGGGTGTGAGTTTTCATTCATATATATATATATATATGCGAACAAGCCTGAATGGTCCCCAGGACTATATGCGAATGAAAACTCACACCCCAGAAGTGACTCGAACCCATACTCCCAGAAGCAACGCAACTGGTAACTACAGGGCGCCTTAATCCGCTTGACCATCACGGCCGTCAAAAGGAAGTGATAGCCGAGGCTATTTGAGCCACTTCCCCGACGGCAACTCGGATGGTAATCTTGGGCATAGCATTTCACCAAATCACCTCATTCTTTGGGGCACACGTGAGGAACACAAATGCGAACAAGCCTGAATGGTCCCCAGGACTATATGCGAATGAAAACTCACACCCCAGAAGTGACTTGAACCCATACTCCCAGAAGCAACGCAACTGGTAACTACAGGGCGCCTTAATCCGCTTGACCATCACGGCCGTCAAAAGGAAGTGATAGCCGAGGCTATTTGAGCCACTTCCCCGACGGCAACTCGGATGGTAATCTTGGGCATAGCATTCCACCAAATCACCTCATTCTTTGGGGCACACGTGAGGAACACAAATGCGAACAAGCCTGAATGGTCCCCAGGACTATATGCGAATGAAAACTCACACCCCAGAAGTGACTCGAACCCATACTCCCAGAAGCAACGCAACTGGTAACTACAGGGCGCCTTAATCCGCTTGACCATCACGGCCGTCAAAAGGAAGTGATAGCCGAGGCTATTTGAGCCACTTCCCCGACGGCAACTCGCAGGCTTGTTCGCATTTGTGTTCCTCACGTGTGCCCCAAAGAATGAGGTGATTTGGTGAAATGCTATGCCCAAGATTACCATCCGAGTTGCCGTCGGGGAAGTGGCTCAAATAGCCTCGGCTATCACTTACTTTTGACGGCCGTGATGGTCAAGCGGATTAAGGCGCCCTGTAGTTACCAGTTGCGTTGCTTCTGGGAGTATGGGTTCGAGTCACTTCTGGGGTGTGAGTTTTCATTCGCATATAGTCCTGGGGACCATTCAGGCTTGTTCGCATTTGTGTTCCTCACGTGTGCCCCAAAGAATGAGGTGATTTGGTGAAATGCTATGCCCAAGATTACCATCCGAGTTGCCGTCGGGGAAGTGGCTCAAATAGCCTCGGCTATCACTTCCTTTTGACGGCCGTGATGGTCAAGCGGATTAAGGCGCCCTGTAGTTACCAGTTGCGTTGCTTCTGGGAGTATGGGTTCGAGTCACTTCTGGGGTGTGAGTTTTCATTCGCATATAGTCCTGGGGACCATTCAGGCTTGTTCGCATTTGTGTTCCTCACGTGTGCCCCAAAGAATGAGGTGATTTGGTGAAATGCTCTGCCCAAGATTACCATCCGAGTTGCCGTCGGGGAAGTGGCTCAAATAGCCTCGGCTATCACTTCCTTTTGACGGCCGTGATGGTCAAGCGGATTAAGGCGCCCTGTAGTTACCAGTTGCGTTGCTTCTGGGAGTATGGGTTCGAGTCACTTCTGGGGTGTGAGTTTTCATTCGCATATAGTCCTGGGGACCATTCAGGCTTGTTCGCATTTGTGTTCCTCACGTGTGCCCCAAAGAATGAGGTGATTTGGTGAAATGCTATGCCCAAGATTACCATCCGAGTTGCCGTCGGGGAAGTGGCTCAAATAGCCTCGGCTATCACTTCCTTTTGACGGCCGTGATGGTCAAGCGGATTAAGGCGCCCTGTAGTTACCAGTTGCGTTGCTTCTGGGAGTATGGGTTCGAGTCACTTCTGGGGTGTGAGTTTTCATTCATATATATATATATATATATATATATATATATATATATATATATATATATATATATATGTCGTACCTAGTAGCCAGAACGCACTTCTCTGCCTACTATGCAAGGCCCGATTTGCCTAATAAGCCAAGTTTTTATGAATTATTGGTTTTTCGACAACCTAACCTACCTAACCTAACCTAACCTAACTTTTTCGGCTACCTAATCTAACCTAACGTATAGAGATAGGTTAGGTTAGGTTAGGTAGGGTTGGTTAGGTTCGGTCATATATCTACGTTAATTTTAACTCCATTAAAAAAAATTGACCTCATACATAATGAAATGGGTAGCTTTATCATTTCATAAGAAAAAAATTTGAGAAAATATATTAATTCAGGAAAACTTATATATATATATATATATATGTCGTACCTAATAGCCAGAACGCACTTCTCGGCCTACTATACAAGGCCCGATTTGCCTAATAAGCCAAGTTTTCCTGAATTAATATATTTTCTCTAATTTTTTTCTTATGAAATAATAAAGCTACCCATTTCATTATGTATGAGGTCAATTTTTTTTTATTGGAGTTAAAATTGACGTAGATATATGACCGAACCTAACCAACCCTACCTAACCTAACCTAACCTATCTTTATAGGTTAGGTTAGGTTAGGTAGCATAAAAAGTTAGGTCAGGTTAGGTTAGGTAGGTTAGGTAGTCGAAAAACAATTAATTCATGAAAACTTGGCCTATTAGGCAAATTTGGCCTTGCATAGTAGGCTGAGAAGTGCGTTCTGGCTACTAGGTACGACATATATATATATATATATATATATATATATATATATATATATATATATATGTCGTACCTAGTAGCCAGAACGCACTTCTCTGCCTACTAGCAAGGCCCGATTTGCCTAATAAGCCAAGTTTTCCTGAATTAATATATTTTCTCTAAATTTTTTCTTATGAAATGATAAAGCTACCCTTTTCACTATGTATGAGGTCAATTTTTTTTTATTGGAGTTAAAATTAACTTAGATATATGACCGAACCTAACCAACCCTACCTAACCTAACCTAACCTATATATATAGGTAAGGTTAGGTTAGGTAGCCAAAAAAAGCTAGGTTAGGTTAGGTTAGGTAGGTTAGGTTGACGAAAAAACATTAATTCATGAAAACTTGGCTTATTAGGCAAATCGGGCCTTGCATAGTAGGCTGAGAAGTGAGTTCTGGCTACTAGGTATGACATATATATATATATATATATATATATATATATATATATATATATATATATATATATATATATATATATATATATATATATATATATATATATATATATATACTGAGCCCAGGCATAAATCCAAACAGTTGGGGTGACAGGTGCCCCTGTATACGATACATGAGTCTGTTAAGAACAATACGTTCAAGCACTTTACAAACACACACGATGTTATGGGATATGGGTCTATAATTGGGTCTAAGATATGGGTCTATAATTATCTGAGTGTGGTTTGGGGATGGGAACAATGACACTCTTTGTCCAAGCATCAGGTAATACTCCTTCACGTAAACTCATTCTGTACAACACTAATAGTGGATTACCTGGTACGTGTGAGACTAATCTCAGTAGACTGTAAGTAATACCGTCCTCTCCAGGAGCAGTTGATTTTCCCATCTTTAGTGCATGATTTAATTCCCATTCAGTTACATCATTAAGGTCCGACACGTCGATAGCTGTACAGGCAAGATTGATGGTTCGTTGTCTGTTGGGGCGTGTGTCATCAAGTTTGTGCTGTATGTTAATTGGGAGTGAGTCGTAGCTCGATGTTAGTGCCCATTGATCAAGGAGGATGTTTGCTTGTTCTAGTGGGCTGTGGTGCAGCGGTTTGGTTGGGCTGCTTCTAGAGATTTTTCGTATCTTTTCCCAAACTTCAACAAGTGTTGTTTGCTCATTTATACTTTGTAGGAACTCTTCCCAATGTTTATTACGTATAACGTTGCTCATGTCTCTCACCTCTCTATTTGCAACTAGAAATGCATGCAAGTCACCTTGTGCTTTGGTTCGTTTGTACGTATCTCCAAGTTGCTTTACTCGTTCATGTTCTTTAACAAATACGGGGTGAAGGACCCACTTGGGTGGTGGTAGGTGTTGCCCACTTCTGCTAGGCTTATGACCTGTTCCCCAACACACCCATGTGTCATAGTAGGTGGTAATCGTATCAACGAGATCTCTGGAGAAGGCTTGTTCATTCGTTATTGTGTAATCTTGATATCATTTTGATATACAATTAATAAAGTGGTCATGCAAGCCATATGGAATATTCATTTGCCGTCTCTGATGTCTATTAGGTACATCACACTGTACCTCATAGGAAGCAGAAACTGCATAGTGATCACTAACCAAGTGATTTACCAACGAACATTCCATCCTATCTTGCACAAGGTTTCTACCCATTACATAATCAAGTCTGCCTCCCAATAAATGAGTTTGGGTATCCGTAGTATACACGGTTAATCTGTTCTCTCAAGGATAATTATGCTGATCCAGAAGTAAGAACATCACATTTAGTTCATGAGATGTTGCATTTACCCCCACCGGAGGCTTCAGCTGATTCACTCCAAGTTTTCAAGCTGGAGATAGAATCATTGATCAATGCCCTCAGCCTGACAGCAGATACAAACGGGGCTGAGTGGGTCTTGAAAATAATTGTCCAGGAGAAAATACCTAGGGACATATTGAGACAAATGAGTGCTCATTACAATAAAAGCATCTTATCCATGAATGAAATATCTGAGGGTTTAAAGTCAGTAGTTCATCAATTACGAACACATGACAAATTAAAACCACCAAGTAAACCCTCAGAAACCAATAATAGTAAACCACAGAGTACCAAAGGTACTCCAAATCAATCTAGACAATATAATTCAACACCAAAGTGGAACAGTAGCAGTGTGGGCGTATATGCAGTGGGACCCTCCAAGCCAATAGTTACTGTGTCATCCAAGAACGTGACACCAAAGGGTACTGGAAGCTATGGAACATGTTTGTTCTGCAATGAGAAACATTCAATGTACCACTGCTCTAATTTTCCTGATAGTGACGCCCGTGTTGAGCGACTCAAAGATTTGCAACATTGCACGAGGTGCCTCAGGAAACATAACATCAACGACTGTGATACCCAATTACACACCTGTAATAGGTGTAACAAAGGTCAGCACCATGCAGCATTGTGCAGAGACACCAAAACAACGTCTCCAAACCCCAAGGTGGAAGATAGCATTCCCACCTCAGTACAGTACTGCAAGGTGCAACCAACAAAGAGTGTCCATTCGGCAAAGTCTAAAGGTAATACGACTTTGCCTACTGCCCAAATTACCATCCTGAATAAGAGGGCCAAGGTCTATACCCGTGGGTTGTTTGACCAAGGATCCCAGAGAACATATATCACTAAAAAGTTGGCAGATGAATTACAATTAAGGCCTGTAGCCCAAATGTCATTCAACATCTCAGGGTTTGTAACAGATGCAGGACCTCAAGTCTACCAGGTGGTACAACCATCAGTACGTTTAGGCAGGTACGTCTGTCGAGTACAAGCCATTGTGGTGGACAAAATACCAGTAGACCTACAAGTTCAAGGTCTGAGAGCAACAGCCAAATTCCTGAGAAATAGAGGAATAAAATTGGCAGATAATATTAAGTCTGATCACCTCACTGACTTCGGTCTCCTTGTAGGGACAGACAATTGTCATCGATTCATCGGTAGCCCTACTAAATATCAGGGTATAACCATGTTAAACTCTGCAGGAGGTAAATTACTCTCAGGCCCAGTATCAAGCCTGAGGAGACCTATGCCTGCAGATAAACAATACCAGTAGAAATCTAAATTTGTCAGCTGATTATATTTCTCCAGTAGCATTATACTAAGGAGATTACAGCTGACTATACCAACAGAGGTTGATGTTAGTATCATCATTTGAAGCTGAAGATGAGTTCATGAGGCCTCAGTGGCAAATCAGTGAACAGTAGCCTAAACAGCTACAAGTCACTGCGACCAATGTCACTGAACCCACTGCAGTCTCAGAACCATACTTTACTTTAATGATGAGCTATTCAATCTTCTGAATCAATTAATTAAACTAAACCCCAATAAATCTGATGACTGATTTGATACATTTATTATTTAATCAAGATGTATTCCATGGGCCTCAGTGTTTATATATCAGTGACCAGTTACCTGAACAAACTTCAAGTTATATCTAATGTCACTGATCTCACTGCAGTCCCTGAATCATACTTGACTGTAGTACTTGATCACATCCAGTCTTCTGGGTTAAATAATATGTAATTAGGCTTGAATATTAGCCTTTCAAGAGTTGACAGGGAAATGAAATTGCATTAGACTTCTAACCCCTGCAACTCTAGTACGGGACATCCGTCCTGTACGAACAGACACACAAATGTGTGATTACTAACTACTAACATCAAATTAATCTAATAATTCGAAGGAGGAGTATTGGTGTTCGTCTGTTCTAAATAGGACTTCGACCCGTGAGCAGCCCCCTGGGGAATTATGTCGGAAAATCCGACACCATTTAATAATCATACAGATAATAGCTGTATTGTACCAACAAGTTAACCCATAGAAAACGTAACTTGTAGTGGACTTACCGTCTAAAGAAAACGGGATATCATCACCACATACTATTATATTCTCCACCTATTATGGTGGGAATTATTTTTAAATACATTAGTCTTTGGACTTTACCATCATAAAAACATCTTATATAAATTAACTTAATTATCAATATTAAAGTAGAGTAAATGTGACCCTTCTATCACTTTCTGAAATCTGGACAATGTAAGCCAGGCGTCAGGGAGGAAGGAGGGCAGCCATTGTTTATATTGAGACCAGAGGCTCACACGGGAGCAAATTCGGCTCCTGTTAAATTTACTTGGACGTAGTGTTATGGAAACCAAAAGTGTACCATTTTCAACACGCTGTCATCAAATCAAGTTAAGTGTTCTTTCCGAAACCCATTATCTATCATTAGTGGCCATTAATGTCATTGGGTAGGGTTGGCCGGTTAGAACGCGAAATCGCCTCATACTAAAGGTAATTAAGCCAGGTCTTCATTGTTCCATGTATAGTATTTTCTCTGATATAGCTTGTCATATATAGAATCTGGCTTCACAGTTAGCGCCCTTTTGACAGGTCAAGACGAGGAAGCAAGATTTTGTGCACCAGTTACTGGGTGATGGAAGCTACCTCAAAGAGGATAATTTGGTGTCTACACCCTAGTTATACCTGGTGGACTAACCTGCTGTACTATAAGATAAGAAACCTTTTCAATGTATGTAGTTAATACTGTAGTTTGATTGGCTGCATATATATTAATTTAATAAACCCCCCCTAATGTGTAGAGGATCGATTTGTGAGATTAAGAGATTATTGCAGAAATACAGTCCACTCATTATCATACAAATTGCTATCGAAGTATATAAATTAACATAAATATAAATTCATATAAATTAAATAAATATAAATCTCACAGGTCGGTTCCCACACATCCCTGAGTTGATTGACGACGTCGCTGCCACCGCCTCCGTTGTCGCTCTCATCTCTGCTGTCGCCGCTGCTGACGCCGCCGCTGCTGTCGCCGCTACCGCCGCCGCTGCTGTCGCCGCTACCGCCGTCGCTGTTGTCGCCGCTGCTGCCGCCGCCGCCGTTACCATCACCATAGGAACCTTTACCAGCGCGGGCCACGGCTGTGACACAGCAGCATGGAGGCTGCTGTATCTCTTGTGGAGGAGCCCGACGTGGCGTCTCTATAATTTCAGTCAGTTCTGCTACCTGTGCTTGCAAGGCTGCCAACTGTCCTTTAACTGTTGTATCAGGCTGTTGTGTGTTGTCAGGGGCGTTGCTGGTACTGTCACCACTATGGGATGGGTTAACAGTACTAGAGCCGACATCAGTAGACACTTGTTGAGTCTCGGGCACTTGCCTCCTTGTGCCGAGGGAGGCTGGCCGTTTGGTACAGTCTGAGTGCCAGATGGTGACTCCTTCCATACCACATCTGAAACACTTCAGCGGCGGTTTAGATGGAGCCACAGATTCAGGGTGTTGCCCTGCTTCTGTTGCAGTGTTCTGTTGCTTCTGTTCCTGCTTTCTTTGGTCTCTGGTCTTCTTATACTGACAGTCCTACAGTGCATGAGGACCGGAACAGAGAGCACACTTGGGTATGGGGCACCAGCAGTACTTAGCTATGTGGCCACTGCCACAGCACTCGTAACACTCCACAGGGTTCGACTCCCACACCCTGAACGTGCTGGGGCGCGCATACAACGCACCAAACCAATACTGGTCAGGTGGCGGGTCAGGCTTTTTCCAGACTTTGACTATTTGATCAGTAGGCTTACCATTCTTGGTCAATCTTCGTGCTCTGTGAACCCGTCTAATTCATAGGCCCACTCTAGTGGATATTTGTGACTGTACCTGTAGACTAGGTATTCATCCATCTTGTTCCGTGTTGGATTATCTAGAGGGGAGAGCTTTACATCACCTATTTCCCCTTGTAGAAGAGCCTCCACAACCTCCTGCTTCTCTCTTGAAACATACACATATGGAGAGTTGACATGTGGACGTACCACACCTGAGGAGCCAGGTGGGTACACCTCGCTCAGTTTCTTACTGCACACAATCCTGTCCGCCACACTCGTGCCTTTAGGGAAGGTCAGACGTGTGTACTCGCTCCTTGCTGCTATTGGACGTCTTCCACCCTGTTGTTCACCAGGCTTCTGTTTCCCATGTTTCCTTCTCTGCCTCCTATTTACCACCTCCACAAACCCATCACTGGGTGGTGGGGTGACAGTGTCACTGGTCACAGTAGGGGAGAGCCCTGAGGGTCCAGCAGCTACCTCCTCCATACCTGCTTTTTCAGGCGGCATTAATTGTTGCTCTAACCTCCTCCGATACCTGGTTTGCATTGATAATCATATGATGATGAACACGACAAATGGCAGAGCAGGCAGCATGCCCTACCAGTCATCAGCGCCAACAGTCATAAACCTGCTCTGAGGGGTAGAGCACTCTCAGTGGGTCTGAGAGTGCTCAGACGACTTGGATAAACACTTGGATATTCCACTTGGTTGGTTGGGACTCGCAGAGGGTAGCCCTCAGTGACTTATTCTCCTATGTCCTATGTGTGGACAGAATGTCCCCTAAGACAGCCTAACCCTGCTACAAGGGTGAACAGATGCCCAAGTCAAGTGGCCCCCCAGATTTTACAGGTAACCGCATGGGCCACTGGACCGTTCCACTTGACCTGTTGAAATGGCGAAATGAGAAGAATAAGAGAAAGTGGGGAAGATAAGTCTTATAACTAGGAATGTCCAGGTGCTCTGTACAAAGCTGGCATCATTGTAGTGTTGGCGGCTGTCAACCTCCCGCCAGGGAAGGGATAGGGGGGACCGTCGGGTCAGTGCTCTAACCGCAAAGGTCAGAGGTCCGTGGGGGACAGATTACGATCCCACAACTCTCCTTGCTGTTTGTTTCTGACGCTGTAGATGCCCTGTGATTCTTGCTAGAGTCTTACAGTGAGTCCCAGGTACACTGTACAGGTGATGCTGTGTTATTAGCACCAGCAATGCTGCATCAAACTAATGTTTGGTAGGCTGCCCCTAAAGGAGCGGAGGGGACGTCGACCAAGTTGACGAGGCGTTTGACGGATTGAAGATGACAGGTCAAACGCCTCGTCAACTTGGTCGACGTCATACCTATGTACTTAGATTGAAGGTTACATCCTTCGTGGGGGCAAGTGTACATGTATACAACGCTTAACTGCTGTAAAGGGTTCTCCGTCGGCTACAAACTGTTTTTGATAGAGAGGTCGGAAGTCTGAAGTCTATGTTTTGGTTAGGAGTAATGCTTTTTACTCCTTTATGGATTATTTCTTTCATTATTGTTTTTTCTTTTGTATACTCACTGTGCACAGTGGATTTGTAACATAGTTTTATTGGAAGTGTTGTGGTTATTGTTCTAGGTTCAAGATTATACCATCGGTTCAGGAGTCATCTTATATCAGCGTTTATTTCCGTGTTGCTATATCCATTATTCACCAATACCTGAGTTATTCTTTCAAACCTCTACTCACGTTGCTCCATTCAGAGCAGTGGGTAAGCGCTCGACGAATATAAGCATTGAGAGCACTGGCTTTGTATCTTTGGGGGCACTCACTTCTACCGTTCAGGCATAATCCTATGTTGGTGGGCTTGGTATATACGTTGGTGCTTAAACAGGTTCCTATTTTTGTTATTAGTACATCCAAGAATGGCAGACTGTTATTTCACTATTTTCGTGTTTAAATCTGAGTACTGACTCTCTCTCTAGATAGCTTTTTAGATCAATTAGTTCGTATGAGTCTTTTACTATGACAAAGATGTCATCTACATAACGGCAGTATACAGTTGGTTTTTGTCTACTACTGAAGATTTTGTCATCGATGGTTCCCATATAGATATTACCAAATTATATTTCTAAGGGGAGTCCATTGCTTCCCCGTCTATTTGTAGATACATGTCTCCTTGCGAACTGATGAAAGGAGCTTCCTTTGTACATTCCTCTTCAAATGTGGCTCGGGTATGTCTAATTTGGGAGTGTTCTCGTCTCTGTATACTCTGTCTAGTATCATTTCTATGGTAGTGTCGACTGGGACGTTGGTAAATAGGGATTCGACGTCGAGAGAAGCAATGATTCCATTTTGATTAATTCTAGGAAATCTGCTGATGATTGTAGACTATAGTTGCTTGGAGTGTATGGAGTTAAGAGTTCGTTAAGTCTTTTGGCCAGGTGATAGGTTGGAAACGAACTAATTGATCTAAAAAGCCATCTAGAGAGTCAGTACTTATAAATATATATATATATATATATATATATATATATATATATATATATATATATATATATATATATATATATATATATATATATATATATACATATACACATATATATATATACACATATATATATATATATATATATATATATATATATATATATATATATATATATATATATATATATATATATATATATATATATATATATATATATATATATATATATATATATATATATATTGTCACGTGGGGGTGGGCGGTCCGGGGCTCGGCTAACACTCGGCTGCTAGGGGCTCAAAGGCCCAAATACTCAGCCCCTCTGACTCCCTGGATTCACCGGAGTCTCCTTGGTCACACAAGAGAGGACCAACAATGCCCACCTCCGCAGGTCTTTGCTTCCACCACAAAGGGGTGCCACTGATTCACCCTGGAAGCCCTTCAGTCAAACACGGGGAAACTGCTGTTAACAGTTCCGGCCTAGACCCGTGAGGGAGTGAAGGAAGACTCAGGCTTACCTTATAACCATAACCTCCCTGAGCCTTGCCTGCCAGACAAAAAAAGGTTGCAGGAACTCCTTTCCCGCCTGTCTTCTCTATCTTCCTCTTAGCAAGGTCGCCAGCTGGGTTATTATATCTGCACCCCAGCAATGCAGTTCAGTGGGTGTATTATATATTGTTTGTAGCCAGAAATGTATGCTCATAGAGAAATATCATAAATGGAGGCACACTCAAACACAGTAATAAAATGTGTGGATTTACTGATGCAAATTACATGAACACACACACACAATCGCAAGTAATACATGAATATGGAATATGGATAATGAGTCTGGAGATCGTCAGCCTCTTCTTCCACGACCATCCAACACTCCTTCAACTGGGCAGAAGGACAGGAGTCTCACACTCTCACAGGAGGGCCTCTTCACCACGTCGGCACCTCTTCTTCACTGTCCTGTCATCCATACGCACTGTCCTCTCTGACAGTCCTGGACACAAGCTGCTTTGCAGCCTACTCTACTATTAAAGTGATAAAGTCTTGCTGCCACATACACAAGTAAATATTGTGGCCTAACTAGCCTACTCATACAAGGGGTAATGGGAGGGAAAAATGATCTACCTTACACTCCTGGCTCACGACGCCTGTCCCTTGATGGTGTGAGGTTCCCACGCTTCCTTGGGTCGATCCTCGACGATCCAGGACGTTCCACAGGTCCTCAGGTGTCGTGAAGCCTTCGCGTCGTCGCCGTTCCAATCCCTGAGATTCAGCTGCCCCAATCCTGGTTCATCGATGGGCGCTGAGCTAATCACTATTTTTCCCCACACTGGCCTCTCCCACAGGGCGTTGCTCCTTGTCCTAGGCACGGTGTCGTCCTTCCAAGATTCTCAGTGGATGTGACCCCAGTCACAGCTAGGCTTGCTCGCCCACCCTTCAGACCTCAACGTCCAGCCAGCGGCGCCGCCCAGCGTCGTCGCCGACTATTTTCCAAGTTTGGCACTTCTCTGCTCACTGAACTTGGTTCCTCTTTGGCTTCCCAGAAGCGCAGGGTCTCCAATAACTGTGATGGGCTGCGAAGGCCAGCTCAATCCACTGAACAAGGCTTGCAGAGCCTCCAATCCTTGAGAGCAGACCGAGGCGCGTCCTGTCGCTTCCACGGTCAGTACAACTCTGACGTTGGCGCCACCCGGGGCACTCGGTGACGTCATGGCGGGCCCTGATTGGTCGCCCGCGACCTACGTCGGCCAATCCGCGATCGGCTTGTGTCCCTTCCAAAAGGTCATATCTGCCGTAGGGGATACTGTTTCATTTTATAACAGGGCGCCAACTTTCCTTTATTTACAACTTATAATATAACTTCCTTTCCTTAACTGGCAGCCGGTCTGGTCGCCACATATATCATTAGACTCCCTGAACCTCAGAGAATCAGTAGGGAGAGCTGATATGACTCTTTAAGCCGGCAAACGAAAGAAATAGGAGAGGGCACCGTAACATACCCCTCCCCTTAAAATAAGAGTCATATCGGAAGAGCAGCACTCAAGAGGGCAACCTATACTCTTGCTCCCTCCGTTCCTGAAGTGTCACTCCTCCAGTTGGCGATGTGGCTTGTTCCACCTTGCCAGTCACTTGCCTCATTGTATCTCCACCTCGCATAGTACCGGGTGTGATGGGTGTTCCCTGAACACCTACAAGAAATCCCCTCTCCGTGGCTACGGGTGTACTCCCACGGCTCGTTACCACTGTAAGATTCAGTGCATGCAGCGCCTCCACCGCGTCGTGCACTCCGAGATAGTCTTGCATTTACACTGCGTCCTACAGGTACTCCATGTTTCCTCTCATGATCTCCTCTTCGCCAATCTTCTCTCTTCTCGGTTCCTCTTCTCCCGCAGGTGCGTTGTCTCCTCACAGTGGCACTTGTAACCCGTACTCCATCCAGCAGCTCCCTCTCTTCCACACTAGGCTTTTGCGATGGCCCAATGCCCCTCTGGTTAGGCTGGCGCCTACCCTGGGTGTACCTATTCCCTGCTTTCTTCGTATTGCCTTTCCTATACCACTCGCTCCTTCGTTCCCGACGAACATCTTCACTCCTCCATGAGATTCTCTTCCCTGCAGACGTCTTCTTCAGTTCGTGGTTGGGCTCATCCACCTCCCTGTGGCTCACCTCACTACGGTGGTTCATCTTGCACCTACCACTATTCATCTGGCCGGCATAGGGTGCACTGCGTCGTGGCTCCTCCACTCTGCCCCTCACTGCCGTTCGCTCATCCACTGAGCTTACTTTATTCACGTTTCTGTATGGAGGGAGTGCGGTCTGCAGCCTCTTCACCGCCCCAGGCGTTTCTACAGCTGCTCCTCGCCACTCCTCCACACACATCATCAGGCTTAGTCGGAGGTCCCCGTCGGGGTTTTCCACAACCTCCGACGACCTCTCTGCACTCTCGCCCTCGTTGACGTCGTCTCTGGCGACGTTTTCCCTGGCGAAGTCGGCTTCCTCTCTATCATCTGGAACGACCGATACCTCACCCGGCAGGGTTGTACCGCTGCTTGCAACATAGGCACTCCTGGCCCAATCGGGTTGTATCCTGCCTCCTCCGAGGTCATTTCCCAGCACCATCTGTACATGCTCTAGGGGTAACTTAGGGGCTACAGCTACTATAGCTTTCTCGACTCCGCAGTCGGCAATCAGCTGTACTTCGTGAAGTGGCAACCTGTATTCCTCCCCCACACTGCGTATCCTCACCACTCCCACAGGCGAATCATTAAATTCCTTGGGGAGAATACTCCTGGTCACCATACTTATGTCAGCACCCGTATCTCGAAGCACGGCAACCTCCACTGGGTCTGACTTTCCAAACTTCACGTTGGCCCCGAAAACGAAGGGATGTTCACCCAACTTCATTTCCCAACCATTCACGTTGGGTCCACTATAATATGGGGTGTGAACAAACACTCTCTCCTCTTCCAACATTAATCCTACATTCCTTCGGTGCTCCTCACACTCGCGGGCATAATGTCCTCTCACACCACAGTTGTAGCATCGGCCACCTCCCCTGGGTGACCACTCGCTAGTCACTCTGGCGGTACCACTTGCAGACGTTCCCTGGGTCCTCCTTGGACTCCCTGTCGTCGTATCCGGGACTGCAGCACTCGCTCCCGAGTTAGGTCCACTACTCACAGCTTGGGGCTTCCTCCCCGCGTCCCTTGAGCTCTTGAACCGCGTCACTTCATCGGGCACACTACTCATGGGAGAGTCCCCACTCGTCCTCGCTCCTCCTAAACTCCTACGGTTCCCTCCCGACCTGGGGTAAGGCGAGTGTCTGGGCGGCCCCTCCCTCCTGATATGTAGTGCCTCCTCCAGCATGTCGGCTCGATCCGCTGCAGCCTTCAGGTCCTTAATACCTGCTTCTCTCAACCTTACTCGCAACTCAGGATGGAGCACTGACATAAACTTCTCCATCACTATCAGTCGTTTGATATCATCCACCGACTCCGCTTCCTCCGCCTTCAACCATCGTAGGAATTTCCGTTCCATATCCCTGGCGGTCTCGGCGTAAGTCTTTCCCGACGCTCTTGTACACTCTCTGAACCGCTTCCGGTACATCTCCGGAGTCAGCCGGAATGAGTGGAGAACCGCATTCTTAATCGCGTCATAACTAGTACACTCCTCTAGGTCCAGCATGTTATAGGCTTCCCGGGCCTCACCAGTCAACCTGCCCTGGACCAGAGCAGCCCAATCATCTTCCGGCCACTCCTTCAGAGTCGCTATCCGTTCAAAGTGTTCGAAGAACGCCTCAGCTTCTTGTGGTTCGAACGTAGGTAAGTCACGTTCCCTTACCTTGAGGTCATCCCGCCGTGCAGGTAGTGAGGGCAGACCACGTTCAACGCGACGCAATTCGACTTCTTTCTTTGCCCTTATCTCCTCCAGTCGCAGTTGTCTCTCTCCTTCTTCCCGCTGCAGCCGAGCTTCTCGCTCCTCTCGCTGCAGCTCAGCCGCACGTTCCTCTCGCTGCATTTGCGCTTCTCTCTCCTCTCGTCGCAGCTGGGCTTCCAGTTGCATCTTCATCATTTCCAGTTGCAGGCTCCTCTTACTACAGCTGGACCTTCCACCGCTCCCATGTTCACTGTGAATTCTCTCCACACTGGTAGGCGCTTGGGGAGGCCCTAGTCGGGACGGTTCACCTTGCGACGGCTCTCCTCGGGTCGGCTCCTCTTGAGATGGCTCCTCTCCCGTCGCTTCCTCTCGAGCTGTGAGTTGTGCCATGATCTCTATCCTTCGCTCCGCTACCTTAGTCGTCCTCAACCTGATCCCAAAGTGGTTTGCCACTTGTTGGAGCTGGGCCTTGGTACACTCTTCCAAAATTCTCTTGTCCCTTGTGTCAATAAATTTCTTTACTTTGTCTTCCTCCATCTCTATATCATCAAGCATACACGACAGCACAGACAAGTTAGTAGGCACTAATTTCACCGTTTCAGTCCCTTAGCTGGTTGAGTAACAGTACCACCGAATTCACTGGCCACAATGTATTAGTACCCTGGCAACACTTGTCTTGAAATTTGGTCCACACTGTAGCTTGATCCACGCTTCCTGGCGAGGTTCCCAGTTCTTGGCTACTGGGGTTCGAATCCTGGCGAGGTCGCCAGTTCTCTTGTCACGTGGGGGTGGGCGGTCCGGGGCTCGGCTAACACTCGGCTGCTAGGGGCTCAAAGGCCCAAATACTCAGCCCCTCCGACTCCCTGGATTCACCGGAGTCTCCTTGGTCACACAAGAGAGGACCAACAATGCCCACCTCCGCAGGTCTTTGCTTCCACCACAAAGGGGTGCCACTGATTCACCCTGAAAGCCCTTCAGTCAAACACGGGGAAACTGCTGTTAACAGTTCCGGCCTAGACCCGTGAGGGAGTGAAGGAAGACTCAGGCTTACCTTATAACCATAACCTCCCTGAGCCTTGCCTGCCAGACAAAAAAAGGTTGCAGGAACTCCTTTCCCGCCTGTCTTCTCTATCTTCCTCTTAGCAAGGTCGCCAGCTGGGTTATTATATCTGCACCCCAGCAATGCAGTTCAGTGGGTGTATTATATATTGTTTGTAGCCAGAAATGTATGCTCATAGAGAAATATCATAAATGGAGGCACACTCAAACACAGTAATAAAATGTGTGGATTTACTGATGCAAATTACATGAACACACACACACAATCGCAAGTAATACATGAATATGGAATATGGATAATGAGTCTGGAGATCGTCAGCCTCTTCTTCCACGACCATCCAACACTCCTTCAACTGGGCAGAAGGACAGGAGTCTCACACTCTCACAGGAGGGCCTCTTCACCACGTCGGCACCTCTTCTTCACTGTCCTGTCATCCATACGCACTGTCCTCTCTGACAGTCCTGGACACAAGCTGCTTTGCAGCCTACTCTACTATTAAAGTGATAAAGTCTTGCTGCCACTTACACAAGTAAATATTGTGGCCTAACTAGCCTACTCATACAAGGGGTAATGGGAGGGAAAAATGATCTACCTTACACTCCTGGCTCACGACGCCTGTCCCTTGATGGTGTGAGGTTCCCACGCTTCCTTGGGTCGATCCTCGACGATCCAGGACGTTCCACAGGTCCTCAGGTGTCGTGAAGCCTTCGCGTCGTCGCCGTTCCAATCCCTGAGATTCAGCTGCCCCAATCCTGGTTCATCGATGGGCGCTGAGCTAATCACTATTTTTCCCCACACTGGCCTCTCCCACAGGGCGTTGCTCCTTGTCCTAGGCACGGTGTCGTCCTTCCAAGATTCTCAGTGGATGTGACCCCAGTCACAGCTAGGCTTGCTCGCCCACCCTTCAGACCTCAACGTCCAGCCAGCGGCGCCGCCCAGCGTCGTCGCCGACTATTTTCCAAGTTTGGCACTTCTCTGCTCACTGAACTTGGTTCCTCTTTGGCTTCCCAGAAGCGCAGGGTCTCCAATAACTGTGATGGGCTGCGAAGGCCAGCTCAATCCACTGAACAAGGCTTGCAGAGCCTCCAATCCTTGAGAGCAGACCGAGGCGCGTCCTGTCGCTTCCACGGTCAGTACAACTCTGACGTTGGCGCCGCCCGGGGCACTCGGTGACGTCATGGCGGGCCCTGATTGGTCGCCCGCGACCTACGTCGGCCAATCCGCGATCGGCTTGTGTCCCTTCCAAAAGGTCATATCTGCCGTAGGGGATACTGTTTCATTTTATAACAGGGCGCCAACTTTCCTTTATTTACAACTTATAATATAACTTACTTTCCTTAACTGGCAGCCGGTCTGGTCGCCACATATATCATTAGACTCCCTGAACCTCAGAGAATCAGTAGGGAGAGCTGATATGACTCTTTAAGCCGGCAAACGGAAGAAATAGGAGAGGGCACCGTAACAATATATATATATATTTTTCATTGAATATGACCGCATATTCTGTATTTATTATTTTCTGGTTTAGGGCTTCTATCCCTCTAACTATTTTCTTAGCATCAGGGCTTAGTTGGAATAGGAGTTCTCCAAAACTCATTTTCGTTCTTTTAAGGTGAAGAAAAGAAGTGATTTACTATAGAGTGTATTACACTTATTTATACAATTTGCACAACGTCTCGAACCTCCATGGTTCATTCTCAAGTGAACAGATCTTACAATGCTTGGTTGATTTTATACCCGCACTGGGTCAGGTGATAATACAATAAAGGTGAAAACATGGGGGATACATAAGGGATAAATGTGAGGTGAAACATAGAGGTAACTGCAGAAGGCTTATTGGCCCATACGAGGCAGCTCCTATCTAAACATAAAGATTAATCCAGTGTAATTGGCCTGTTATGTTGGACAATGTCTTCTGTGTTGGCATCGTTATGTTCTGGTCTTGTCCAGAAAATAATAAATACAGAATATGCGGTCATATTCAATGAAACATGTTTAGAAGAAACCCTGCTGCCAGTATACACCAATATAAACCCACATGACCCAGCAGTCCGCAACGCAGAGTTTACCTATAGGTATAGGCAAGAGCTCATACGGCATCAACTAAACCTGAAGAAGGAAGCCCTCCAAACCCTTACAGAGCAGGCTGAGCATCTGTTAAACAAATGGACCCAGTATGACATCCCCAACCAACTCAAGCAAACCATCAACAGTGAACTATTTAACCTGAAACAACAGCATAAAACTCGTGTAGAAACAAAGACACTCCGTAAGTTAACAGCCCTAAACGGTGGACAGTTAAAGATCACTCGTCCTAAAGATGGCTACATTAACCTGACTTCTTATGATCTTAACCAGGACAAACGAGACCTCTTAAATCTTGGTCTAAATTGTCAATTCTTATCTAAACCAAAGATGCATAAAAAGTGCCTGGAAATAGAAATGCTTCTGGACGACATACATAAGCTAGAAGACAACAAAAAAATCATCACTATTGACACACTTCAGGCTGAACTACTAGCAGAAGCGGGGAAAAAACGAGGAACATATTCATCTACAATCTTAACCCCACGACTCAAAGAAGCAGCAAAACTTAGAAAGCTGGCAGATGAAACAATAACAAAAGCCGACAAGACAGCAGCATATGTGTTGATTCCAACCCAAGATTACATGAAAAAATTAGCGATATCCTTAGTGATGACACTAAATTTCAACGAATCACGAGGAACCCTGTGGAAGACCTCAAACGCAAAGTGAATAAAACTATTACTGCAATCAACGCAAAGAAAGGTAGTGTTCATTTAACTAAACTCCAAGGCGACTATGGCTTAGGATATGCCAATGGCAATGTTAAGACACACAAACTGGGTAACCCATTACGTCCAATAATCAGCCAAATACCAACTCCAACCTATCACCTGGCAAAAATACTTAATGAACTCCTATCTCCATACACTCCAAGCAACTATAGTCAACAATCATCAGCAGATTCCTAGAATTGATCAAAACTACACAGCCCGATGGAATCATTGCTTCCCTCGACGTCGAATCCCTATTTACCAACGTCCCAGTCGACACTACCATAGAAATGATACTAGACAGAGTATACAGAGACGAGAACACTCCCAAATTAGACATACCCGAGCCACATTTGAGGAGCCTTCTGGAGGCATGTACAAATTAAGCTCCTTTCATCAGTCCGAAAGGTGACATCTATCTACAAATAGACGGAGTAGCAATGGGCTCTCCCTTAGGAGTGTTATTCGCTAATTTTTACATGGGAACCATCGAAGATAGAGTCTTCAGTAGCAGACAAAAACCATATGTATATTGCCGTTATGTTGACGACATATTCATTATAGTAAAAGACTCAGATGAACTAATTGATCTAAAAAAGCCATCTAGAGAGAGAGAGAGAGAGAGAGAGAGAGAGAGAGAGAGAGAGAGAGAGAGAGAGAGAGAGAGAGAGAGAGAGAGAGAGAGAGAGAGAGAGAGAGAGAGAGAGAGAGAGAGAGAGAGAGAGAGAGAGAGAGAGAGAGAGAGAGAGAGAGAGAGAGAGAGAGAGAGAGAGAGAGAGAGAGAGAGAGAGAGAGAGAGAGAGAGAGAGAGAGAGAGAGAGAGAGAGAGAGAGAGAGAGAGAGAGAGAGAGAGAGAGAGAGAGAGAGAGAGAGAGAGAGAGAGAGAGAGAGAGAGAGAGAGAGAGAGAGAGAGAGAGAGAGAGAGAGAGAGAGAGAGAGAGAGAGAGAGAGAGAGAGAGAGAGAGAGAGAGAGAGAGAGAGAGAGAGAGAGAGAGAGAGAGAGAGAGAGAGAGAGAGAGAGAGAGAGAGAGAGAGAGAGAGAGAGAGAGAGAGAGAGAGAGAGAGAGAGAGAGAGAGAGAGAGAGAGAGAGAGAGAGAGAGAGAGAGAGAGAGAGAGAGAGAGAGAGAGAGAGAGAGAGAGAGAGAGAGAGAGAGAGAGAGAGAGAGAGAGAGAGAGAGAGAGAGAGAGAGAGTCAGTACTAAAAATTTACACTTGAAAATCGCGAAAATAACAGTCTGCCTTTCTTGGATGTGCTAATAACAAAAATAGAAACCTCTTTAAGCATCAACGTATATAAAAAATCTATCAACATAGGATTATGCCTGAACGGTAAGAGTGCGTGCCTTCAAAGATACAAAGCCAGTGTTCTCAATGCTTATATTCGTCGAGCGCTTACCCACTGCTCCGAATGGAGCAACGTGAGTAGAGAGTTTGAAAGAGTAACTCAGGTATTGGTGAGCAACGGATATAGCAACACGGAGATAAACACCGCTATAAGAAGACACCTGGACCGATGATATAATCCTGAACCTAGAACAGCAACCACAACACCTACAATAAAATTAGAATATAAATCAACTACGCACAGTTAACATAAAAAAGAAGAAAGAATAACGAAGGAAATAATTCGTAAAGGAATAAAAAGCACTATTTCTGGCCAAAACATAGATCTGATCATATTCTATAAAACAAAGAAGACTACCGATCTCCTAATTATAAACAGCCCGAAGCCGACGGAGAACCCTCTACAGCAGTCAAGCGTTGTATACATGTACACTTGCCCCCACGAAGGATGTGACCTTCAATCTAAGTACATAGGTATGACGTCGACCAAGCTGACGAGGCATTTGACCTGTCATCTTCAATCCCGTGCCGGCAGGAATCACATGAGACAAGCCCATGACATCACCCTAACAAGAGAAATGTTGAACAAAAATACCTGTATAATAGACAAAACCCAAGATGTAAGAAGATTACAAATTCTTGAAGCAATTCACATAAGAATAGAACAACCTACCATGAACACCCAAATCACGGAACTATTTACTCAACCCACCATGAGAGTAAGGACAAGACCGGAATATAACGGTGCCAACACAGAAGACACTGCTCAACATAACAGGCCTATTACGCCTGATTAACCTTTGTATGTGCTTCGTCCCCCATTTATCCCCTATTTATCCCCTATTTATCACCTATGTAACCCCTTTGCATTTTCCTTTATTCTACTTGTTTTATCACCTGACCTCGTGCTGGTTTAAATTTAACGAGTTTTGTCATTTCTTTTCAATTGATGATGAAACATGGAGGTTCGAAACGTTGTGCAATTCTATAAATAAGTGTAATACACTCTATAATTCCCTTTTTTCTTCACCTTAATAAAGAACATGAGTTTTGGAGAACTCCTCTTTCAGCTAAGCCCTGACACTAGAAAAAATAGTTAGAGGGATAGAAGCCCTAAATCAGAAGATAGTAAATGCTGAATATGCGGTCATATTCAATGAGACATATATATGTATATGTATATATATATATATATATATATATATATATATATATATATATATATATATATATATATATATATATATATATATATATATATATATATATATATATATAATTATTGGGGAATATAAACCTGGATACACTTATGGAAATATCAAGACACATAAGCCTGGAAACCCACTTCGGCCAATCATTAGCCAGATACCCACACCCACGTACAGACTGACGAAGCGACTCAATGGCTTGCTGACTCCTTATGTCCCTTGCACCTTCAGCCTGAAGTCTCCAAAGGAATTTGTTGACTTACTGCGGGGAACACGGGCCACAGGGATAAGAGTCTCGTTGGACGTAGAATCACTGTTTACCAACGTACCTGTGGATGAAACAATCGGGATGATAGCGGACAGAGTATATCATGATCCGGCCTGTACTCCTCTTGACATACCAGAAAACATTCTAAGGAAACTACTCCAAGCTTGTACTAAAGAGGCACCCTTCTTGAGCCCAGATGGGCACATGTATAAGCAAGTAGATGGGGTCGCCATGGGTTCTCCCCTAGGTGTCCTGTTTGCGAACTTCTACATGGGTACCATCGAACAAAAGGTCTTAGTCGACATGAACTTGAAACCGGCCATATACTGCAGGTATGTTGACGACATTTTTTACACAGGTACCTGATGTCAGACATCTGCAGGAGCTGAAGGAGGCATGTGTGCAGAATTCTGTGTTGCATTTCACTTACGAGATGGAGAAGGATGGGAAGCTGCCCTTTCTAGATGTAACAGTCATGGAAAGGAGCGGAGGTTTCCACTAAGGAAACATACATAGGAATGTGACTTAATGCCAACAGTGACTGGCCAGACAGGTACAAGAGGAGTGTTGTTAACGCTTATGTCGACCGTGCTCTCAGCCACAGCTCAGGATGGAAGCAAGTCAATGAAGAACTCTGTAGGGTAGGGCAGGTCCTAATCAACAAGGGCTTCTCCAATGGTTTCGTTGAAGACATCATAAGAAGGAAGGTGAAACACCATGCAACCTCTGAAGAGACAACTAACAAAACACCTGTACCCCCTATTAGACTATTTTACAGGAACTTCTTTTCCACAGCTCATAAAACGGAGGAAAGGGTCCTGAAAGATATTGTTAATAGAAACGTTATCCCTACAGACAAAAACCAGAAGATACAATTGACGATCTACTATAAAACCAAGAAACGGCCAACCTACTCATGAGAAACTCTCCAGACACAAAGCAGAACGCTTTAAAAGAGACCAGTGTCATCTAGTTCCAGTAACTAGGACTGGAAACTTGAGCTGTGTGACACCACCAGAAGGAAGCCAGTCTACGACTACTCAGGAAGGACCAAGATTGTTTTCCCCTCACACTTCAAGCGGGTATGTGTCGAGTGATCATACTGGTAGATCAGTTGTAGTGCTCAGAGATAGTGGAGCAGCCCAGTCCCTGATCGTGAAAAACTCGTTACCCGAGGGAGTGAGTGTGGAAGGGAGATAAAAGGTTATCCGGGTTGGGTTTCCTAGGGCGCAGTATGTTGCCCCCTGGGTGCCGGTACATCTCGACTCGCCTTACTTCAGCGGCACATGTGCGTTGGCAGTAGTCGATACCCTCCCTATAGCTGGGATTGACTTGGTACTAGCCAACGACTTGGTGACAGATTGGAGAAACAATCATCCCAAGATTGTGGACGAGCCAGCCGGAACAGCAAGGTCTGAGGTAACAGCAGGCAGTGGTAATGTACAGGTACAGACAGACCCGGAATTAAATATGTTTAATCCTTCCTCTCACCTACAGATTGACCGCATTCTAGCAGAGTCTCCTGATTCTTCTCCCGATAAGGAACATGAGGTTACGATGGCAGAAGCGACTGAGCATGAAGAGAGGCCTCGTGTGCAAGCACCCACGGATACCAAAGAGTCTGGAGTGAAGGCATCTGAGTACTTGCGGTATGGCAAGGTACAGCGTTTATTGAACCGGCCAGAGATTACCCAGACGTCGGAGGTATGTGAGGTATGTGTGAAGGTTTTAGCGCCCTCTTCAGTCCAAACCAGGCCAATGGTTATAGCCGGTTATGGACATTACGGGCTCAGGAAGCTTATCCCTCAGTTGGCCATATGTCTCTTAGCAGTATTTTGTCTTCTTTTCGTGTGTGTTCTCAGTGAGGACCAGTGGACGACCCGACAGATGATGGCTCTCTTAAACATCGCGAAGAGATCCCAGGGATTGGAGATTTGCACTGCAAGTGTTGCAGTCAAAGGAGGGACCTGGGAGGTGATGATAGATGCAGGAGGTACGAGAGATGATATTATGAGTGACTATTTCCGACAGGTTGACACCCCCTGCATGATTGCTGAGCCTGGATGCTGCATTATGCAGAACGTTGGTCGACCTAACGGTGGCAGAGCAGACACCATCTGTGGTGTACGAGCAGCCCTGTTGGAACTAGGTGTGGGCCTAGTCGAGGAGTATGCTGTAAGTACTGACTTGCCTACTGTCGCTGTCACTTTAGAGTGACAGCGACAGTAGGATCAGACCCCTGTATTCCAGGTTCCCGTCTCCCTGAAGGACCGCCGGACCGGTACCAGAAATGCCGTCTGTGACCAGCCATCATCGGTGCCACGACACAGGGAAGTGTCGAGTCGCCCCAGATCATGTCTATACCAATCCTTACTCGGGACACGTGAGATTATGCCCCTGTTTGACATCGCAGTAGAAGTGTGGAAGATTACATCAGGCAGGTCATTGCCTTCCATCTGCAAGTTTCCTTTGTGCCAGAGTTCCCCAGTAGTACAGTTCTGTGGACAAGACAGCCTCATCACTCCAGTTTATAGTGTACGTGAGTCCGTGTGGAGTTGTATGCACGTACTAATTTGGTTTGTGTTTTTCTTTATAGAACCCCAAACCAAATTCTTTTTGGTGGGAAGGTGTTACGGACCCGAGCCCAGCGTCCGAGCAAGGAGCAGTGACGACCGCGCCATCTGTGGGTCAACTCCCGAAACCCCCTCCAAATGGACGACGCCATCTAGTGAGGACGAGATATACTGGCCACAAGGGCTAGTTTCCAGTCCTGATCAGCTCATAACACAGCCGCTGCTGACCTCTGGTGAGGTGACGCTTGGACAGCAACGCCATCTATGTAGCGGATAGGTGGACGTTTGTGTCTAAGCCTGTGAGTGAGGTGCCCTAGAGTGTCATTAGTACTGATGACGTGTCTGATTACAGAGTCGACCTGGGACTGCTGAATCGGACGTTGGATCAGTCTACCCAAGGCAGCCGTAGAATCTCCAAGTGTTAGCTGCAGAAGTTGTGAGTCACCCCCCGGATGAACACTGTTGTGTTAGCCTGCCTGTGACGTGGCAGTTGAGGATTTGTCGTACCCGGGGCTGACTCGTGGAGAAGAATAGCCACTGGGGTGTTATGGTGAGGAGAGTGATCTGTGGAATCACACGAGGCTCCTGCCTAGGGCTCGCAACCCTTGTATCGGTCGTGGAGTGGCCTACGCAGCGCAGCTGATTGGAACCTGCCAGCTACAGGCTGGATTTGTGGTTGACGGCCTCCACGACGGTGCACCCAGTGGGATTGTGTTTTGGCTGGCCTGTGGCCGGGGTAGACTCGTTATGAGAATCTAAGGATTAATCGAAAGGCCACGACAAGAGGACCAAGGGCTAAGCATCGTTGAGCACCGTGAAACGTCTTGAGTCTTCGGAGGAAGACAAGGGATTGTAAATAAGTGTAGTAATAGTAACAGCGTGTGACTGTTTATATATTTATTTATTGGTGGTGGTGAATATATATTTAAGTTTAAGTGCAGTTTTATCCCTTCCCCTTTAGTTTACTTGCGTTACGGAACACACCTCTTGAAAGCCACTACTAGCTTGGGGCCGGATACCCAATCTCTACAAACATCAGAGAAAGAACCCAGTTGCGACCCCAGAGGGCCGTAACATCTATGAAATCAAATGCCCACTTGGGGACTGTAAGCCTCAAAGAATTCAGTATATAGGCAAGACAACAACATCTCTTTCCAGGCTATTAACAATGCATAAGCAACAGGGCTCCATTAAGGAACATTTAATATCTTCCAACAACCAGACCATCACCAGAGAAGTCTTAACAAAAAACATGGAAATCATCGATAGATACAGCGATAGCAGGCGGCTAACACACACACATATATATATATATATATATATATATATATATATATATATATATATATATATATATATATATATATATATACATATATATATATATGTCATACCTAGTAGCCAGAACTCACTTCTCAGCCTACTATGCATGGCCCCATTTGCCTATTAAGCCAAGTTTTCATGAATTAATTGTTTTTCGACTACCTAACCTACCTAACCTAACCTAACCTAACTTTTTCGGCTACCAAACCTAACCTAACCTATAAAGATAGGTTAGGTTAGGTTAGGTAGGGTTGGTTAGGTTCGGTCATATATCTACGTCAATTTTAACTCCAATAAAAAAAAATTAACCTCACACATAATGAAATGGGTAGCTTTATCATTTCATAAGAAAAAAATTAGAGAAAATATATTAATTCAGGAAAACTTGGCTTATTAGGCAAATCGGGCCTTGCATAGTAGGCTGAGAAGTGCGTTCTGGCTATTAGGTACGACATATATATATATATATATATATATATATATATATATATATATATATATATATATATATATATATATATGTCGTACCTAGTAGCCAGAACGCACTTCTCAGCCTACTATTCAAGGCCCAATTTGCCTAATAAGCCAAGTTTTCATGAATTAATTGTTTTTCGACTACCTAACCTACCTAACCTAACCTAACCTAACTTTTTCGGCTACCTAACCTAACCTAACCTATAAAGATAGGTTAGGTTAGGTTAGGTAGGGTTGGTTAGGTTCGGTCATATAACTAAGTTAATTTTAACTGCAATAAAAAAAATTGACCTCATACATAATGAAATGGGGTAGCTTTATCATTTCATAAGAAAAAAATTAGAGAAAATATATTAATTCATGAAAACTTGGCTTATTAGGCAAATCAGGCCTTGAATAGTAGGCTGAGAAGTGCGTTCTGGCTACTAGGTACGACATATATATATATATATATATATATATATATATATATATATATATATATATATATATATATATATACATATATATATATATATATATATATGTCGCACCTAGTAGCCAGAACGCACTTCTCAGCCTACTATGCAAGGCCCAATTTGCCTAATAAGCCAAGTATTCATGAATTAATTGTTTTTCGACTACCTAACCTACCTAACCTAACCTAACCTAACTTTTTCACCTACCTAGCCTAACCTAACCTATAGAGATAGGTTAGGTTAGGTTAGGTAGGGTTGGTTAGGTTCGGTCATATATCTACATTAATTTTAACTCCAATAAAAAAAAATTGACCTTATACATAATGAAATGGGTGAATTTATCATTTCATAAGAAAAAAAATAGAGAAAACATATTAATTCAGGAAAACTTGGCTTATTAGGCAAATCGGGCCTTGCATAGTAGGCCGAGAAGTGCATTCTGGCTACTAGGTACGACATATATATATATATATATATATGTCGTACCTAGTAGCCAGAACGCACTTCTCAGCCTACTATGCAAGGCCCGATTTGCCTAATAAGCCAAGTTTTCATGAAATAATTGTTTTTCGACTACCTAACCTACCTAACCTAACCTAACCTAACTTTTTCGGCTACCTAACCAAACCTAACCTATAAAGATAGGTTAGGTTAGGTTAGGTAGGGTTGGTTAGGTTCGGTCATATATCTACGTTAATTTTAACTCCAATAAAAAAAAAATTGACGTCATACATAATGAAATGGGTAGCTTTATCATTTCATAAGAAAAAAATTAGAAAAAATATATTAATTCAGGAAAACTTGGCTTATTAGGCAAATCGGGCCTTGAATAGTAGGCCAAAAAGTGATTTCTGGCTACTAGGTACGACATATATATATATATATATATATATATATATATATATATATATATATATGTCGTACCTAGTAGCCAGAACTCACTTCTCAGCCTACTATGCAAGGCCTGATTTGAATAATAAGCCTAGTTTTCATGAATTAATGTTTTTTCGACAACCTAACCTACCTAACCTAACCTAACCTAACGTGTTCGGCTACCTAACCTATGGAGATAGGTTAGGTTAGGTTAGGTAGGGTTGGTTAGGTAGGGTTGGTTAGTTTCGGTCATATATCTACGTTAATTTTAACTCCAATAAAAAAAAATGACCTCATACATAATGAAATGGGTAGCTTTATCATTTCATAAGAAAAAAATTAGAGAAAATATATTAATTCTGTAAAACTTGGCTTATTAGGCAAATCTGGCCTCGCATAGTAGGCTGAGAAGTGAGTTCTGGTTACTAGGTACGACATATATATATATATATATATATATATATATATATATATATATATATATATATATATATATATATGTCGTACCTAGTAGCCAGAACGCACTTCTCAGCCTACTATGCAAGGCCCGATTTGCCTAATAAGCCAAGTTTTCATGAATTAATTGTTTTTCGTCTGCCTAACCTACCTAACCTAACCTAACCTAACTTTTTCGGCTACCTAACCAAACCTAACCTATAAAGATAGGTTAGGTTAAGTTAGGTTAGGTTGGTTAGGTTCGGTCATATATCTACGTTAATTTTAACTCCAATAAAAAAAAATTGACCTCATACATAATGAAATGGGTAGCTTTATCATTTCATAAGAAAAAAATTAGAGAAAATATATTAATTCAGGAAAACTTGGCTTATTAGGCAAATCGGGCCTTGCATAGTAGGCCAAAAAGGGCATTCTGGCTACTAGGTACGACATATATATATATATATATATATATAAATATATATATATATATATATATATATATATATATATATATATATATATATATATATATATATATATATATGTTGTACCTAGTAGCCAGAACGCACTTCTCGGCCTACTATGCAAGGCCCGATTTGCCTAATAGGCCGAGTGGTTTTCTTTATTTTCAATAAATTGTTTCCAATTAGTTTATTTGAATTATTATTATTATATTTTATTAGGAACATAAATTATTGACCTAGTTTGTTAGTTTAGATTAGGTTAAGGCAGTCAGGCAAGATTTTCTCTCCCTGAACCCATGTTAGCGATTTGTCACGAATTCCCTTCTCTCTAGATGTGTTACTAGTTTTTTTCTCACGATCTTCTACATCACCTTGCATGGTATACAAGTCAATGACACTGGCCTGTAGTTCAGTGCCTCTTGCCTGTCGCCCTTTTTGTATATTGGGACCACATTCGCCGTCTTCCATATTTCTGGTAGGTCTCCCATTTCCAGTGACCTACTATACACTATGGAGAGTGGCAAGCAAAGTGCCTCTGCACATTCTTTCAGTACCCATTGCGAGATCCCGTCTGGATCAACAGCCTTTCTAACATCCAGATCCAGCAGGTGTCTCTTTACCTCCTCTCTCGTAATTTCAAACCCTTCCAAGGCTGCCTGGTTTTATTTCCCTTTCTTCTTGCACAGTGACCTCACCTTGTTCTATTGCGAAGACCTTCTGGAACCTCTTGTTGAGTTCTTCACACAACTCTTTGTCATCTCTGTATACCCGTTTCTGGCTTTTTTTAAGTTTCAATTCCTGCTTTTTCACTGTTGTTTTCCATCTGATGTGACTGTGGAGTAGCTTTGGTTCGGTCTTGGCTTTGTTTGCTATATCATTTTCATAACTTTTCTCTGCTTCTGATCTCACTCTGACATAATCATTCCTGGTTCTCTAGTATCTCTCTCTCTGCTTTCTTGTGTTCTGTTATTCCGGAAGTTCCTCCACGCCCTTTTGTTCAGTTTCTTTGCTTCCATACATACCCTATTATAGAATGGATTCTTCTGTTGCTTCTCGGATTTCTCCCTTTGGGCCGGGATGAACCTGTTTACTGCCTCCTGACACTTTTGGGTGGCATAGTCCATCATATCTGGTACAGACTTAACTCTGAGGTCTGTGTCCCGATGTATTTCCCTTAGGAAACTTCTCATCTCGTAATAATTTCCCTTTCGGTATGCCAGCCCTTTGTTTCCTAGTTCTTTTTTGGGGGAGATAATTCCTAGCTCTATCAAGTACTCAAAGTTCAATACAGTGTGATCACTCATTCCTAGGGGTGCTTCCATCTTAACTTTCCCTATATCCCACTCATTTAGGATAAATTTCAAATCAAGCATTGCTGGTTCATCTTGTCCTCTTATTTTTTGTTGGTTCCTTGATGTGCTGGCTTGGAAAGTTTCTTGTTGCCACGTCCAGCAGTTTAGCTCTCCATGTTTCTGGTCCTCCATGCGGGTCTCTGTTCTCCCAATCTATCTTCCCATGGTTGACGTCTTCCATAATTAGTAGTCCAGATCCATTCCTGCTGACAACAGAAGCTGCTCTCTCTATTATGTTAATGGTGGCCATGTTGTTTATCATATTCCTGTCTGGGTCGTCTGTCGTTTGGTGGTGGATTATATATGACTACGACTATAATTTTTTGCCCTCCAGTTGCTATGGTGACTATTATGAAGTCACTGAAACCTTCACAGCCCTGAATAACCATCTCCTCAAAATCCCAGCCTTTTCTTACCAGCAGCGCTACACCACCACCACCTCTTCCTTCTCTCTCTTTCATCGTAACATAATAGTCCTGTGGGAACACTACGTTTGTTATGGTTTTCGTTAGCTTTGTTTCTGTGAGAGCTATTATGTCTGGGTTTTCCTCTAGTACCCATTCTCCAAGTTCATTTGCTTTATTTGTATTTCTGTCTATGTTAGTGTATATTGCCTTGAGGCTCACTTTCTTCTGTCTCTTCTCAAATCGCCTCCATGGTGAGTGTTCTGCTGGTGGGGGAAGCTTTTCCATGGGTGTGAGGATTTGTGAGGTGGATAACAGGGTCTCAGAGGATACTGGGATGAGGGGTGGGAGGTCAAATGAAGGGGGATGGACAGGGAGGGTATGGGGTGAAAGGGGAGGGAGTGCAGGAAAGAAAAAGGGAAGGGGGGACATGGCAGAGGAGGGGAGGGGTAGAAGGGTGGGGATTGGGTGTGGGGGGAGGGAGATTTGGCTGAGTATTTGAGTGGGGGCAGGGAGGGTTTGGGGTAGGGTTATTTTATGCAGAGGAGGGTGGTGGGGTTGCCCTCCCCACTGGTGTTACTGGGTAGCTGGTTGTGGGTTCCCCCCTCACCTCTGGGGATGTTGTGTTGGAAGCGGTGCTTTCATGGTTTTCCCCTCTCGCCCTGCACTTCCTCCTTGCTTCTGCTGCCATGGCTCTTTCCTCCCTCTACATGTCCCTCTGAAGGAATACATTTTTTGAATTCTCCCACATATTGCAGGTAGCTCTTGTTAAAATCTGTGTTCTCGTTTGCAAACACTATCTTTAACACACGATCTCAGTCTTTGTTGTACCAGCCTAGCCTGAAAACCTTCTCAATGCTATGCTCAGCCCCTTCTATGTCTAGTGCCTTCAGTATTTCCTTCACTGCAGCTTTGTCCTTATCATTCCATTCTGTCCTATTAGAGCCTTCCTGCTCTTTAATACCCACAGCTGCCACTGATCTTTTCCTTTCCAGCAGCTGGCTAGTGGAGTGTGCCGCTTCCTGTGAGGTGGCTGCTTTCATGGCCACCTGCATCACTGCAGTCATTACTTCAGAGTTATTTTTTTTAGCATTTCTGCAAATGTTGCTTTTATTATGGCATTCTCTTCCAGAATACTATTACCACCTTCTCCCTGGATGGTTATCTGAGTCTCAGCATCGATGCTGTTCTCTTTGAGGGCTCTGATCTCCTTAACTGCTGTCAGCTCTCTTTTAAGGTTGCTTATTTCATTATTCATTTCCTGCATCTCACTCTTGATGTCCTCCAGAAATGGCAAACATTTCCTTCATTTCGTCACCTTGACTTTTCCCTGTTCCCCTGATACCTCTGGCTATCATGCTTCCCCCTGTTCCTAGTTGTGCAGTGATAGGATTTGTCTGAAGGGCAGAGCGGGGGGGGGGGGGGGAGAGAGAGAGAGAGAGAGAGAGAGAGAGAGAGAGAGAGAGAGAGAGAGAGAGAGAGAGAGAGAGAGAGAGAGAGAGAGAGAGAGATAAAGAGAGAGAGGGAGATAGACAGTTTGTGGGAGAGAGGGGTGAGAGAGAGAGAGAGGGTGAGAGTGGGATGAGAGAGAGGGGTGAGAGAGTTGGGTAAGAGAGAGAGGTGAGAGGGAGGAATGAGAGTGTGTGTGTGTGCGTGTGCATCTGCGTGTTTGTGCGTGCTTGCATGCTTGTGTCCGTGCGCGCGCGTGTGTGTGTGTGATGGATGGGTCCCTCTCTCTGCTTCCTCTCTCTCTGGGGAGAGAGAGAGAGGAGAGGGAGAGGGAGAGAGCTGGAGAGGGAGAGAAGGGGTGAGGGAGTGAGGGGGCGGTGTGTGTGTGTACTCACCTAGTTGTACTCACCTAGTTGTGCTTGCGGGGGTTGAGCTCTGGCTCTTTGGTCCCGCCTCTCAACCGTCAACCAACAGGTGTACAGGTTCCTGAGCCTATTGGGCTCTATCATATCTACACTTGAAACTGTGTATGGAGTCAGCCTTCTCCACATTGCTTCCTAATGCATTCCATTTGTCAACCACTCTGACACTAAAAAAGTTCTTTCTAATATCTCTGTGGCTCATTTGGGCACTCAGTTTCCACCTGTGTCCCCTAGTGCGTGTGCCCCTTGTTTTAAATAGCCTGTCTTTATCAACCCTGTCGATTCCCTTGAGAATCTTGAATGTGGTGATCATGTCCCCCCTAACTCTTCTGTCTTCCAACGAAGTGAGGTTCAATTCCCGTAGTCTCTCCTCGTAGCTCATACTTCTCAGCTCGGGTACTAGTCTGGTGGCAAACCTTTGAGCTTTTTCCAGTTTAGTCTTATGCTTGACTAGATATGGACTCCATGCTGGAGCCGCATACTCCAGGATTGGTCTGACATATGTGGTATATAATGTTCTGAAAGATTCCTTACACAAGTTTCTAAAGGCCGTTCTTATGTTAGCCAACCTGGCATATGCTGCTGATGTTATCCTCTTGATATGAGCTTCAGGGGACAGGTCTGGCGTGATATCAACCCCCAGGTCTTTCTCTCTCTCTGACTCTTGAAGTATTTCATCTCCCAAGTAATACCTTGTATCTGGTCTCCTGCTTCCTACTCCTATCTTCATTACATTACATTTGCTTGGGTTAAACTCTAACATCCATTTGTTCGACCATTCCTGCAGCTTGTCCAGGTCTTCTTGAAGCCTCAAGCTGTCCTCCTCTGTCTTAATCCTTCTCATAATTTTGGCGTCGTCAGCAAACATTGAGAGGAATGAGTCTATACCCTCTGGGAGATCATTTACGTATATCAGAAACAGGATAGGTCCAAGCACAGAGCCCTGTGGGACTCCACTGGTGACTTCACGCCATTCTGAGGTCTCACCCCTCACTATAACTCTCTGCTTCCTATTGCTTAGGTACTCCCTTATCCACTGGAGCGCCCTACCAGTTACTCCTGCCTGTTTCTCCAGCTTATGCATCGACCTTTTATGGGGTACTGTGTCAAAGGCTTTCCGACAGTCCAAAAAAATGCAGTCCGCCCATCCTTCTCTTTCTTGCTTAATCTTTGTCACCTGATCATAGAATTCTATCAAGCCTGTAAGGCAAGATTTACCCTCCCTGAATCCATGTTGATGGGTTGTCACTTAGTCTCTTCTCTCCAGATGTGTTACTAGGTTTTTTCTCACAATCTTCTCCATCACCTTGCATGGTATACAAGTTAAGGACACTGGCCTGTAGTTCAGTGCCTCTTGTCGTGTCTTTTTAAATATTGGTACTACATTAGTAGTCTTCCATACTTCAGGTAGGTCTCCCGTTTCCAGTGACCTACTATACACTATGGAGAGTGGCAAGCAAAGTGCTCCTGCAAACTCTTTCAATACCCATGGTGAGATTCCATCTGGCCCAACAGCTTTTCTATCATCCAGCTCCAATAGGTGCTTCTTGACCTCATCTCTTGTAATTTCGAACCTTTCCAAGGTCACCTGGTTTGCTGCCACCTCTCCTAGCGCCGTGACTTCTCCCTGTTCTATTGTAAAGACCTCCTGGAACCTTTTGTTGAGTTCTTCACACACCTCTTTGTCATTCTCTGTGTACCTGTCCTCGCCCACCCTAGGTGTGTGTGTGTGTGGTCAGGCAAGGGGTGTGAGAGTGCGGGAGCGTTTATGTATAGGGGGAGGGGGGAGGGGGAAGTCTTGGGAGGTCTTGGGAGGCGTGGGAAGTTGAAAGGATGGGTCAACTGGACACCAGGGTAGATAAGGTAGAGGATAGATAAGGAGGAGGAAGGAGATCGGGAAAGGAGATAGAGAGTTAGGAGTGGGAGAGGAGGGGGGGGAGTATTGGGTTAGTGAGATGAGGGATAAGAGAGGGGAGTGGAGTATAAATGAGGTCTTATCCCCTTTCCACAAAAGGTATTAATCCTTTTTAGCCTGACTGATCGTTAGTGTATGAGTGTGCGTGTGCGTGCGTGCGTGTGTGTGTGTGTGTGTGTGTGTGTGTGTGTGTGTGTGTGTGTGTGTGTACTCACCTAGTTGTACTCACCTAGTTGTGTTTGCGGGGGTTGAGCTCTGGCTCTTTGGTCCCGCCTCTCAACCGTCAATCAACAGGTGTACAGATTCATGAGCCTATCGGGCTCTGTCATATCTACACTTGAAACTGTGTATGGAGTCAGCCTCCACCACATCACTTCCTAATGCATTCCATTTGTCAACCACTCTGACACTAAAAAAGTTCTTTCTAATATCTCTGTGGCTCATTTGGGCACTCAGTTTCCACCTGTGTCCCCTTGTGCGTGTTCCCCTTGTGTTAAATAGACTGTCTTTATCTACCCTATCAATCCCCTTCAGAATCTTGAATGTGGTGATCATGTCCCCCCTAACTCTTCTGTCTTCCAGCGAAGTGAGGTTTAATTCCCGTAGTCTCTCCTCGTAGCTCATACCTCTCAGCTCGGGTACTAGTCTGGTGGCAAACCTTTGAACCTTTTCCAGTTTAGTCTTATCCTTGACTAGATATGGACTCCATGCTGGGGCTGCATACTCCAGGATTGGCCTGACATATGTGGTATACAAAGTTCTGAATGATTCTTTACACAAGTTTCTGAATGCCGTTCGTATGTTGGCCAGCCTGGCATATGCCGCTGATGTTATCTGCTTGATATGTGCTGCAGGAGACAGGTCTGGCGTGATATCAACCCCCAAGTCTTTTTCCTTCTCTGACTCCTGAAGAATTTCCTCTCCCAGATGATACCTTGTATCTGGCCTCCTGCTCCCTACACCTATCTTCATTACATTACATTTGGTTGGGTTAAACTCTAACAACCATTTGTTCGACCATTCCTTCAGCTTGTCTAGGTCTTCTTGAAGCCTCAAACAGTCCTCTTCTGTTTTAATCCTTCTCATAATTTTAGCATCGTCCGCAAACATTGAGAGAAATGAATCGATACCCTCTGGGAGATCATTTACATATATCAGAAACAAGATAGGACCGAGTACAGAGCCCTGTGGGACTCCACTGGTGACTTCACGCCAATCGGAGGTCTCACCCCTCACCGTAACTCTCTGCTTCCTATTGCTTAGATACTCCCTTATCCACTGGAGCACCTTACCAGCTACACCTGCCTGTCTCTCCAGCTTATGTACCAGCCTCTTATGCGGTACTTTGTCAAAGGCTTTCCGACAATCCAAGAAAATGCAGTCCGCCCAGCCCTCTCTTTCTTGCTTAATCTGTGTCACCTGATCGTAGAATTCTATCAAGCCTGTAAGGCAAGATTTACCCTCCCTGAATCCATGTTGGCGATTTGTCACGAAGTCCCTTCTCTCCAGATGTGTTACCAGGTTTTTTCTCACGATCTTCTCCATCACCTTGCATGGTATACAAGTCAAGGACACTGGCCTGTAGTTCAGTGCCTCTTGTCTGTCGCCCTTTTTGTATATTGGGACCACATTCGCCGTCTTCCATATTTCTGGTAGGTCTCCTGTCTCTAGTGACTTACTATACACTATGGAGAGTGGCAGGCAAAGTGCCTCTGCACACTCTTTCAGTACCCATGGTGAGATCCCATCTGGACCAACAGCCTTTCTAACATCCAGATCCAGCAGGTGTCTCTTGACCTCCTCTCTCGTAATTTCGAACTCCTCCAAGGCCGCCTGGTTTACCTCCCTTTCTCCTAGCACAGTGACCTCACCCTGTTCTATTGTGAAGACCTCCTGGAACCTCTTGTTGAGTTCCTCACACACCTCTCTGTCATTCTCTGTATACCTGTCCTCGCCTGTTCTAAGTTTCAATACCTGTTCTTTCACTGTTGTTTTCCTTCTGATGTGACTGTGGAGTAGCTTTGGTTCGGTCTTGGCTTTGTTTGCTATATCATTTTCAAAATTTTTCTCTGCTTCTCTTCTCACCCTGACGTACTCATTCCTGGTTCTCTGGTATCTCTCTCTGCTTTCTGGTGTTCTGTTATTCCGGAAGTTCCTCCACGCCTTTTTGTTCAGTTTCTTCGCTTCCATACATGCCCTATTATACCATGGATTCTTCTGTTGCTTCTCGGATTTTTCCCTTTGGGCCGGGATGAACCTGTTTACTGCCCCCTGACACTTTTGGGTAACATAGTCCATCATACCCTGTACAGACTTGTCTCTGAGGTCTGTGTCCCAAGGTATTTCACTTAGGAAACTTCTCATCTGTTCATAATTCCCCTTTCGGTATGCCAGCCTTTTGATTCCTAGTTCTTTTTGGGGGGAGATAAGTCCTAGCTCTACCAGGTACTCAAAGTTCAATACACTGTGGTCACTCATTCCCAAGGGCGCTTCCATCTTAACTTCCCTTATATCCCATTCATTTAGGGTAAATATCAAATCAAGCATTGCTGGTTCATCTTCTCCTCTCATTCTTGTTGGTTCTTTGGTGTGCTGGCTTAGAAAGTTTCTTGTTGCCACGTCCAGCAGCTTAGCTCTCCATGTTTCTGGTCCTCCATGCGGGTCTCTGTTCTTCCAATCTATCTTCCCATGGTTGAAGTCTCCCATAATTAGTAGTCCAGATCCATTCCTGCTAGCAACAGAAGCCGCTCTTTCTATTATATTAATGGTGGCCATGTTGTTTCTATCATATTCCTGTCTAGGTCTTCTGTCATTTGGTGGTGGATTATATATGACTGCGACTATAATTTTTTTCCCTCCATTTGTTACAGTACCTGCTATGTAGTCACTGAAACCTTCGCAGCCCTGAATATCCATCTCCTCAAAATCCCAGCCTTGTCTTACCAGCAGAGCTACACCACCCCCACCTCTTCCTTCCCTCTCTTTCCTTATAACATAATAGTCCTGTGGGAACACTGCATTTGTTATCGTATTCATGATCTTTGTTTCTGTGAGGGCTATTATGTCTGGGTTTTCCTCTAGTACCAGTTCTCCAAGCTCATTTGCTTTATTTGTAATTCCATCTATGTTTGTGTACATCGCTTTGAGGCTCACTTTCTTCTGTCCCTTCTCAAATCGCCTCCTTGGTGAGTGTTCTGCTGGTGGGGGAGGCTGTTCCATGGGTGTGAGGACATGTGAGGTGGATAACAGGGTCTCAGAGGATACTGGGATGAGGGGCGGGGGATCCAGTGAAGGGGGAGGGACAGGGAGGGTATGGGGTGAAAGGGGAGGGAGGACGGGAAGGAAAGGGGGGGAGGGAGGACTCGGGAGGAGGGGAGGGGTAGAAGGGTGGGGATTGGGTGTGGGGGGAGGGAGATTTTGCTGAACATTTGAGTGGGGGCAGGGAGGGTTTGGGGTAGGGGGGTTTTCTATGCAGGGAGGGAGGCGGGGTTGTCCTCCCTTCTGGTGTTACTGGGTAGCTGGTTGTGGGTTCCCCCCTCTCCTCTGGGGGTGTTGGGTTGGGAGCTGTGACTTCCTGGTTTTCCCCTCTCGCCCTGCGCCTCTTCCTTGCTTCTGCCGCCACGGCTCTCTCCTCCCTTGTCATGTCTCTCTGGAGGAATACATTTTTTAATTTTCCCACGTTTTTCAGGGAGCTCTTCCTTGATAGGATCTTCTCCTTTGTGTTCTCGTTTGCAAACACTATCTTTATCATTCGGTCTCGGTCCTTGTTGTACCGGCCTAGCCTGAAAACCTTCTCAATGCTATGCTCAGCCCCATCATGTCTAGTGCCTTTAGTACTTCATTCACTGCTGCTTTGTCCTTGTCACTCCACTCTGTCCTATTAGATCCTTCCTGCTCCTTAATTCCCACAGCAACCACTGATCTCTTCCTTTCCAGCAGTTGGCTAGTGGAGCGTGCCGCCTCCTGAGAGGTGGCTGCTTTCATGGCCACCTCCATCACTGCAGTCATTACTTCAGAGTTATTTTTTTTTAGTATTTCCGCAAATGTTGCTTTTATTGTGGCATTCTCATCCAGAAAACTATTACCACCTTCTCCCTGGGTGGTTTTCTGATTCTCAGCCTCGATACCATTTTCTTTGAGGGCTCTAATCTCCTCCTTTGCTGCTGTCAGCTCTCTTTTCAGGTTGCTTATTTCGTTCTTCATTTCCTGCATCATTTCTTGCATCTCACTCTTGATGTCCTCCAGAAACTGGGCGAACATTTCCTTCATCTCGTCACCTTGGCTCTTTCCTGTTCCCCTGGGACCTCTGGCTGCCTTCCCCCATCCCTGTTGGGATGGGGGAAGGAGAGAGAGAGAGAGAGGAAGAGAGAGAGAAAGAGAGAGAGAAAGGGAGTGATAAAGGGAGAGATAAATGGGTGGGTGGGGGGGATCCGACCCTTCCACTGAAGTGAGAAGAAAGTAGAAGGGGAGGGGGGGGGGAGGAGATGGAGAGAGAGGCGGGAGGGAGAGAGAGGAGAGGGAGAGAGTGGGTGAGGGAGAGAGCGGGTGAGGGAGAGAGCGGGTGAGGGAGAGAGCGGGTGAGGTGTGTGTGTGTGTGGGCAGAGAGGGAGGGGGAAGGAAAGAGAGGGAGGGAGAGGGGGAGGGAGGGAGATAGGGAGGGAGAGAGAGAGAGAGGGAGAGGGAGAGAGAGAGGGAGGGAGAGAGAGAGAGAGAGAGAGAGAGAGAGAGAGAGAGAGAGAGAGAGAGAGAGAGAGAGAGAGAGAGAGAGAGAGAGAGAGAGAGAGAGAGAGAGCAGGAGAGAGAGAGAGAGCAGGAGAGAGAGAGAGCAGGAGAGAGAGAGCAGGAGAGAGATAGTGGGAGAGGGAGAGAGGGAGTGGGAGAGAGGGAGAGTGGGGAGGGGAAGAGTGCGTGTATGGGCGATGCGGGGGACTGGGGGTGGGGGGGGGGAGATGGCGACTAAGTCAGGTCAGGTGTGTGTTTGTGTGTGTGTTTGTGTGTGTACTCACCTAGTTGTACTCACCTAGTTGTGTCTGCAGGATCGAGCATTGACTCTTGGATCCCGCCTTTCGAGCATCGGTTGTTTACAGCAATGACTCCTGTCCCATTTCCCTATCATACCTGGTTTTAAAATTATGAATAGTATTTGCTTCCACAACCTGTTCCTGAAGTGCATTCCATTTCCCCACTACTCTCACGCTAAAAGAAAACTTCCTAACATCTCTGTGACTCATCTGAGTTTCAAGCTTCCATCCATGTCCTCTCGTTCTGTTACTATTCCGTGTGAACATTTCGTCTATGTCCACTCTGTCAATCCCTCTGAGTATCTTATACGTTCCTATCATGTCCCCCCTCTCCCTTCTTCTTTCTAGTGTCGTAAGGCACAGTTCCCTCAGGCGCTCCTCATACCCCATCCCTCGTTGCTCTGGGATGAGTCTCGTTGCAAACCTCTGAACCTTTTCCAGTTTCATTATATGCTTCTTCAGATGGGGACTCCATGATGAAGCGGCATACTCTAAGACTGGCCTCACGTAGGCAGTGTAAAGCGCCCTAAATGCCTCCTTACTTAGGTTTCTGAATGATGTTCTAACTTTTGCCAGTGTAGAGTACGCTGCTGTCGTTATCCTATTAATATGTACCTCAGGAGATAGATTAGGTGTTACGTCCACCCCCAGGTCTCTTTCACGCGTCGTTACAGGTAGGCTGTTTCCCTTCATTGTGTACTGTCCCTTTGGTCTCCTATCTCCTAGTCCCATTTCCATAACTTTACATTTGCTCGTGTTGAATTCTAGTAGCCATTTCTCTGACCATCTCTGCAATCTGTTCAAGTCCTCTTGGAGGATCCTGCAATCCTCATCTGTCACAACTCTTCTCATCAAATTTGCGTCATCCGCAAACATCGACATGTAGGACTCTACGCCTGTAAACATGTCGTTAACATATACAAGAAATAGAATTGGTCCCAGCACCGATCCTTGTGGTACTCCACTTGTTACTGTTCGCCAGTCCGACTTCTCGCCCCTTACCGTAACTCTTTGGCTCCTTCCTGTTAGGTAGTTCCTTATCCATGCTAGGACCTTTCCCCCCACCCCCGCCTGCCTCTCGAGCTTGAACAGCAGTCTCATGTGCGGTACTGTATCAAAGGCTTTTTGGCAGTCCAGAAATATGCAGTCTGCCCAACCATCTCTGTCCTGTCTTATCCTCGTTATTTTATCATAGAATTCCAGAAGGTTTGTTAGGCACGATTTCCCTGTCCAGAACCCATGTTGATGTTTGTTCACAAACCTAATGTTCTCCAGGTGTGCAACCAGTCGTAGCCTAATTATTCTTTCCAGTATTTTACAGGGGATGCTTGTCAGTGATGTGTGTGTGTGTGTGTGTGTGTGTGTGTGTGTGTGTGTGTGTGTGTGTGTGTGTGTGTGTGTCTGTGTGTCTGTGTGTGTGTGTGTGTGTGTGTGTGTGTGTGTGTGTGTGTGTGTGTGTGTGTGTGTGTGTGTGTGTGAGTGTGTGTGTGTGAAAAAAGGTAGTAATAATCAGTAACAGTTGATTGACTGACAATTGAGAGGTGGGCCGAAAGAGCAGAGCTCAACCCCCGCAAGCCAAACTAGGTGAATACAACTTGGTGAACACACATGAAAATGAGAACCAATCACTGTAAATCAGACCAGCCTCGCCTGGGCAATACGGCCTTCTAAGTGGTACTTTAGCTCATGACCTTCATATCATAACAATTATCCCTAGACCTTCACAACAGCTATAGTCACTCCAAACCACAAATCCAATAACTAGTTCAACATTAAACACCAAAACAATTTAATAGTGTGAACAGGCCGCCATAAGTGTCTAAAAACATTCCAAGATCCTACGAAGGTCTCAAATGTCCCTTTGTGGGTTTCCTGCGATGTTTGTAAAGGAATTTATCAACAAATCCGTTGCCAGAAAAGCTGTTGGCAAGTTTGTTAACTAAAAACTGAGAGCTGTGTAAAGTTAGTCTTTCTATCACATTTCACCGTATCAACACGGAGATGTAAGTGAGGAGTATGATGGAAAAGTTAGTGAGGGTAATGGCGTGGGGGAGTGAGGAAAGGCTTGGGGGAGTGAGGAAAGGCTTGGGGGAGTGAGGGAAGGCTTGGGGGAGTGAGGGAAGGCTTGGGGGAGTGTGGGAAGTCTTGGGGGAGTGAGGGAAGGCTTGGGGGAGTGAGGGAAGGCTTGGGGGAGTGAGGAAAGGCTTGGGGGAGAGAGGGAAGGCTTGAGGGAGTGAGGGAAGTCTTGGGGGAGTGTGGGAAGGCTTGGGGGAGTGAGGGAAGGCTTGGGGGAGTGAGGGAAGGCTTGGGGGAGTGAGGAAAGGCTTGGGGGAGTGAGGGAAGGCTTGGGGGAGTGAGGGAAGTCTTGGGGGAGTGAGGGAAGGCTTGGGGGAGTGAGGGAAGGCTTGGGGGAGTGAGGAAAGGCTTGGGGGAGTGAGGGAAGGCTTGGGGGAGTGAGGGAATTCTTGGGGGAGTGAGGGAAGGCTTGGGGGAGTGTGGGAAGGCTTGGGGGGAGTGTGGGAAGGCTTGGGAGAGTGTGGGAAGGCTTGGGGAAGTGTGGGAAGGCTTGGGAGAGTGTGGGAAGGCTTGGGGAAGTGTGGGAAGGCTTGGGGGAGTGTGGGAAGGCTTGGGGGAGTGAGGGAAGTCTTGGGGGAGTGAGGAAAGGCTTGGGGGAGTGAAGGAAGGCTTGGGGGAGTGAGGGAAGTCTTGGGGGAGTGGGGGAAGGCTTGGGGGAGTGTGGGAAGGCTTGGGGGAGTGAGGGAAGTCTTGGGGGAGTGAGGAAAGGCTTGGGGGAGTGAGGAAAGGCTTGGGGGAGTGAGGGAAGTCTTGGGGAAGTGAGGGAAGGCTTGGGGGAGTGAGGGAAGGCTTGGGGGAGTGTGGGAAGGTTTGGGGGAGTGAGGGAAGGCTTGGGGGAGTGAGGGAAGTCTTGGGGGAGTGTGGGAAGGCTTGGGGGAGTGAGGGAAGGCTTGGGGGAGTGAGGGAAGTCTTAGGGGAGTGAGGGAAGGCTTGGGGGAGTGTGGGAAGGCTTGGGGGAGTGAGGGAAGGCTTGGGGGAGTGTGGGAAGGCTTGGGGGAGTGTGGGAAGGCTTGGGAGAGTGTGGGAAGGCTTGGGAGAGTGTGGGAAGGCTTGGGGAAGTGTGGGAAGGCTTGGGGGTGTGAGGGAAGGCTTGGGGGGAGTGTGGGAAGGCTTGGGGGAGTGAGGGAAGGCTTGGGGGAGTGAGGGAAGGCTTGGGGGAGTAAGGGAAGACTTGGGGGAGTGAGGGAAGGCTTGGGGGAGTGAGGGAAGGCTTGGGGGAGTGAGGGAAGGCTTGGGGGAGTGTGGGAATTATTTCATTATTGCATTATTTCATAATGTGCATGTTCTTGTATGACAGCCTCTATTGTTGCTTCATCTATTGCAGTGCAGTAAGAACATCGTGATATATTTGTATTTGGCTTCTTACTTGTTCAAATTTTCTCTCGGCAACCTTATGATAACCTTCCAGTTCAACATGATTAACTGGAGTTTGTTTACATAAATGCTCGCAATTATTGATCTGTCTGTTTAAATGGCCTTTCATACATGCGAGGGTCTCATTCACTTTTCCTGCAGCAGACATGATGGCTGTCTGGGCAAACCATGCTGAAGTTGTACTAGGGCCAAGTCTTGTTGGACTCGGACTTGGGCTGCTAATAGAACTTGAACTAGAGCTGCTTAGCATTTAATGCATATTATATAATCATACACACTATAATGATTTGAGTGATACTGAGTGTCGATGGAAGTACCTTTAGGTTAGCTCCTCAATTTCACCCTAGGTTGGTATAGACACTAACAAAATCACTCAAAGCTGTAATGATTATAGTTAAATATACTTATGATTATGGTAAATGTACAACACAACTCATCTTGTCACAAGAATTGGACAATAAAATACATATACTTGCAAGGCTGTACAATAGGTTCAACTTCAGACAAGTGTAAAATCCTGCTCTTACACTAGGTTAGCACATTTTGTCGGAAAATCCGACACCATTTAATAATATCATACAGGCAGATAATATTGCTGTGTTGTATAAACAAGTTAACCCATAGAAAATGTAACTTATAGTGGAATTTCCATCTATAGGAAATGGGATATCATTACCACATACTATTATAAATTCACCACCTATTATGGTGGGAATTATTCTTAAATACATTAGTCTTTGGACTTTACCATCATAAAAACATCTCATATAAATTAACTTAATTATCAGAATTAAAATAGAGTAAATGTAACCCTTCTATCACTTACTGTCATCTGGACAATGTAGGCCAGTAGCGTCAGTGAGGAGGGAGTGGTCAGCCATTATTATTGTACTTAGACCACAGAGGCTCATGGGAGCAAATACGGCTCCTGTTAATTTTACTTGGACGAAGTGTTATGGAAACCAAAGGTGTACCATCACCAACACGCTGTCAACAAATACAAGTTAAGTGTTCTGCCGAAACCCATTTATCTATCATTTATGGCCATTAATGTCATTAGATAGGGGCGAGCCGGTTAGAATACGAACTGCCTCTTAATAAAAGGTAATTAAGCCTAGGTCTTTACGGTTCAATGTACAGTGTTTTCTCTGATATAGCTGTCATATATTAGGATTCTGGCTTTATAGCTAGCGCCCTTTTGACAGGTTAAGACGAGGAAGCATGCTTTGTGTACCAGTTACTGGGTGATGGAAGCTACCTCAAAGAGGATAATTCGGTGTCTACATCCTAGTTATATCTGGTGGACTAAAGCCTGCTGTACAATAAGATAAGGAACCTCTTCAATGTTTAACAATATATGTAGTTAAATACTGTAGTTTGATTGGCTGCATATATATAAATTCAATATAAACCCCCCCTAATGTGTAGAGGATCGATTTGTGAGATCATTGCAGAAATACAGTCCACTTAACATCATACAAATTGCTATTGAAGTATACAAATTAACGTAAATATAAATTCTATATAAATTCATATAAATTAAATAAATATAAATCTCACAGGTCGGTTCCCTCATTATTTGGTTCTTCGAACCGGATGACAGATTATTGGTCCTATGAACCCACATTATTGGTCATCTGCGGGTCGGATGACAGATTATTTGGTCATCTTAGTACCGGATGAACCAGTTAATCAGTGGATTCATTAAATATACTAGTGGAGTGTGATTTATACAAAGCCAGCAGTCAAAGACGGCGGCGTTGCCTCGTGCGAGCTCAGGAGCCCCCCTCAGTTCAGCCTCATCAGCGGTTTCTGCACACCCACAGATATTTGGTGGCGTGTTATCCCGTGAGATGACAGCGCTAATATTGAAGCCAGCCAAATTAGTGGCTGTGTCTTCGCGAGATTGTTCACGGATTTCGTGGTGTTAAATTTTGCGAGGTCACTAATAATATTTAATACTTCTAGATAATATAAGAAGTTTCATAGAGGCTATTAACAATAATTGTGTATATTATTTCTCCAAAATAGAGAATTATTTAATATATTGCCTAGTGTTCACAATATAATATTTACTAATTGCCAACCCACAACAGGGTAGGATATTACCATTGACTAGTTGAACTATTTATTGTTCATCCTAGTCCCATTATTACCATAGTCTAGTTGTACTATATTAAACAACCCAGCACCATTAATGAATGGTGCAGACCCTATTTTGGGTGTAAATTTTATCAACTCGAGTTGAGTTGTGTATATATAATAATTTACTTATGATCATTACACCTTTGAGTGATTAATTAGTGTCTATACCATCCTAGGGTGATATAGAAGAGCTAACCTAAAGGTACTTCCATGACACTGGTTTATCACTCAAATCATTAGTGTGTATGATTGTATATATATATAATGTGTATTAATTTAAAGTGCTAATCTCTAGTAGAGGTAGGATTACAGCCTAGCGAGTGCAGAAATTTTACCCTAGGCTACCATCAGTACTTGTTCAGTATTATGAGCGACCCAAGTACAAGTCCCACAAGGCTTCACCAACGAGCCAGTATGGATAATGCAGGGAGAATGAAAAGAACCCTTGCAGGTCTTAAAGGCCACTTAACAAGACAGATCAAGAAATGTGAAGATTTGTCACAACAATCACCAGTTGATTATGCTGACCTGGAGAGCTATTATCAAGCAGCTGCAGGTAAATTTGAGCAAATCAAATGCCAAATAGCAACATATGTGGCTGAACTTGCCAACACCAATTTATCAGAAACAGAAATAGACGACATTATGGTTGATCTAGCGAATTATGAAGATCACACTCAGGCCACATTACAGCCTTACGTCAAATTAATTGCCCAGAACAAGGCAACAACAACAACAGTTGCAGCTAATACGAGTCAAGCAGAAGCTCGACTCCCTCCAATTAATTTACCCACTTTCTCAGGAAAAGATGAGGAAGATTGGGATGAATTTTGGAACAAATTCGTTGACCTTGTGGACTCAAAACAATCTTTACCAAAGAGTAGTAAATTCTCTTATTTGCAAGGCCAATTATCAGGTGAGGCTAAAACAGTAGTATCCCATCTGAGATTAACTAATGACGGCTATGATCTGGCAGTACAACTCCTCAAGGATAATTATGCTGATCCAGAAGTAAGAACATCACATTTAGTTCATGAGCTGTTGCATTTACCCCCACCGGAGGCTTCAGCTGATTCACTCCAAGTCTTCAAGCTGGAGGTAGAATCATTGATCAATGCCCTCAGCCTGACAGCAGATACAAACGGGGCAGAGTGGATCTTGAAAATAATTGTCCAGGAGAAAATACCTAGGGACATATTGAGACAAATGAGTGCTCATTACAATAAAAGCTTCTTATCCATGAATGAAATATCTGAGGGTTTAAAGTCAGTAGTTCATCAATTACGAACACATGACAAATTAAAACCACCAAGTAAACCCTCAGAAACCAATAATAGTAAACCACAGAGTGCCAAAGGTACTCCAAATCAATCTAGACAATATAATTCAACACCAAAGTGGAACAGTAGCAGTGTGGGCGTATATGCAGTGGGACCCTCCAAGCCCATAGTTACTGTGTCACCCAAGAACGTGACACCAAAGGGTACTGGAAGTAAGTAAGTAATTATCAAAAGAAGGCACCAAACCGGGAAGGCTATGTAGCACCATCAAGTACGCAAAATAATCAGAGGGCGCTAAATATCACCAAGGATGCCAATACGAGAACAAAAACGCATAAGGCGAACGATATCAAAAGTATCCGAGTCACCAAGAATTCTATCGAGGGACAGGTGACCGCGAGGGGCGGTCGGAAAGCAAGACACACGCTCGTCCTGGAAGTCAGGACATTCAAGAAGGACATGCACGACCGTAAGAGGGACGATGCAACTAGGACAATAAGGAGCAGGGCGGCGCTCCATCAAGTGACCATGGGTTAAGCGAGTATGGCCAATACGCAACCTCGCCAGAGCTGTTTCCCACCGCCGGTTACGGTGGAAGGAGGACGGCCACGAGGAAACACAACATTTAAGAGTACGTAGCTTGTTACCAGTAACAGACAACCAAGAAGCCTGCCAACGGGTAAGGACTGAGGAATGGATAACCGGGTAAAAGTCGGAATACGGAATGCCTTTGCGAGAGATGGGACAAGAGCGGACAGCTTCCTTGGCAGCAGCATCTGCACACTCATTTAAAGACACACCAATATGGCTGGGAACCCAACAAAACTCAACCGACTTAAATTTACTGTGAACGAGAAACAGCCAATGCTGGATCTCGACAACTACTGGATGAACCGGATTAAAGGACCCGAGAGCCATGAGGGCACTACGAGAGTCAACAACAACCACAAAGGAAGACTGACAACGAGAAAGCAGGAGACGAAGAGCATAGAGAATAGCATAAAGTTCCGCTGTAAAGATGCTAGTCTCCGGAGGCAAGCGACACATATAAGTGCGATCAGGAAAAACAACAGAGTAGCCAACACCGTCCGCTGACTTAGACCCATCGGTGAAGACAGAAACGGAGCGGGAGTGAGAAGAAAAGTGCTCGAGGAAAAGGCGTTTGAGAACCGTAGGAGGGGTAAAAGCTTTAGTGATACGGGTCAAGGATGTACAAAACCGCGGAAGAGGGACCCTCCACGGGGGCAAAGAAGGAACAACACGAGGAGAAACATCAGAAATACGAACGGAAAGAGAATCCTGTAGGCGAGATAACCGGACAGAAAGAGGGAGGTGGTGAAGAGGAACAGGAAACGCAGGAGGGGTAAAAGTTAAAGCACGACAGAGGCGAGAGGAAGGATGTTGTAAGGACCGCGCAAGATAGCGAAGACAGTAGCGATCACGGCGGTCCTGGAGAGACAGGAAGCCAGTGTCAACATACAAGCTAAGGATGGGAGTCGAACGAAAGGCACCAGAACTGAGACGCAACCCAGTATGGTGCAAAGCATCAAGACGGCGAAGAGTAGAAGGAGAAGCAGACGAGTAAGCAGGGCAACCATAATCGAGCTTAGACAGGACGAGAGAGGAATGTAAAGCAAGGAGAGTGCGCCTATCTGCCCCCCAAGAAGTATGGGACAAGACCCGAAGGAGGGTAAGGGCCTTAGAGCACTCAACACGGAGGTAAGAGATATGGGGAGACCAAGACAAACGAGTGTCAAGAAATAACCACAAAAGCTTCGCGGAATCTTTGTATTCAAGGGGATGACCATAAAGTGACAAAGAGGGACGAAGAACAACCCGTTTCCGCGTAAAAGTCATGGCACAAGTCTTAGAAGTAGAGAACTTGAAGCCATGACCTGTGGCCCAAGACGACACGGCATCAATGGCAAGTTGAAGCCGGCGTTGAAGGAGAGGCGAATCATCACCCTGACAACAAAGGGTAAGATCATCGACATAGAGAGCGGAGAAGACACCAGAAGGAAGAGAGGAAAGAAGACCATTGAGGGCAACCAGAAAAAGAGTAGTGCTCAGAACACTACCCTGGGGCACACCTTCGTATTGCTGAAAAGAGGGAGAGAGAGCGGTACCAAGGCGCACCCGAAAGGAACGACGAGAGAGGAAGCTGCGGAGAAAGAGAGGGAGATGACCACGAAGGCCAAAAGAATGAAGTTGAGATAGGATATGATAACGCCAAGTGGTGTCATAAGCCTTTTCTAGGTCAAAAAGGACGGCAACAACGGAGGTCTTCGCAGCAAAAGCAGTACGAATATAGACCTCCAAGTTCACCAGGACATCTGTCGTGCTGCGGCACTTGCGGAAACCAAATTGAGAAGGGGAGAGGAGGTGATGGTGTTCCAGGAACCACATCAGACGAACGTTAACCATACGTTCAAAGAGTTTGCAGACACAACTTGTGAGAGCAATAGGGCGAAAGTCCTTAGGGGAAGTACCCAGAGACCCCGGTTTGCGAACAGGGAGGACAACGGCATCGAGCCAGTCCTCAGGGACTGACGACGACTCCCAGATCCGATTATACAGACTCAGTAAATACTGAGACGTGCTCGGAGGGAGATGGCGAAGCATCTCATAATGAATACCATCGGAGCCCGCCGCCGTAGAACCGCAGAGGGCCAGGGCAGAACGAAGTTCAGAGAGAGAGAAGGGATCATTATAGGGAAGCTGAAGATGAGTGCAGAAATCTAAAGGACGAGACTCAAGGACAGGTTTACGAAGAAGGAAAGATTGGGGAAGATGAAGACCAGAGCTAACAGAAGAAAAGTGGGAACCCAGTTCGGAAGCGACCTGCAACGGGTCCGCCACAAGAGTATCATGGAGGTGAAGGACCGGAGAAACATCGGGAACGAACTTACCCGCTATCTTGCGGATACGCTTCCAGATCTGGGCCAGAGGGGTTTCGGACGTAATTGTCGAGACATAAGATGCCCAACATTCACGTTTAGCCGTACGGATGGCCCTACGGGCCACCGCACTCGCTTTCCGAAAGAAAAGAAAAGAATCGGTCGTCTGCCTACGGCGGTGCTTCTTCCAGGCTGCACGCTTACAGCGGACAGCCCGAGCACAGTCCGCATTCCACCAGGGAACGCACTTCCGTGGACCCCGAGAGGAAGAGCGAGGAATAGAGAGGAGGGCAGCGTCGAAGACAGTGTCATGAAAAAGGAGGAGAGCGCGAGAGAGGGGCAGAAGGGAGAGGTCAGAGAGAGTAGCACTGAGGGAAAATAGGGTCCAATCCGCCTTAGCAAACTGCCACCTAGGGAAAGAGAGGGAAGGGCGAAAAGAGAAAAAGGAAACAAGGATGGGGAAATGATCACTTCCATGGAGGTCATCAAGAACCTGCCATGTGAAATCTAAGTAAAGAGAAGAAGAGCAGAGAGAAAGATCAAGACAAGAAAGGGTGCGAGTTCGAGAGTCCAAATGAGTGGGCTCACCAGAATTCAGAAGAGACAGGGAAGAAGAGAGGAGAAACGGCTCAAGGAGGCGACCCCGGGTATTCGTCAGAACGTCACCCCAAAGAGAATGACGACAATTGAAGTCACCCAGCAGGAGCACAGGCTCCGGCAAGGAGTCTAGGAGGTGTTTCAAATCAGGAAGAGAGAGCGGGACACTCGGGGGGAGATAAATGGAACAAACTGTGTACCATTTCCCCACAAAGATACGAGCAGCAGAACAATGGAGAGGCGAAGGAAAAAGTAAAGGAACAAAGGGAACATCAGCCCGAATCAAGAGAGCAGAAGAATTAGAAGCCCCAGCAATGGCTGGGGGGGGGGGGGGGGAGAGAAAGGAATAGCCACGAAAACGACCAGGACGAGCACCAAGCATCGGCTCCTGGAGACAGACACAAAGGGGCGAAAACCGCGAAACCAGAAGTTGGAGTTCGAGGAAATTGGCGTAATAACCTCGAACGTTCCATTGAAGAATGGACAACGACGAGAAGAGAAAGGACAAAAACAGAGAACAAGGAAGAAACAAAGGCGAAAGACCAACAGAGCACGTTAAAGAATATCAGGGTCGGGATCAGGGTCAGCAAAGTCAGGGTTAGGGGGCATGGGTAAACTGAGCAAAGACGGAGGGAAGGAAACGGGAGAACAGATCAGAGGTGGGCGGGCAGGGTCCGGAGGAGGAGGAGGAGGAGGAGGAGGAGACAACGGAGAGGAGCAGTCAAGGACAGCAGCAGGAAGAGGGGGAGTAGAAAGAGAGGAGCGCACCCCAGCAAGAGCAGCAACCGAAAGGGAAGCAGGGGCCAAAGAAACCTCCATAGCAGGAACAGGGGGCGCAAGCACTGAAACGGGAGGGGAAGGAGCAAAAGAGCCAGAAGGAGGAGCTGAGGAAGAAAGCGAAGCCTTCTTACCCGCCGGGGAAGAGGAAGGAGAGGAGCCAGGCTTACGCTTCTGACTTAAAGAGACCGGTGTCCCAGCAACTACGTACCGGGCAACGGATTCCAGTGTCTCAACAGGAGAAGCCGAACGAGAGCACACACGACGGCCGTTAGGAGAGCGATGGACATCCGCCCGCACCGACAGGCGGCGGGGAGAGCCGATAGATGGAGGAAGAGGAAGGGAAGGAGGATCGGAGGGGGACGAGGAAGAAGACACAGAAGACACGACAGACCGGGTAGAAGGAAGGGGAACCCCAGACAGAGGACCAGGAGGAGGATCCTTCGGGAGAGAACCCAAAGGGACAGAGGAGGGGGCAGTGGGCGCATCAGGGTCCAAGGCCTGGAAACGGTTGTGAGTCTGAGGAAGGCGGGAAGGACGAGGAGAGGAAGAGCGCAACACGCGAGCATAAGAGATATTAGCATAAGGCGGGAGCCGGCGAACCTGGCGCCTCGCCTCAGGAAAAGATAAACGCTCCCGGTGCTTCAAGTTGAGGACGGCTGCCTCAAGCTTGTAATGGACACACGCACGGGAGAAGGTAGGATGGGCCTCACCGCAGTTGAGGCAACGAGCCTGGGGAGAAGCGCACTCCGACTTAGAGTGACCTTCGCCACCACACAAAGGACAGAGAGAGACAGTCCCGGAGCAGCGGAGGGCACCATGCCCAAACCTCCAGCACTTGTTGCAGAGCCGAGGAGAAGGAATGTACTCCTGGACAGAGCACCTGGCACCAGCAAGAATGACAGAGGGTGGAAGGGTCCTACCATCAAAGGTAATCTTCACAACCCGGAGGGGTTGACGGCGACTACCACGAGGGGGACGAGTAAACGTGTCCACCTGGAGAATAGAATGGCCCTGGGCAGCGAGGATATGTCGAATATCGTCGTGGCAGTCGCGCAGGTCCCGAACACCGGTCGCAACATGGGGCGGGAGCAAAATAGTGCCAACACTGGCATTCAACTGAACGTTCTTCGAGACCCGAACGGGGGTCTCGCCAAGGCAGGATAAGGCAGCCAAGCGGGAAGCAGCATCCTGAGAAGGAGCAGCAACGACACGTGTACCGAGACGAGTGGGGTTGAAAGTAATGGAGGCATCCACGGAATCAATGAGATGTCGATGGAGGGAGAAATCGTCAGGAGGCGCAGAATCAAGAGGGAGGAGATCAAAATATTTGGCCCACGAAGCGGGACCAAACAAGGCTTGATAGGTAGCAGAACTGGAAGGAATCGAGCGAGGGCGGCCGTGACGAAGACGGCGGTGAGAACCCCCAGAGAGAGAGGGGTTAAAAGGCGCAGTAGTTACAACTAGAGAAGGAGCCACGCCAGGGGACGAGGTAGTCACCACTGGGGGCTTGGGGCTCGACCCAACCACAGAGGAGGGAGGGGAGCCAGAGGAAGGAGTCAGAGAGGCCAAAGGAGGAGCAAGGTCGGGGCCCAATGCAGCGGAGGCTACAGAGCCCGGTCTTCCAATACGGACCGACTCGGGGGCTTGGTCGCCCACCCCACGAGCCTGAGAAGGTAAACCAGAAGAAGCCGAAGCAGGGGTAATCATCTTGACGAAAGAAAGAATTCACTCACGAATGTGCCCCCACACCCACCATGGAGCCACAATTAGAGGCAGGACACCCAACAAGAAGCTATCAACGATCTTGTCGGGGCCTCCTAGGGGTGCGTCGCGAGTATACGCCCCACAAACGCCACCTTAAGAAACCGACAGTCCGTCGAGATCGGGTTCAGTGACGAAGTGGGGATTGACAATAAAAGGTTCCCCTCGCTCTCGACGTCGGGTACTGCAGTTCTACGGGTGCATGAGTATGCCTCCTCAAGCACCCGGGCGTCAAAATAGAAGAAGTCCAAGGGAAGAACCAGAACGAGCAAAAGGTCGGCAGGAAACGGCAAGCAGATAGGAGAAGAGGGGGGAGAAAAACGAAACAGAAGGAAAAGGAAAAGATGCCCAGCAGAATTGGAGAGGACGGCAGCAGGAGCACAAGGCTAGAAAAGGACAGAGGACTGTCCCAAGGAGCATCACACTCCGGCAGCCGCCCACTAAGCCCCCACACGGCGACAACGAGCTGAGCGGGGAGGGGGAAAGGGTACTGGAAGCTATGGAACATGTTTGTTCTGCAATGAGAAACATTCAATGTACCACTGCCCTAATTTTCCTGATAGTGACGCCCGTGTTGAGCGACTCAAAGATTTGCAACATTGCACGAGGTGCCTCAGGAAACATAACATCAACGACTGTGATACCCAATTACACATCTGTAATAGGTGTAACAAAGGTCAGCACCATGCAGCATTGTGCAGAGACACCAAAACAACGTCTCCAAACCCCAAGGTGGAAGATAGCATTCCCATCACAGTACAGTACTGCAAGGTGCAACAAACAAAGAGTGTCCAATCGGCAAAGTCTAAAGGTAATACGACTTTGCCTACTGCCCAAATTACCATCCTGAATAAGAGGGCCAAGGTCCATACCCGTGGGTTGTTTGACCAAGGGTCCCAGAGAACATATGTCACTAAAAGGTTGGCAGATGAACTACAATTAAGGCCTGTAGCCCAGATGTCATTCAATATCTCAGGGTTTGTAACAGATGCAGGACCTCAAGTCTACCAGGTGGTACAACCATCAGTACGTTTAGGCAGGTACATCTGTAGAGTACAAGCCATTGTGGTGGACAAAATACCAGTAGACCTACAAGTTCAAGGTCTGAGAGCAACAGCCAAATTCATGAGAAATAGAGGAATAAAATTGGCAGATAATATTAAGTCTGATCACCTCACCGACTTCGGTCTCCTTGTAGGGACAGACTATTGCCATCGATTCATTGGTAGCCCTACTAAATATCAGGGCATAACCATGTTAAATTCTGCAGGAGGTAAATTACTCTCAGGCCCAGTATCAAGCCTGAGGAGACCTATGGCTGCAGATAAACAATACTAGTAGAAATCTAAATTTGTCAGCTGATTATATTTCTCCAGTAGCATTATACTAAGGAGATTACAGCTGACTATACCAACAGAGGTTGATGTTAGTATCATCATTTAAAGCTGAAGATGAGTTCATGAGGCCTCAGTGGCAAATCAGTGAACAGTAGCCAAAACAGCTACAAGTCACTGCGACCAATGTCACTGAACCCACTGCAGTCTCAGAACCATACTTTACTTTAATGATGAGCTATTCAATCTTCTGAATCAATTAACTAAATTAAACCCCAATAAATCTGATGACTGATTTGATACATTTATTATTTAATCAAGATGTATTCCATGGGCCTCAGTGTTTATATATCAGTGACCAGTTACCAGAACAAACTTCAAGTTATATCTAATGTCACTGATTTCACTGCAGTCCCTGAATCATACTTGACTGTAGTACTTGATCACATTCAGTCTTCTGGGTTAAATAATATGTAATTAGGCTTGAATTTTAGCCTTTCAAGAGTTAACAGGGAAATGAAATCGCATTAGACTTCTAACCCCTGCAACTCTAGTACGGGACATCCATCCTGTACGAACAGACGCACAAATGTGTGATTACTAACTACTAACATCAAATTAATCTAATAATTCGAAGGAGTAGTATCGGTGTTCATCTGTTCTAAATAAGACTTCGACCCGTGAGCAGCCCCCGGGGAATTATGTCGGAAAATCCGACACCATTTAATAATATCATACAGGAAGATAATATTGCTGTGTTGTATAAACAAGTTAACCCATAGAAAATGTAACTTGTAGTGGAATTTCCGTCTATAGAAAACAGGATATCATTACCACATACTATTATAAATTCACCACCTATTATGGTGGGAATTATTCTTAAATACATTAGTCTTTGGTCTTACCATCATAAAAACATCTCATATAAATTAACTTAATTATCAGAATTAAAATAGAGTAAATGTGATCCTTCTATCACTTACTGTCATCTGGACAATGTAGGCCAGTAGCGTCAGTGAGGAGGGAGTGGTCAGCCATTATTATTGTACTTAGACCACAGAGGCTTACGGGAGCAAATACGGCTCCTGTTAATTTTACTTGGACGAAGTGTTATGGAAACCAAAGGTGTACCATCATCAACACGCTGTCAACAAATACAAGTTAAGTGTTCTGCCGAAACCCATTTATCTATCATTTATGGCCATTAATGTCATTAGATAGGGGCGAACCGGTTAGAATACGAACTGCCTCTTAATAAAAAGTAATTAAGCCTAGGTCTTTACGGTTCAATGTACAGTGTTTTCTCTGATATAGCTGTCATATATTAGGATTCTGGCTTTATAGCTAGCGCCCTTTTGACAGGTCAAGACGAGGAAGCATGCTTTGTGTACCAGTTACTGGGTGATGGAAGCTACCTCAAAGAGGATAATTCGGTGTCTACATCCTAGTTATATCTGGTGGACTAAAGCCTGCTGTACAATAAGATAAGGAACCTCTTCAATGTTTAACAATATATGTAGTTAAATACTGTAGTTTGATTGGCTGCATATATATAAATTCAATATAAACCCCCCCTAATGTGTAGAGGATCAATTTGTGAGATTATTGCAGAAATACAGTCCACTTAACATCATACAAATTGCTATCGAAGTATACAAATTAATGTAAATATAAATTCTATATAAATTCATATAAATTAAATAAATATAAATCTCACAGGTCGGTTCCCACACATTTAAGTTAGACAAGGTTGCTGTACAACACCAGTCTTATAACGTACTACCCTTGTATAAGAGTTGGTTGTAAATAATGGTAGAATGCAGTAATTGTAATGGTGCAATATTAATGTTTATATGTAAATACTTACATATACATTTATATGTATAATTAGCCTCTTATCAACCTCTTGTAATGATAAAGCACAATTGTTTTCTGGGTCAGTCCTTGGAACAAAATAAGTGCCTGCTGTTAGTTCCGTTCACTGTTAGCCGAGATTGAGTAAGTTAGGCTAGAAAATTGTTTAGCAGTGTATTGCTGCTGTAATTAATATATATGTAAATATTGCACTAATTAATTTATGTTGATCCTAGATTTGATGAACCACTGGTTTAATTCTAGCTTGAGGACCATACTTATGTGGGAAAATCCTAGCAGCCAATTATTTATTTTTATTATATTTCTTGTTAACTTCAATATATTATTATTATGGTGCTAAGTCGACTGTATATTCTGATTCAGCCTGCCAGAACTTTATCTACACATAGTGTGGAGGGAAACTATAGCTTATTCCATAATGAGTTGGATATATGATAAGCAATTTTTTTTTACCTCTTGCAAAATATAAATTATACCACATATGGTGGCCTTATCTAGAATATTATTGAATCTAACTACTTTATTATGTAAAAAAAACATGTCCTTAGCTGTGTTGTTGATATGGCCTGACTAAGCTGGATATGTTTCCTCTTACATCTCTTTAGGGTGTGGGTTACATGTGGTCCAGGGCCTTGTAATGGCGTCTGGCACTGTAGCGTCGGTGACAAGAAACTTCACAATTTATGTGGGCTAGGCTATCCTTTCAGTAACTCCAAATCACAATTACCTGCCAAATGAAGGACATTAGTAATGACACATTAACATATAAAGTACAGGTGTGACGTGAATATTGTGTGTGTGTGTAGTGCTGAGTAAAACACTCACTGTGTTTGTGCTTTTCGTAGGCTAATAACCGGTTACCTATCCTATATTATATAGTGATCACTAGAAATAAAAGAATATAAGGCAGTCGGATACTCGGTCACAATGGGAATTTCTTGGTTGATCGGATCGTCATGGATCCTTTAACGAGTTATGCGTGTCGTGAGGAGCCCTCTATGTTTTGTTTACACTTTGTATGTGAGAGCGTGACTGGCCTCCCACAGGAGGTGTTCCAATAATGTTTTGTCTTAGGGACAAAGCTTATTTTACAGTAGGAAGGGAGTCTGTAGTGTTTTCTGGTGTATTTATTTATATTCAGTCCTAGTGAATACTATTTTATTAAGTTTAAACACTAGACTCTATGTTTAAAGGAATAATTAGAGTTTTAAATTTACATCTAGTGAAAATACGTCTGTTGTAACGACGTCACGGAATCACCCATTCTCTACTGTTTAATGAGTAACTGTTGTATGTTAACGTGTGTGTCGGATTTCTGACACCTCGGGTCGCTCCTCGGGTTGTACCTCTGGTTGTTTCATTGGTCATGCCTCTGGTCCTGCCTCTGGTCGTGCCTCTGGTAGAGGTTCTGGTCGTGCTCCTGGCCGCGGCTCTGGTCGTGCCTCTGGTAGAGGCTCTGGTCGTGCCTATGGTCGTGCCTCTGGTCGAGGCTCTGGTCGTGCCTCTAGTCGTGGCTCTGGTCGTACCTCTGGTCGTGCCTCTGGTCGTGGCTCTGGTCGTCTCTGGTAGAGGATCTGGTCGTGCCTATGATCGTGCCTCTGGTCGTGCCTCTGGTCGAGGCTCTGGTCGTGGCTCTGGCCGTGCCTCTGGTCGTGCTTCTGGTCGTGGATCTGGTCGTGCCTCTGGTCGTGGAACTGGTCGTGCCTCTAGTCGTGCCTTTGGTCGTGGATCTGGTCGTACCTCTGGTCGTGGTTTGTTACGAACCCGATTCCATCGTCGGAGAATGGAGCAGCGACGTCAATGCCATCTGTGAGACCGCTCCCTAAACCCCCACAAGTTGGACGACGCCATTTAGTGGTGACAGGATTATACCTGCAAGAGGCTCTAGATTCCTGTCCTAGTCAGCTCGAGAGGTAGCTGGTGCTGACCTCTGGTGAGGTGGTGCTTAGAAAATCAGCGCCATCTATTGTAGGAGGAGTTGTATGTCTATGTCAGAGTACGTAAGTGATGTTTCCTAGTGTCCCATATACTGACCAGTGTACTGATGACGTGTCTGTATCCACAGAGGCGACGTAGGGCTGCTGTGGTACGAGGACAGTCAGTCTACCCAGGGCAGCCAATAGCTCTCTACTCCATTCTGCTTTACGTGAGCAGTGAGCCGCCACCGAAGAGGAACTGTGTAGTATTCTACTGTCTGCCTGTGAAGTGGCAGTGACAGAATTCGGCGTGCCCGGGACTGGCTAGTGGAAGAGACGACTGACAGGAAAGTGCAACGGAGGAGTGTAACTAGCTAGTTGCAAGAAGCTCCTGCCAGGGGTTCACTACCCTTGTATTTGTACGTGAAGAGGCCCAGCAGCGCGAGGCTGATGTTCTCTGCCAGCACCAGGCTGGAGAGTGATTGTGGGCGTTCACAAGGAGCACCTAGTGAGACTGTAGACAGGCTGGCCCGTGGCTAGGGTAGACTCGTAGGTGTTTCCCAGTACTGGTTGAGGACGGTACTGTGTGTTGAGGAAACACGGAAGCTGACAAGACTGCTTCGAAGAGCGCTTAGTGTCCTGTGAGAGAGACACTTGTGTACATATTAGTGTAGTAATACTTCCTTTAGGATTATATATGAGGTGATGAGAAGGTGATTATGTGAAAATATTGATAATTGATGAAGTGTCGTATTCAATGCACCTCCCCCCATTGTGTTATACTTGCATTACCGAGCTCACTCCTTGAAAGCCACTACTAACTTGGGCCGGATACTAGAACTTTAGTTCCACCAGCAAAGAACCCGGTTGCGACCCATTTTGGCCGTAACATGGTTCTGGTCGTGCCACCGGTCGTGGATCTGGTCGTGCCTCTGGTCGTGGATCTGGTCGTGCCTCTGGTCGTGCCTCTGGTCGTGGATCTGGTCGTGACTCTGGTCGTTTCTCTGGTCGTGGATCTAGTCGTGCCTCTAGTCGAGGATCTGGTCGTGGCTCTGGTCGTTTCTGTGGTCGTGCCTCTGGTCGTGACTTTGGTCGTGGCTCTGGCTCTGGTCGTGCCTTTGGTTGTGCCTCTGGTTGTTGGAAATTTCCAACACTGAGACATCTCTATTGTATCACAATACACTACTGTTGTATATTAATTACAGTATCAATTAACCTTACTAACTGTAATACTAACACAAATTAATATTTCTCTATCTGCGCGTCAATTGCTACAATTCTCACGACACCGAGAGGCAAATTGCGTCAGATAATGTCTAGCTAAACATATTTTTTACCAATCTGTTAGAGAATTGAATAAGGTTCTCTACTTTTATTAGTATACTGTATAATAATTAGTTACTGGTAATATAACTCCTAATGATCCAATAACCGAGAGTTATTAACTAAGATTATCACTAAATAACAGTTTTATCTGTTATATACGAACTCGATGAAAATATTTCCCATTTCTCGTTAATAAGGAAACGGTGCTTAATCAACACTATCTAGCGAGAATATAAACAATATAGTTCCCTACCATTGCAACCCTATTCTTTTAAAGCATTACTTCAGTAATTACACGGAAAAGAATTCTCCGTGATTACTGAATTCTATTGTGAATGCGAGGAGGGGGTTGAGGGAGACGCGAGCGGCGAGCCGCCATTAGTCCTCACGTGTTGGACTAGCAATCAGGAAGGGAAGACGTGTGGTGGTGTGACTGAAGAGTTTTCCAACCTTAATTACGTTGCAACTCCACCAATAGTCACCAATTACCTCCCCACGTGTTCTGCAGTGCCCTACCAGTTAATAACGCGTCAATAATTGAAGTCACAGCCCGTAATTACGCGTACACAGCAGTGGACGCCTGGGACTGGCAGACGTGGTTTCGGCAGACTTTAGTGTTTGATACGCTCATGTTAAGTATACCTTTCTAGTCTGATGCATCACTCCAGATTGTATATTTGTGGGTAGTCTATCGTTACGATGCAAAACTAATAACAACACAATGTTAGTCGATTTTCTTCATTTATTTCAATTTCAATGAATATTGAAATAATCCATAGCCTAATACAATGCTACTTAATTTTCCCTGATTGCAGCGTGTAGACGAGGAGTTAACAAGTTGTCTCTCATCACTCACGATAATTTCCACGGGTTTCTTCCTTATTGGGAGCATGTGGTCACGAGGACGAGTAACGAAACGGAATTACAGAAGTCGTCTTACAGCTAAGACATCCGCTTTCGTGTAAATTTAGCTAAGATTATTAATAGTTTCTATATAAATTCACATATAAGATTTTCACAGTGAATGGTTTAATTGCCAGAATTTATGCCTTAGTGTTTAAGGTGTTTTGCTCTTATTATTGGTCAATATTTCATAATATTTTAATATATTCATTATTTGGAGTATCATATCTTCGAATCTATATTAGTTTAGATTTGCTATGCTACTAACTCAACAACGAACTAGTGACGAACCACACTGGTTCCTAGATATATATGAACTTCTAGAAATACCTCCCCCCCCCCCCCCTCAATGTTGATATTTGAGGCTTTGACTTTAATTAATTAATAATACAGTCTATTATTTTCAAGTGATTGTTAAGTTAATAATGGTACATAGGCACTGGTTCTATAGTGTCACTCTAATAATCACTTGTTTTCCTTCTTTTCTCAAAAGTGGGTGGTCCTTCGATTTATGTTAATCATAATAATCAAATAATTTAATATCTGAGTTAAAGCCCCAGATACCCAACACTGGTCGTGTCTCTGGTCGTACCTCTGGTCGTGGCTCAGGTCGTGGCTCTGGTCGTACCTCTGGTCGTGACTCTGGTCGTACCTCTGGTCGAGGCTCAGGTCGTACCTCTGGTCGTACCCCTGATCGTGGCTCAGGTCGTACCTTTGGTCGTGGCTCTGGTCGTACCTCTGGTCGTGGCTCTGGTCGTGCCTCTAGTCGTGGCTCTGGTCGTGTCAGTGTTGCGTCAAGTATAAATCACTTGAAAAGGTTTTACCTGGAGGGTAAGTGACCTCACTCTTG
>NC_091168.1:38005274-38022774 GCF_040958095.1 Procambarus clarkii | reverse complement strand
CCATTTCCCTATCATACCTAGTTTAAAAATAATGAATAGAATTTGCTTCCACAACCTGCTCCTTAAGTGCATTCCATTTTCCCACTACTCTCACGCAAAAAGAAAACTTCCTAACATCCCTGTGACTCATCTGAGTTTCCAGCTTCCACCCATGTTCCCTCGTTCTGTTACTATTCCGTGTGAACATTTCATCTATGTCCACTCTGTCAATTCCCCTGAGTATTTTATACGTTCCTATCATATCCCCCCTCTCCCTTCTCTTTTCTAGTCTCGTAAGACCCAGTTCCTTCAGGCGCTCTTCATACCCCATCCCTCGTAACTCTGGGACAAGTCACGCTGCAAACTTTTAAAAAATTTCCAGTTTCCTCATGTGATTCTTCAGATGGGGACTCCATCATGAGGCGGTATACTCTAAGACTGGCCTCACGTAGGCAGTGTAAAGCGCCCTAAATGCCTCCTTACTTAGGTTTCTGAATGATGTTCTAACTTTTGCCAGTGTAGAGTACGCTGCTGTCGTTATCCTATTTATATGTGCCTCAGGAGATAGATTAGGTGTTACGTTCATGCCCAGATCTCTTTCTCGTGTCGTCACAGGTAGGCTGTTCCCCTTTATTGTGTACCGTCCCTTTGGTCTCCTGTCACCTAGCCCCATTTCCATAACTTTACATTTGCTCGTGTTAAACTCCAGTAGCCATTTCTCTGACCATCTCTGCAACCTGTTCAGATCCTCTTGGAGGATCCTTCAATCCTCATCTGTCCCAACTCTTCTTACAAACTTTGCGTCATCCCCGAACATCGACATGTAGGAGTCTACGCCTGTGAACATGTCGTTAACATATACAAGAAATAGAATTGGTCCCAGCACCGATCCTTGTGGTACTCCACTTGTTACTGTTCGCCAGTCCGACTTCTCGCCCCTTACCATAACTCTTTGGCTCCTACCTGTTAGGTTGTTCCTTAAATGTGCTAGGGCCTTTCCTCCCGCGCGCGTTTGTGTGTACTCACCTATATACTCACCTATATGTGCTTGCAGGATCGAGCATTGACTCTTGGATCCCGCCTTTCGAGCATCGGTTGTTTACAGCAATGACTCCTGTCCCATTTCCCTATCATACCTGGTTTTAAAATTATGAATAGTATTTGCTTCCAAACCTGTTCCTGAAGTGCATTCCATTTCCCCACTACTCTCACGCTAAAAGAAAACTTCCTAACATCTCTGTGACTCATCTGAGTTTCAAGCTTCCATCCATGTCCTCTCGTTCTGTTACTATTCCGTGTGAACATTTCGTCTATGTCCACTCTGTCAATTCCTCTGAGTATCTTATACGTTCCTATCATGTCCCCCCTCTCCCTTCTTCTTTCTAGTGTCGTAAGGCACAGTTCCCTCAGGCGCTCTTCATACCCCATCTCTCGTAGCTCTGGGACGAGTCTCGTTGCAAACCTCTGAACCTTTTCCAGTTTCATTATATGCTTCTTCAGATGGGGACTCCATGATGAGGCGGCATACTCTAAGACTGGCCTTACGTAGGCAGTGTAAAGCGCCCTAAATGCCTCCTTACTTAGGTTTCTGAATGATGTTCTAACTTTTGCCAGTGTAGAGTACGCTGCTGTCGTTATCCTATTAATATGTGCCTCAGGAGATAGATTAGGTGTTACGTCCACCCCCAGGTCTCTTTCACGCGTCGTTACAGGTAGGCTGTTCCCCTTCATTGTGTACTGTCCCTTTGGTCTCCTATCTCCTAGTCCCATTTCCATAACTTTACATTTGCTCGTGTTGAATTCTAGTAGCCATTTCTCTGACCATCTCTGCAATCTGTTCAGGTCCTCTTGGAGGATCCTGCAATCCTCATCTGTCACAACTCTTCTCATCAACTTTGCATCATCCGCAAACATCGACATGTAGGACTCTACGCCTGTAAACATGTCGTTAACATATACAAGAAATAGAATTGGTCCCAGCACCGATCCTTGTGGTACTCCACTTGTTACTGTTCGCCAGTCCGACTTCTCGCCCCTTACCGTAACTCTTTGGCTCCTTCCTGTTAGGTAGTTCCTTATCCATTCTAGGACCTTTCCCCCCACCCCCGCCTGCCTCTCGAGCTTGAACAGCAGTCTCATGTGCGGTACTGTATCAAAGGCTTTTTGGCAGTCCAGAAATATGCAGTCTGCCCAACCATCTCTGTCCTGTCTTATCCTCGTTATTTTATCATAGAATTCCAGAAGGTTTGTTAGGCACGATTTCCCTGTCCAGAACCCATGTTGATGTTTGTTCACAAACCTAATGTTCTCCAGGTGTGCAACCAGTCGTAGCCTAATTATTCTTTCCAGTATTTTACAGGGGATGCTTGTCAGTGATACAGGTCTGTAGTTAAGTGCCTCCTCCCTATCTCCTTTCTTGAAGATCGGCACGACATTTGCCTTCTTCCAGCAACTGGGCAATTCTCCTGACATAAGTGACTCATTAAAGATCATTGCCAGAGGCACGCTGAGGGCCTGTGCTGCTTCTTTTAGTATCCACGGTGATACTTTGTCTGGTCCAACTGCTTTAGTTGCATCTAGAGTTGTCAACTGTTTCATTACCTCCTCTGCTGTCACCTCTATATCTGATAGTCTTTCATCTAGGGTAACCCCTTCCAACAATGGGAGCCGCTCAGGCTCGGTAGTGAACACTCCATGGAAACTGGCATTCAGTGCCTCGCAGATTTCCTTGTCACTTTCAGTATATGCCCCTTCTGTCTTCCTTAGTCTTGTCACTTGGTCGTTCACCGACATTTTTCTTCTTATATGACTGTGTAGTAACTTAGGTTGTTTTTTCGCTTTGATTGCAATATCGTTCTCATAGTCCCTTTCCGATGTTCGTCTTATGTTAATGTAATCGTTCCTAGCTCTGTTGTATCTGCTTCTGTTGTCCTCTGTTCTTTGTCTTCTGTACTTCCTCCACTCCCGCCTGCTGGCCATTTTTGCTTCCTGACACTGTCTATTAAACCATGGGTTATTATATTCCCTCTTATTTTTTCCCTTTACCGTTGGTATAAATCTCTCTTCGGCCTCCTGGCATTTCTGTATGACTAGGTCCATCATATCTTGGACTGTTTTTCCTCTAATTTCTTCCTCCCACTGCACTTCACCCAGATAGTCCCTCATCCTCATATAGTCCCCTTTCCTGTAGTCAGCTCTCCTTTCCCAGATCTCTTGTCCCATGGTCATAAGTTTGAATTCCATCATGTAGTCAAAGACTAGGACACAATGGTCACTGGCCCCTAGAGGTATTTCATGCTCTAAATTCTCGATATCTTCTACGTTCTGGGTGAAAATCAGGTCTAATAGGCTCGGTGCATCTCCTCCTCTTTCCCTTGTGTCTTCCTTCACATGTTGTGTCAGGAAATTCCTGTCTATAACATCTACTAATTTTGCTCCCCACGTTTCGTCCCCTCCATGGGGATTCCTTGATTCCCAATTTATCTCTCCATGATTTAGGTCCCCCATGATCAGCAGCTTCGCTCTCATTCTGTGGGCTAGTGTTGCTGCCTTCTGCAGTTCATCTATACATGCTTTGTTGTTGTCATCATACTCCTGCCTGGGTCTTCTACTGTTTGGTGGGGGATTGTAGATTACCATGATCACAATCTTCCTCCCATCTACTGTCAGAGTTCCATGTATGAAGCTTGTGCACTCATTGGTAACTCGATTTCCCAGGTCTTCAAACTTCCATTTCCGCTTTATTAGGAGTGCTACTCCCCCTCCCTGTCTCTGTGTCCTCTCTTTTCGTATCACCTGGTACCCTTCAGGAAAGATTGCATCTGAGATCATGTCATTAATTTTAGTTTCCACAATTGCAACTATGTCAGGATCTGCTTCACTCACTCTTTCTTTTATCTCTTCTGCTTTATTAGATACCCCATCAGCATTGGTGTACCAAACCTTGAGATTCTTCATGGAAACTCTTGTACCAGAGTTCTCCCTTTCTCTGGGGGTCTGGGGGGATCTGGGGGATGTCTGGGGGGATCTGGGGGATGTCTGGGGGGTGACTGGGGGCAGAGGGGATCCGGGGGATCTGGGGGGTGTCTGGGGGATGACTGGGGGCGGGGAGGGTCCGGGGGATGTCCGGGGGGATCCGGGGGGTGTCTGGGGGGGTCCGGGGGGTGTATGGGGGGTGAAAGAGTTCAGGAGGGGTGCTTGGGGGGCTACTGGGGGCTGGGCTTCTAGGAAGGTAGGTAGGAGGGTCTGGGGTAGGGCCTGGGTAGGTAGGTCTGGAGTAGGAAGGGCATACTGGGTCTGAAGATTAGGGAGGGCATAGAGGGGTTGGGAGATAGCGTAAGGTTGGGAGACAGATAGAGGTTGAGAGGTTGGGAGGGGGAAGGATAGAGGGGGTGGGGGGGACCTCCCACCTCCCTCGCAAGGGTGGGGGGTCACATGGAAGGAGAGGGGATGAGGAGGGGTGAGGGCAGGGTAGGCTTTGGGTGTTGAGGGGATGAGGTCTGGGTGGGTTCTTGGGGTTGAGGGGATGAGGTCTGGATGGGTTTTGGGGGTTGAGGGGATGAGAGCTGGGTGGGTTTTGGGGGTTGAGGGGATGAGGGCTGGACGGGTTTTGGGGGTTGAGGTGATGAGGGGGTCCTTGGAATGTGGGTTGAATTTGACTCCAGTGGGGTCAGAGGGGTCAAGGGATGTGCTGGGGAGATAAGCAGGGGCGGCTGATTTGGGGAAGGGGTGACCTGAGAAGCACTTGTGAGCTGGTTAGCATGGGGTGGATTAGCACTGGGGTGTGTAGCTGCGCTCAAATGGGAAGAGTCGTATTGTTGTTTGCATGCTCTGTGGGCAATCTGTTCCTCCTTCGTCATGAATTTGTCAATAAATACGTTGTAGTAATTTTCGCTACCTCTGAGTAGGTGTTTGTGATGCAGTATGTAATCCACTGCCTCTTCGTTAGTGAACTGTACCAGGACAGGTCGTTTCCTGTTACAGTTGTATGGTCCAATGCGTCGGTGGACTTGCACCTCATTCCCTGCCATCTGGGCTCTCATGTCTCTCAAGATCCCCTGTAGTTCCAAATCCTCAATCTCCATCCTTTCCTGCCTCGATGGTGCCCTGGCTTCAAGTAATCCATGGATTATGATTGTCCTCTTTCTCAGTTCAGGGTCATGCTGGTGGCCCTCTCCCTGGCTGACCCCCACCCCTCCTACACCCGCTACTCCACCTACTACTACTCCCCCTTCCCCTGCCAAGCTTCCCTTATTCCTGCCAAATTCATTAGTAAGCCTAGATATTTCTCCTTGCCATTCTACCCTGCTCTTCCTGATTTCCTCTTGAATATAATCCATAAACTCTTGTTTGAGTCTTTGAACCTCGCCCTGTATCTTATTAAAGACTTCACTTTTAATCCCCTGGATTAGATCACCTATCCAAACATCCCTCTTCTCTACAAAGAAGAGGGATGTGTGTGTGTGTGTGTGTGTGTGTGTGTGTGTGTGTGTGTGTGTGTGTGTGTGTGTGTGTGTGTGTTTACTAGTTGTGTTTTTGCGGGGGTTGAGCTTTGCTCTTTCGGCCCGCCTCTCAACTGTCAATCAACTGTTTTACTAACTACTTTTTTTTTTTTTTTTTTTTTTTTTTTTTCACACACCACACACACACACACACCCCAAGAAGCAGCCCGTGACAGCTGACTAACTCCCAGGTACCTATTTACTGCTAGGTAACAGGGGCACTTAGGGTGAAAGAAACTTTGCCCATTTGTTTCTGCCTCGTGCGGGAATCGAACCCGCGCTACAGAATTACGAGTCCTGCGCGCTATCCACCAGGCTACGAGGCCCCACACCTCGTATGTGTGTGTGTGTGTGTGTGTGTGTGTGTGTGTGTGTGTGTGTGTGTGTGTGTGTATACTCACCTATTTGTACTCACCTATTTGTGCTTGAAGGATCGAGCATTGGCTCTTGGATCCCGCCTTTCCAGCCATCGGTTGTTTACAGCAATGACTCCTGTCCCATTTCCCTTTCATACCTAATTTTAAAAGTATGAATAGAGTTTGCATCCACAACCTGTTCCCCAAGTGCATTCCATATCTCCACTACTCTCACACTAAAAGAAAACTTCCTAACATCTCTGTGACTCATCTGAGTTTCCAGTTTCCACCCATGTCCCCTCGTTCTGTTATTATTACGCGTGAACATTTCACCTATTTCCACTTTGTCAATTCTCCTGAGTATTTTATATGTTCCTATCATATCTCCTCTCTCCCTTCTTTTCTCTACTGTCGTAAGGTTCAGTTCCCTCAGACGTACTTCATATCCCATCCCTCGTAACTCTGGGACAAGCCTCGTCGCAAACCTCTGAACCTTCTCTAGTTTCCTTATGTGTTTCTTTAGGTGGGGGCTCCATGATGGCGCGGCATACTATAAGACGGGTCTCACGTGGGCAGTGTGTGTGTGTGTGTGTGTGTGTGTGTGTGTGTGTGTGTGTGTGTGTGTGTGTGTGTGTGTGCGTGTGTGTACTCACCTAATTGTACTCACCTAATTGTGCTTGCTGGGGTTGGGCTCTGGCTCTTTGATCCAGCCTCTCAACCGTCAATCAACAGGTGTACAGTTTCCTGAGCCTATTGGGCTCTATCATATCTACACTTGAAACTGTGTATGGAGTCGGCCTCCACCACATCACTTCCTAATGCATTCCATTTGTCAACCACTCTGACACTAAACAACTTCTTTCTAATATCTCTGTGGCTCATTTGGGCGCTCAGTTTCCACCTATGTCCCCTAGTGCGTGTGCCCCTTGTGTTAAATAGCCTGTCTTTATCTACCCTGTCGAATCCCTTGAGAATCTTGAATGTGGTGATCATGTCCTCCCTAACTCATCTGTCTTCCAACTAAGTGAGGTTTAATTCCCGTAGTCTCTCCTCGTAGCTCATACCTCTCAGCTCGGGTACTTGTCTGGTGGGAAACCTTTGAACCTTTCCCAGTTTAGTCTTATGCTTGACTAGATATGGATTCCATGCTGGAGCCGCATACTCCAGGATTGGTCTGACATATGTGGTATATAATGTTCTGAAAGATTCCTTACATAAGTTTCTAAAGGCCGTTCTTATGTTAGCCAACCTGGCATATGCCGCTGATGTTATCCTCTTGATATGAGCTTCAGGGGACAGGTCTGGCGTGATATCAACCCCCAGGTCTTTCTCTCTCTCTGACTCCTGAAGTATTTCATCTCCCAAATGATACCTTGTTTCAGGTCTCTTGCTTCCTACTCCTATCTTCATTACATTACATTTGCTTGGGTTAAACTCTAACAATCATTTATTCGACCATTCCTGCAGCTTGTAGAGGTCTTCTTGAAGCCTCGAGCTGTCCTCCTCTGTCTTAATCCTTCTCATAATTTTGGCGTCGTCAGCAAACATTGAGAGGAATGAGTCTATACCCTCTGGGAGATCATTTACATATATCAGAAACAGGATAGGTCCGAGTACAGAGCCCTGTGGGACTCCACTGGTGACTTCACGCAATTCTGAGGTCTCACCCCTCACAGTAACTCTCTGCTTCCTATTGCTTAGGTACTCCCTTATCCACTGGAGCGTCCTAACAGTTACTCCTGCCTGTTTCTCCAGCTTATACATCAGCCTTGAGCTAAGCGCCAATACTCTCCTTCCGATAGTTTTCAGATTAATGAAATGAATCATTTCTCCCGTTTTTTTTCATTTTTACATATAATTGTTTTTTTTCATCTAGTTAACGTCAACGACTTATTGACATCTCTAATATTGACAAAGTTCTTTCTGACGTCCCCGTGTCCCTAGATCGCCATCCTGAAGTCCCTCCATGTCACGCCCTGGCCATTGAATGCTTTGACTTCTTTTTCACAATTAATTTGTATTTCCTTTTCATATAGACTTTTTATCCATTGACAATCGCCCATTCTTTTCATGTGCCACTTCGTAAAAAATGCGACCTCGTATCCTAACCAGTAACGTAGCAATCCACCTCACCTGGCAGGTCCGATGGATAGAAAACGGAGATAACTGTGAGGCGTTACATAGAAGGTTACATATGCCAACCCGAGGGTTGAAAAGCGCGCTCTATTAGTTGAGAAAGTGACGGGTTTAACTCAATGTGTTGTGCTGCTCTCTACGTACTATTAACTGGGCAACGAGGGATCGCCGGACTGATTCAAGAGACTTGATAACATGTTTTTTTGATTACATGGGTACTTGATGATGCTAGTGTTCTTAGGATGCTGCGTTGATCTTAGTCAGCATCTCTACTAGTGTTGTAGCTCCGCCACTCCCCTTCCTCACCCCCGGTGTGGCGGGCGTGAGGACTTCATTCTTCTGTGATGTTTCTGGGTGTTAGAACCATGACTTCTCTTCGTCATAGCCACTGTTTGGTGTGGAGGCTCACCACCACCACCACACCCCTTACTTCACCACCACCACCATGTTACCTATCGTACGTTACGGCTCGTGACCCTACAGCAGCCAAACTTTAATTACGTCTAGGGATACGAGACAACTGCTGTTCTCAATAGCGAATCACCAGTATAACCCCTTGATAAGTAATGAGCACAATAATAAATCTTCCTTAGGACTGAAGAATAGAGACAAAATCTTATATATATATATATATATATATATATTAAATAAATCTCAATAGCAAACAGATGATTATATGGTCACAATATATCACATTAAAAATATCACTGTATCTTCCAGACATTAAATTAATATTATTATATGTATGGCTATGACAGAACAAAAATGTATAACTTAACTCCAACAAGATGTTAACTCCCTGGTTCCAGATCAGCTACTCAATAACATAACGCGAGAGTCAAAACACATTGCCTTGCCCCGCGAACAAATTGCCAAAGTTACAATATTTATTATTTCAACAATGGAGCAATACATTGTGACAAGAGTAATCTTAAACTAACTTAATGAATAATTAATACATATTGATATACACAAATAAGGTAATTATTTCTTTACATAGTAATTAAAATATGCATACAGAAGGGAATAATGGCATGCACACCCAGCAACGGACGATCCCACGACAATTTGCCAGATACAGTTCACTCAATTATTATTCACCTCTGTTACCCACTTATGATCACATATAAATCATTAGTTCCCGTGGGAAAACTGAGCACACAAAGAAATAAAACAATCATTCCCACGATACGTTGGGCCTAACGCCAACACTGTAACATGAATATACGTTTGCATAGAACATATAAGTATATCAATATACATGCTTGTAATTTACACACAATTATAAATGTACATATTAATTTATTTACTTACGTATCTATTAGGAGTACGTAACACTTCCACCTCCAAGAAAAAAAATGCAATGGATTGAAGATCAATGGCATTTTTTCCGAAGTAAAAATGTTAAGTGAAAAGAAACATTTCATTTATGGTACATCAAAACTTCTTGACAAAGCATCAGCAATAACATTTTGCCTGCCTGGAATATGTTTGATTTCTACATTAAATTCCTGCAAAAACAATGACCAGCGCAGAATTCGTTGGTTCTTGACTTTCATCATATTTATAAAGATAAGGGGGTTGTGGTCTGTAAATACTAACACTTTGTTTCCTGATAAGTAAATCTCAAACTTCTTAATTGACAATATAAGACCCAACGCCTCCTTTTCTACCACGGAATAATTTCTCTGAGCTGCATTAAATTTTCTAGAGTAATAATACACAGGATGCTCAATCTTGTCTAAACCAACCTGAATAAGCACAGCACCTATTCCAACATCTGACGCATCAATGTGTAATATAAATGGTTTATCAAATTGGGGACTAGCAAGAATAGGTGAGGTGGACAATATGCCCTTTAGGTTCTGAAAAGCATTCTGACAATCTTGTGTCCACTGAAACTTTACTTGCTTGCGTAACAAATTTGTCAAAGGAGCAGCTACTGTTGAAAAATTTCTACAATAACGCCTATAGTATGCACACATACCAATAAACCGTTGGACTCCTTTCTTATTGGTTAACACTGGGTAGTCCACAATGGCTTGAATCTTATCTTGTAAGGGGATAATCTTACCTTGTCCTACCTCGTGTCCAAGATAAGTTATCGTACCTCTCGCCCAACTACACTTATTCATATTTATGGTTAACTTTGCGTTTTTCAACACTGTAAACAAGTTCTTAAGGCCTAAGAGATGATCTGCCCAATTCTTACTGTACAAAACAATGTCATCAAGGTAGGCCCTACAATCTGGCACATCCTTGAGTAAGAAATTCATGAGTCTTTGAAAAGTAGCAGGTGCATTTCTCAAACCGAATGGCATGACATTAAATTCATACGCACCATCAGGTGTAACAAAAGCAGTAACCTCTCTAGCATACTCTGTTAATGGAATTTGGTAATACCCTTTTGACAAATCAAGCTTACTTACATATTCGGCATGTCCTATGGACTCAATACATTCCTCCAACAAGGGTAAAGGAAAAACGTCCACTGTAGTGTTCTTGTTCAGTTTCCTATAATCCACGCACAATCTCCAGGTTCCATCTGGTTTTGGCACTAACAAACACGGAGAGCTCCAAGTACTTTGACTTGGCCGAATGAAATCATGCTGGAGCAGATATTCCACTTCTGCTTGTATAATTTTCCTCTTTTCGGGATTCACTCGGAACGGATGTTGTCGAATGGGGGTGCTGTCCAGGAGCTGAATGTCGTGTGTGATGAGGTGGGTCTGGGTAGGAACCTCCCCAAACAGAGATGTATGGTTGTCCAGCAGAACCTGGAACTCATCACGTTGTTCCTCCTGTAAATGACATAGCATCTCCCTGCCATTGGAACTGGAACTGAGAAGTTGAATATTAACATCATGTCCCTCACTACAATTATCCTCAGGTGGTAACTCTTCCCGACTAAAACAAGCTACTACACCAGGTCCAACATAAGCTTTTAATCTGTTAATGAGTACAGTCATTTGGGGTTCTGAAAGATTAGGGCTAATTAGTTTATAAGTTAGGTCTCCCACCTTTTCTACCACTTGGTAGGGTCCGGCGAACTTATGGGACATGGAAGTCCCCATACGAGGTTTCAACACCAACACCAAATCTCCGACAGCAAAAGACCTGAGCTTAGCTTTGAACTTCTTGTCATATCTTACTTTCATGGCTTGTTGAGTCCTTCCCAGATGTTCTTTCGCCAACTCACGAGCCCGACACAACTTGGCCTTGACCTCACTCAAGTACAATCCACTCTGATGAACAGAGACATCTCCCAACAACTTTTCTTGTAGCATTTTAAGAGGACCTCTTACTTGGTGACCAAACACTAGTTCAAAAGGTGAACAGCCCAATGACTCTTGTAGCCCTTCTCTAGCAGCAAACAACACAAAGGGGAGATTCTCATCCCAATTACGTGGATGAGTTTCTCCTGTTGTCTTCAGCATTTGTTTTAAAGTCTGGTGGAAACGTTCAAGCCCACCTTGGCTTTGTGGATGATATGGACTGGATAATTTGTGCCGAATCCCTCGTGATTCGCAAAAAGTTCTGAAAACTTTAGAAACAAAATTTCCCCCATTGTCACTCTGAATAACTCTAGGCATTCCAAACAACGAAAAGAATCTTTCAAGACACTTGATGAGATTATGAGCCTTGGTATTCCGTAGAGCATAAGCTTCAGGAAATCTAGTAGTCATACACATGAGAGTGAACAAAAACATGTTACCCGACTTAGTCTTAGGTAAAGGACCTACACAATCAATTACAACATGAGTAAATGGTTCATCAGGAACTACAATAGGTTGCAATGGTGCTCTAGGTACAGATTGATTTGGTTTACCAACAATTTGACAGGGTATACAGTTATGACAATATCTGACCACGTCTTTCTTTAACTTTGGCCAGAAAAAATATTTACTTATCTTATGGTACATATTCGTGATACCTTGATGACCTCCCATGGGGTCATCATGTGCAGCCTGCAGGACCTGCCTACGATAATCATTGGGGACAACGAGTTGGGTTCTAATCTCACAATCATCTGAAGAGGGAGTTCCCTTGGGTCTCCACCTTCTCATCAGAAGTCGATCCTTGAAGAAGAAACCCGTCCCTTCCTCCAATGCATCAACATCATCAGGAGCCTCAGAAATACACTTACTTAAACTAGGATCAGTAGTCTGTACAACACTTAAGGGCAATGACTCAGACTCAGCAGCGAGCGGGCAAGAACCTAGTAGCTTGATCTCTTTTCCCGATTGATCAGAATAAAATGGAGTCATAGCTACTTCGGCCTCACTCTCGACAACTGGCGCACTGGAGACAAGCGGGCAAGGTACAGATAGTTCAGCCTCCTCACCTTCACTTTCCTTGTGATTTAGGTTCGGCGGGGCTTCTACTACGGCCTCACTCTCATCATCCAGTCGAGTCATAAAGGAATCCTCAAGATCCACCTCCCACTCCTTTACTGAAGGGGTCCTGGTCTTGGGAACAGCAACCTCAGTGAAGACAGGATTACTCTCACCTGTTTGTCCCATTGATCTAGTCACAACACAAGCAGGGTAAATAATATCATCTGCCTCTGGTTGAGCTAATACATTATGGGGTTTAGTTAACATGATGGGACACTTGGGCCCTACAACCATTTGGTTGCCAAAATCATTACCTAGAATAATGTCTACCCCAGGAATGGGCAGTTGTTTACTTACACCAACATTACACCATCCTGAAGTATAGTTAGAATCAAGGTTAACTTGCAATAAGGACACTGGTTGCACACTACCGGCAATACCTTGGAGAAGCACAACTTCACCCAGATCTCGGGTGTCAACATCAGCAAGTACATTCTGGGTAATAAGAGACTGTGAAGCTCCAGTATCACGGAGTAATTGAACAGTCTTATGTCTACCATTATTACATAATAAGGTACCTGTGGAAATATAGGGTTTGAATTCAGCCATCCAATTGGGACTGACTGTAATACATGAAGAATTAATAGGTTGCAATCCTTTACTCATAATAAGACCAGTTGGCCGTAGTTCAGGATGCAAACTAAAACATGAAGAAATCACATGCCCCCTTCTCTTACAATGGGTACAATGCTTGACAGTGGACACACTGGTAGGACCAACTGCCGGTTTAGAATTAGCATTACTAGGCTTAAATGATCCTGGCAATGGAGTAACCATCTTAGGGTTAGTAAGAGAAGAGTTCACGGGAGTAACTGTCGCACCAGGAGGAGACTTATACTGATAAGGAGTTCGGTGAGCATTAAAATTTACTCTACGACTAGACTTAGGTGAAGTGGCCGTAAACGGGGCCTTAGTCAACAACTCATGCTCATCCGCGAGCTTTGACAGCTCATCAATATCTGTTACATTCTTTTGTTCTGCCATAAAAGTAGACAACTGGTCTGGGAGACATGACAATACTTCTTCCATTATAAGAAGATTCTTTAGAGCATCAAAATCAGTGACTGCAAGTGACTTTAACCATCTGTTGCAAAAATTCGTCTTCTGACGAGTAAAATCTGCTATTGTCTGATCCCTTATCCTCCTTAGGTTTCTGAACTTTTGCCTGTGTGCCTCTGGATTTAACTGGTACGCATTTAGGATGCTTTTCTTTACAAATTCATAATCAAAACTATGAGCGTCAGGTAGGGATGTAAAAACCTCCTGACTACGCCCCTTAAATTGAGACTGCATAATGGCTACCCACTGATCCCTTGGCCAGTTCATACTGATGGCAATTTTATAAAAATGTGCAAAGAAAACCTCAGGATCCTCCTCATTGAACTTGGGCAACTCTATATACTTATTCATCCTGATGGGATTATTATCACTATTTATTGAAACATTACTAGTATTTCCATGCCCAGCTGCCATACGCTGTGATTCAAGCCTGAAGTTAGTGTCAGCCATTTGTTGTTGAATCTCTAATTGCCTAGTTTGTTCCTCGGCTTGTTGCTTCTTTGTGGCTTCTATTTGCAACTGTACCGCAATTTCTAAACGCCTAGTCTCAAGCTCCCTTTGCTGAGCTTCAGCCTCTAATATTTTCTGTTCTTTTTGAGCTTCAAGCTCTAATTGGCGAGCTTCTAACTCAAGACGCTTTAACGTCATCTGATCACTCGACTCCTCTCTTAACTCCTCTAGAATTTCTAACTCTAACTCCCCATTCTCAACAAAATGCATCACAATGACTTTCAATATTTGGGCTTTAACCATTCTATTGTTGGCGGTCAAATCCAACTGATTTGCCATTTGTATTAACTCAGTCTTTTTAAGGTTCTGAATCCCTTCAAAGTCTGGGTGAGCCAACAACGCTGCAACTTTCTCCTCCATCGTTACTAACACTTGGCACTTGATTCACAACAATAATTAAAAACAATGGCACTGCACTACACTTCACTGTAAAATTGTCACCACACTGAAAATTCGCTTGGCCTCACTGCACAAACAAAATATATAGGATGACTTACCTCAAAATCGTGAAACGTTGTTACTTGACACACAGGAAGGCTTGCTTGGCACATGGAATAGTTCTTAAGAAACACAGACACTTGACACACTGGTACCTAGGAAGGCAAGGTTAGATTAGCATAGTTAAGTTAAAGTGGGAACAATATTTCCCGGCACAGGCCCCCATAACTCTTTCTTACCTATCGTACGTTACGGCTCGTGACCCTACAGCAGCCAAACTTTAATTACGTCTAGGGATACGAGACAACTGCTGTTCTCAATAGCGAATCACCAGTATAACCCCTTGATAAGTAATGAGCACAATAATAAATCTTCCTTAGGACTGAAGAATAGAGACAAAATCTTATATATATATATATATATATATTAAATAAATCTCAATAGCAAACAGATGATTATATGGTCACAATATATCACATTAAAAATATCACTGTATCTTCCAGACATTAAATTAATATTATTATATGTATGGCTATGACAGAACAAAAATGTATAACTTAACTCCAACAAGATGTTAACTCCCTGGTTCCGGATCAGCTACTCAATAACATAACGCGAGAGTCAAAACACATTGCCTTGCCCCGCGAACAAATTGCCAAAGTTACAATATTTATTATTTCAACAATGGAGCAATACATTGTGACAAGAGTAATCTTAAACTAACTTAATGAATAATTAATACATATTGATATACACAAATAAGGTAATTATTTCTTTACATAGTAATTAAAATATGCATACAGAAGGGAATAATGGCATGCACACCCAGCAACGGACGATCCCACGACAATTTGCCAGATACAGTTCACTCAATTATTATTCACCTCTGTTACCCACTTATGATCACATATAAATCATTAGTTCCCGTGGGAAAACTGAGCACACAAAGAAATAAAACAATCATTCCCACGATACGTTGGGCCTAACGCCAACACTGTAACATGAATGTACGTTTGCATAGAACATATAAGTATATCAATATACATGCTTGTAATTTACACACAATTATAAATGTACATATTAATTTATTTACTTACGTATCTATTAGGAGTACGTAACACACCACACACCATACTTCACCACCACCACCACACCCCTTCCTTCACCACCACCACCACACACCTTACTTCACCACCACCACCACACCCCTTCCTTCACCACCACCACCACACCCCTTCTTTCACCACCACCACCACACCCCTTCCTTCACCTCCACCACCACACCCCTTCCTTCACCACCACCACCACACACTATACTTCACCACCACCACCATACACCTTACTTCACCACCACCACCACACCCCTTCCTTCACCACCACCACCACACACCTTACTTCACCACCACCACCACACCCCTTACTTCACCTCCACCACCACACACCTTACTTCACCACCACCACCACACCCCTTACTTCACCACCACCACCACCACACACCTTACTTCACCACCACCACCACACCCCTTCCTTCACCACCACCACCACACACCTTACTTCACCACCACCACCACACCCCTTCCTTCACCACCACCACCACACCCCTTCCTTCATCACCACCACCACACACCTTACTTCACCACCACCACACCCCTTCCTTCACCACCACCACCACACCCCTTCCTTCACCACCACCACCACACCCCTTCCTTCACCTCCACCACCACACCCCTTCCTTCACCACCACCACCACACCCCTTCCTTCACCACCACCACCACACACCTTACTTCACCACCACCACCACACCCCTTCCTTCACCACCACCACCACACACCTTACTTCACCACCACCACCACACCCCTTCCTTCTCCACCACCACCACACCCCTTCCCTCACCACCACCACCACACCCCTTCCTTCTCCACCACCACCACACCCCTTCCTTCTCCACCACCACCACACACCTTACTTCACCACCACCACCACACCCCTTCCTTCACCACCACCACCACACCCCTTCCTTCACCACCACCACCACACACCTTACTTCACCACCACCACCACACCCCTTCCTTCACCACCACCACCACACACCTTACTTCACCACCACCACCACACCCCTTCCTTCACCACCACCACCACACCCCTTCCTTCACCACCACCACCACACCCCTTCCTTCACCACCACCACCACACCCCTTCCTTCACCACCACCACCACACACCTTACTTCACCACCACCACCACACCCCTTCCTTCACCACCACCACCACACCCCTTCCTTCACCACCACCACCACACCCCTTCCTTCACCACCACCACCACACCCCTTCCTTCTCCACCACCACCACACACCTTACTTCACCACCACCACCACACCCCTTCCTTCACCACCACCACCACACACCTTACTTCACCACCACCACCACACCCCTTTCTTCTCCACCACCACCACACACCTTCCTTCACCGCCACCACCACACCCCTTCCTTCACCACCACCACCACACACCTTACTTCACCACCACCACCACACCCCTTCCTTCACCGCCACCACCACACACCTTACTTCACCACCACCACCACACCCCTTCCTTCACCACCACCACCCACACCTTACTTCACCACCACCACCACACTCCTTCCTTCACCGCCACCACCACACACCTTACTTCACCACCACCACCACACCCCTTCCTTCACCGCCACCACCACACACCTTACTTCACCACCACCACCACACCCCTTCCTTCACCACCACACACCTTCCTTCACCACCGCACCCCTTCCTTCACCACCACCACACACCTTCCTTCACCACCACCACCACACCCCTTCCTTCACCACCACCACCACACACCTTACTTCACCACCACCACCACACCCCTTCCTTCACCACCACACACCTTCCTTCACCACCGCACCCCTTCCTTCACCACCACCACACCCCTTCCTTCACCACCACCACCACACCCCTTCCTTCACCACCACCACCACACCCCTTCCTTCACCACCACCACCACACACCTTACTTCACCACCACCACCACACCCCTTCCTTCACCACCACACACCTTCCTTCACCACCGCACCCCTTCCTTCACCACCACCACACCCCTTCCTTCACTA
>NC_091168.1:37937774-38000274 GCF_040958095.1 Procambarus clarkii | reverse complement strand
ACCTATCATCATCCATGTTTGTATCAACCAGCTTCATTATCTTCCCATTTTCTATGCCTCTCCCTATTTTGTATTATGAGCACCATCACTAAATTAAATATATCTGAAAGAAAACTGTAAAAATAGACAACTATTAATGACATTTCCAATACTAAAAGCGAAATGTTGTGTGAAACTCCCTCTCTCATTATCTCTGAGTGAGGGAGGGGTTACAGGGAGAGGGGGTTGGGGATGAGAGGGGTGGAAGGGGGGCAGGAGAGTGGTGGGGACAGGCAGAGGCGGGGGGAACTAATGGAATAATCTGGGAAACATGTCTCCCCCCTTCAGAGCTCAGCTACCGCCCGCCCACCAATCACTCGTCAGATGTGGCAGCCAGGCCTCCACTAACAAGAATTTCCCAAATGGCATCCGACATTTGCAATTGCGTTCCTCTTGCACGGACCGCTGCCATGACCACCACCACAACAACCACAACCACCACAAGCAACCAACCAACGCCTACATCATCACTGAAAATGCATTCTGTAATATAATTTTGATCTTCATTAAGTCCTCAGGGTGTCAAAATTGATTTAGTATTGTATTTTCGTAATATTTTTCTTAATTGCGGGTTTCGTGGAATACAATTTTTTGTATTTTGATTGAATTTGCAATTATTTTTTTTATTAAATCATCTCATTCATTGTGTTTGAGCGATAGAGGTGAAAGTTGCGTGTGTATGATTGACACGAAAGTTGCATGTGTATGACAGAGACGAATGTTGCATGTATATGACATAGACGAATGTTGCATGTATATGACAGAGACGAATGTTACATGTGTATGACATAGACGAATGTTGCATGTGTATGCAACATCTGGGTCGTTCCCTGGTAGAACTACCGCCTGAGTGCCACCCACAACAGTTGTTTGAAACTCCCTGGCACCATTTGACTGGGAGGTGAACAGCGGCATCAGGTGAAAGGAAACGTGGCCAACTAGAGACCTGTGTAACAAAGACAGACTTGTGTGACACAGACAAAAGACCTGTGTGCTACAGAGACCTTGGCTACACTTGGCTTCCACAGTGGGAGCAGTGTTTGGTGTGTGGCACAGATGGCCGGAGAGCAGTCTGTGCCATGTGGACAAGACTCCCCTGGTGCGTATCTCACGGCTCTGTTGGGGCTTGGCTTCCTCCTCTTTAACTGCTTCTCTTGGAGGCTTGGCTTCTACATCGTTAACTGCTGCTCTTGGGACTAGGCTTCCTCCTTTTTAACTGCTGCTCTTGGAGGCTTGGCTTCCACCTCTTTAACTGCTGCTCTTAGAGGCTTGGCTTCCACCTCTTTAACTGCTGCTCTTGGAGGCTTGGCTTCCACCTCTTTAACTGCTGCTCTTGGAGGCTTGGCTTCCACCTCTTTAACTGCTGCTCTTGGAGGCTTGGCTTCCACCTCTTTAACTGCTGCTCTTGGAGGCTTGGCTTCCACCTCTTTAACTGGTCCACTCCAGGCCGCCCACCCGCCAGTCTTAATATTTTAGCTCGCTCATTTTTTTTTGAGAAAGGACATCATTGATTTTCCGAAATGTGAGGCTCTTTCTCAGGCGCGGAGCGGAGGCGGGGAGCAGGTTTATACTTAGATGTATTGCTTGTAGAGCTCTCGTTGCCTTCTGTGGGTGGGCGTCCATGTTTCTGTCTGGCGGAGAGTCATGGGTAGGGTGTGCCTGGCATGGGGTCATGGGTATGGTGTGTCTGGCGTGGGGTCATGGGTATGGTGTGTCTGGCGTGGGGTCATGGGTAGGGTGTGTCTGGCGTGGGGTCATGGGTAGGGTGTGTCTGGTGTGGGGTCATGGTAGGGTGTGTCTGGCGTGGGGTGATGGGTAGGGTGTGTCTGGCGTGGGGTCATGGGTAGGGTGTGTCTGGTGTGGGGTCATGGTAGGGTGAGTCTGGTGTGGGGTCATGGTAGGGTGAGTCTGGTGTGGGGTGATGGGTAGGGTGTGCCTGGTGTGGGGTGATATGTAGGGTGTGCCTGGCGTGGGGTCATGGGTATGGTGTGTCTGGTGTGGGGTCATGGGAAGGGTGAGTCTGGTGTAGGGTCATGGTAGGGTGAGTCTGGTGTGGGGTCATGGGTAGGGTGTGCCTGGTGTGGGGTCATGGTAGGGTGAGTCTGGTGTGGGGTGATGGGTAGGGTGTGCCTGGTGTGGGGTCATGGGTAGGGTGTGTCTGGTGTGGGGTCATGGTAGGGTGAGTCTGGTGTGGGGTCATGGGTAGAGTGTGTCTGGTGTGGGGTCATGGTAGGGTGAGTCTGGCGTGGGGTCATGGGTACTGAGTCTGGTGTGGGGTCATGGGTAGGGTGTGCCTGGCGTGGAGTCTAGGATAGGGTGTGTCTGGCGTGGGGTCATGGGTAGTGTGTCTGGTGTGGGGTCATGGGTAGGGAAATGACTCTCTCACTATTACACACACACAAAAACACAGTTTCAAATGTAGATATGACAGAGCTCGAAAAGCTCAGGAATCTGTACACCAGTAGATGGTCGGTTGAGAGGCGGGACCAAAGAGCTAAAGCTCAACCCCCGCAAGCACAGCTAGGTGAGTACAACATGGCAGTTGAACACACAGAGTTATCTAAGACTGTACTCATAATGTGCTACTCAGCACACCCTGTACTCATAATATGCTACTCAGCACACCCTGTACTCATAATGTGCTACTCAGCACACACTGTACTCATAATGTGCTACTCAGCACACCCTGTACTCATAATGTGCTACTCAGCACACGTTGTCACATAAGAGCCTCTAGTATCATAAACAAAATTATCTCACCAATCAAAGCCCAACTCGGTAATCACATTCATTTAATTCTTTAATATATCTACTGATCTTCAAGTTGTAAGCTTGAAGTTGCCTCAAGCTCATCCCACGTCTACCAGTAGCTCAGGAGAGACAAACATTAACTTTAGAGGTCAAAGTCCTAAGTTCCTCGAGTTAATCATCACAGTTTTGTGAGCCGGAGGAACTAACTGAAACTCGACAAAGGAAAGGAAGTACATATTTTTTTTTGAGGAAGGTCGCTTAACTACAGCATAACAGAATTTAAACGGATTAGGGCCTAATGGTATTACATTTTTGGGGGCAACAAGTTGATGTGTTTTGCTTGTGAGAGGAGGATTAGGGATGGGCGACGGCAGGGGGATGAGGGAAGGTGATTGACTTGGGTCTTGGACATGTGGATGATTGGACTTTCTTATTGTGATGCAGAGTTGCGAGGGAACTATTCCTCTGGGGTTTGGGAAACTTGGTAGAGACGTGTTCTTGTTGCCTGCTTCTTGTTTATGGTGAGGTAAAGGTCTGGGGTCAGGTATTTGTCCGTCTGTCTGTCTGTCTCGGTCTCTGTCTGTCTCTATCTCTGTCTCTCTCTCTCTCTCTCTCTCTCTCTCTCTCTCTCTCTCTCTCTCTCTCTCTCTCTCTCTCTCTCTCTCTCTCTCTCTCTCTCTCTCTCTCTCTCTCTTTCTCTCTCTCTCTCTCTCTCTCTCTCTCTCTCTCTCTCTCTCTCTCTCTCTCTCTCTCTCTCTCTCTCTCTCTCTCTCTCTCTCTCTCTCTCTCTCTCTCTCTCTCTCTCTCTCTCTCTCTCTCTCTCTCTCTCTCTCTCTCTCTCTCTCTCTCTCTCTCTCTCTCTCTCTCTCTCTCTCTCTCTCTCTCTCTCTCTCTCTCTCTCAACTAATTCATATATTGTAGTTGCATTTTCTCGATACGTAACGAAACATGAGCCAGATAATATATAATAGAACATGCAGTGGTCTGAATCATTTATTGGCTTCCCGTCGAGAGGGACTGGAAGCCCCTCAGGAAGGGCTTGAGGGGACCTTAGGGGCTTCCCATCCTCCAGTAATTACTAAGCATCCCGGAGACCAAAGGTTGCACTTTCTCCCAGGGATGAGGTCTATGACCTCACTCATCTAACTCGCTATAAACTATTAATAGAATTCTACGACCAGGTGACAAAGATTAAGCAAGAAAGAGAAGGCTGGGCGGACTCCTTTTTCAAGCAATAGGAAGCAGAGAGTTATGGTGAGAGGTGAGTCCTCCGATTGGCGTGAAGTCACCAGTGGAGTCCCACAGGGCTCTGTACTCGGTCCTATCTTGTTTCTGATATATGTAAATGATCTCCCGGAGGGTATAGATTTATTTCTCTCAATGTTTGCGGACGATACCAAAATTATTAGAAGGATTAAGACAGAGGAAGACTGCTTGAGGCTTCAAGAAGACCTAGACAAGCTGAAGGAATGGTCGAACAAATGGTTGTTAGAGTTTAACCCAAGCAAATGTAATGTAATGAAGATAGGTGTAGGGAGCAGGAGGCCAGATACAAGGTATCATCAGGGAGATGAAATTCTTCATGAGTCAGAGAAAGAAAAAGATACGGGGGTTGATATCACGCCAGACTCTCCTGCAGCCCATATCAAGAGGATAACATCAGTGGCATATGCCAGGCTGGCCAACATAAGAACGACATTCAGAAACTTGTGTAAGGAATGGTTCAAAACTTTGTATACCACATATGTCAGGCCACTCCTGGAGTATGCATCCCCAGCATGGAGTCCATGTCTAGTCACGGATAAGACTAAACTGGAAAAGGTTCAAAGATTTGCCACCAAAATAGTACCCGAGCTGAGAGGTATGAGCTACGAGAAGAGACTACGGGAATTAAACCTCACTTCGCTGGAAGACAGAAGAGTAGGGGGGGACATGATCACCACATTCAAGATTCTCAAGGGAATTGATTGGGTAGATAAAAAGAGGCTATTTAACACAAGTGACACACGAATTAGGGGACACAGGTGGAAACTGAGTGCCAAATGAGCCACAGAGATATTAGAAATAACTTTTTTAGTGTCAGAGTGGTTGACAAATGGAATGCATTACGATGAGATGTGGTAGAGGCTGACTCCATACACAGTTTTAAGTGTAGATATGATAGAGCCCAATAGGCTCAGGAACCTGTATACCTGTTGATTGACGGTTGAGAGGTGGGACCAAAGAGCCAGAGCTCAATTAGGTGAGTACAATTAGGTGAGTACACACACACACACACACACACACACACACACACACACACACACACACACACACACACACACACACACACACACACACATACACACACACAGGCCCTCAGCGTGCCTCTGGCAATGATCTTTAATGAGCCACTTATGTCGGGAGAATTGACCAGTTGCTGCAAATGTTATACCGATTTTCGAGAAAGGTGATAGGGAGGAGGCACTAAACTATAGACCTGTATCACTGACAAGCATCCCCTGTAAAATACTGGAAAGAATAATTAGGCTATGATTGGTTGCACACCTGGAGAACATTAGATTTGTGAACAAACATCAACAAGGGTTCTGGAAAGGGAAATCGTGCCTAACAAATCTTTTGGAATTCTATGATAAACTAACGAAGATAAGATAGCTCAGGGATGGTTGGGCAGACTGCATATTTCTGGACTGCCAAAAAGCCTTTGATACTGTACCGCACATGAGACTGCTGTTCAAGCTCGAGAGGCAGGCGGGGGTAGGGGGAAAGGTCCTAGCATGGATAAGGAACTACCTAACAGGAAAGAACCAAAGAGTTACGGTAAGGGGTGAGAAGTCGGAGTGGCGAACAGTAACGAGTGGAGTACCGCAAGGATCGGTGCTGGGACCAATTCTATTTCTAATATATGTTAACGACATATGTACAGGAGTGGAATCCTACATGTCGATGTTCGCGGATGACGCAAAGTTGATGAGAAGAGTTGTGACAGATGAGGATTGCAGGCTCCTCCAAGAGGACCTGAACAGGTTGCAGAGATGGTTAGAGAAATGACTACTGGAGTTCATCACGAGCAAATGTAAAGTTATGGAAATGGGACTAGGTGATAGCAGACCAAACGGACAGTATACAATGAAAGGGAACTGCCTACCTGTGACAACGCGAGAAAGAGACCTGGGCGTAGACGTAACACCTAATCTATCTCATGAGGCACATATAAATCGGATAACGACAGCAGCGAACTCTACACTGTCAAAAGTTAGAACTTTTTTCAGAAACCTAATAAGGGGGCATTTAGGGCGCTTTACACTGCCTACGTGAGGCCAGTCTTAGAGTATGCTGCCTCATCATGGAGTCTCCATCTGAAGAAGCATATAGGGAAACTGGAAAAGGTTCAGAGGTTTGTAACGAGACTCGTCCCAGAGTTATGGGGGATGGGGTATGAAGAGCGCCTGAAGGAACTGTGCCTTACGACACTAGAAAAAAGAAGGGAGAGGGGGGACATGAGAGGAACGTATAAAATACTCAGAGGGATTGACAGAGTGTACATAGACGAAATGTTCAAACGGAATAGTAACAAAACGAGGAGACATAGGTGGAAGCTGGAAACTCAGATGAGTCACAGAGATGTTAGGAAGATTTCTTTTAGCGTGAGAGTAGTAGAAAAATAGAATGCACTTGAGGAAGAGGTTGTGGAAGCAAATACTGTTCATAATTTTAAAACTAGGGAAATAGGACCAGAGTCATTGCTGTATACAACCGATGCTCGAAAGGCGGGATCCAAGAATCAATGCTCGATCCTGCAGATACAAATAGGTGAGTACAAATAGGTGAGTTTCATTAAGTATTTCATCTCCTCTTCTGTATCCTTTGTCTGGTCTTCTGTTTCATCCGCCTTGTTACATTACTTTGCATTTACTGGGGTTAAACTTTAGCAGCCATTTGTTGAACCATTTATTCAGTCTGTCTAGGTCGTCCTTTAGCCTCCTACTATCATCCTCTATTTCAATCCTCCTCATAATTTTTGCATCATCAGCAAACATTGAGAGAAACAAGTCCATACCCTCTGGGAGATCATTTACATATATCAGAAACAGTTTAGGTTCAAGGACTGACCCCTGCGGGACTCCACTTGTAACATCTCGCCAATCTGAGACCTGTTCTCCTCACAGTGACTCGTTGTCTTCTGTTCCTTAGGTACTCCCTTATCCAACAGAGTACCTTCCCTTTCACTCCAGCCTGCATCTCCAGCTTTTTCACGAGCCTCTTGTGTGGTACTGTATCAAAGGCTTTTTGACAATCCAAAAATATGCATTCTGCCCACCCTTCTCTTTCTTGCCTGATTTATGTTGCCAGGTCGTAGAATCCAATTAACCCTGTGAGGCAGGACTTGCCATCCCTGAACCCATGTTGATGTTGTGTTACAAAGTTCTTTCGCTCCAGATGTTCCACTAGCTTTCTTCGCACAATCTTCTGCATCAGCTTGCATGGTATGCAGGTTAGGGACACTGGCCTGTAGTTCAGTGTCCCCTGTCAATCCCATTTTTTGTATATCAGAACTACATTAACTGCTTTCCAAATTTCTGGCAGTTCCCCTGTTGCCAGTGATTTGTTATACACTATGGAGAGTGGTAGGCACAGTGCTGTTGCTCCTTCCTTTAGTATCCAAGAGGAGATTCCATCTGGGCCTATAGCCTCTGTCACATCCAACTCTAGTAAACACTTCCTTACTTCCCCATTGGTAATCTCAAACTCTTCTATTGGTTCCTGGTTAACTATTCCCTTTCTTATCTCTGGAGTCTGTCCTTGCTCTAGGGTGAAGACATCCTGGAATTTCTTATTCAGTTCCCCACACACTTCCTTGTCGTTTGTAGTGAATCCTTCCGCCCCTATCCTTATTTTCATAACCTGTTCCTTTACTGTTGCTTTTCCCCGGATGTGGAAGTGCAGCAATTTAGGTTGAGTCTGTGCCTTGCTTGCGATGTCATTTTCGTATGGCCTTTCTGCCTCCTGACATATCCTGACATATTCATTCCTAGCACTCTGGTACCCTTCTCTGCTCTCAAGTGTCCTTTTATTCCTATAGTTTCTCCATGCCCTTTTACTTTGCTGCTTAGCTAGCCCACATCTCTGATTAAACAATGGGTTTCTCATCTTCATTTCATTGTTTTCCTTTGAACTGGGACAAACTTGTTTGCTGCTTCCTTGCACTTCTGCGTGATGAAGTCCATCATGTCCTGGGCTGTCTTTCACCTGAGCTCTGTTTCCCATGTTATATCTGTTAGGAATTACTTATCTCTTCATAGTTTCCCGTTTGGAATGCCAGCCTTTTCTTTTCAGTACCCCTCCTCGAGTTCAATTACCCTTCTTCAACCAGGTACTCAAACGTCAGTACCCTGTTTTCCTACTGGGGCCTACTGGGGCCTCAAAGCCGATTTCCCTTATGTTGGAGTCGTTCAGTGAAGACTACGTCGAGTCTCGCTGGTTCATCGTTTCCTCTCATTCTAATGGGTTCCCTGACATGTTGGCTTAGAAAGTTTTTATATTTTTTGAGATATATACAAGAGTTGTTACATTCTTGTGCAGCCACTTCCCTGGAATACGATCCCCGCCGCGAAGAATCGTTGTTACAACTAAGTACACATTTTACTGTTGCGTTAAACAGAGGCTACAGTTAAGGATTTGCGCCCAGTAAATCCTCCCCGGCCAGGATACGAACCCATGACAAAGCGCTCGCGGAATGCCAGGCGAGTGTCTTACCACTACACCACGGAGACAAAAATACTTTCTTGTCGCCACCTCCATTAGTTTGGATCTCCATGTAACCTCTCCTCCATGCGGTTCCTGGTACTCAATGTATATCCTTTTGTGATTGAAGTCCCCCATGATGAGCAGATGGGATCTATTTCTACAGGCAGCAGAGGCTGCCCTCTCAATTATAGTGTTAACTGCCATGTTGTTGTTGGCATACTCTTGCCTGGGTCTTCTGTCATTTGGTGGAGGGTTATACATCACTGCTACTACTACTTTTGGTCCTCCCATTGTCAAGGTGCCTGTTATGTAGTCTCTCAATCCCTCGCAGCCCGGGATGACCATCTCTTTGAAACTCCATTCCTTTCTCATTAGTAGCGCCACTCCACCTCCTCCTGTTCCCTTGCCGTGCTTGTGGTCCCATTTATGTTCGAGTGCATCACCCTGAAGCTGACTCTCTTCTGTCCTTTCTTAGATCCTATTGCTTCTCCTGAAGCAGGAAAATGGGGAGGGACCGGGATGGGCGGGCCTATGAAAGGGGTACCTGGGGGATCTGGGGTGTGCGAGGGCTGGGAGGATCTGGTACGGGGAGGGTGGTGTAGGAGGGAGGGCTTGGGGGGGGGGGGAGAAAAGAGGGCTTGGGGGGTGAGAGGGGTAGGCTTGCGGAAGTGGGGTGAGAGGGTGAGGCTTTGGAGAGAGTGGGAGAAGGGGAGGCCTGGGGGGTATGGGAGGACAGAGGGCTTGGTGGAATGGGGGGCTTGTGGGGGCTTTAAAGGAAGGAGTGCTTGGTGGGGGGGGAGAGGTAGCGGGATAGGGAGTGCCGAGGGGGATGAGGAAAAAGGGAGGGCTGAGGAGAGTGGGGGGAGAAAGGAGGGATCAGGAGGGTGGATGATACTGGAGGATTTAGGGGGGTGGGGAAATTGAAGGGCATGGGGGATGGGGGATTAGGGAGGGCTTGGAGGATGGGGGATAATAGAGATCCTGGTGAGGGGTGGATGGTGCCCAAGGTTGGCACCTTGGGCACCAGGGGTTGGGGCAGGTAGGGCATCTATTGGGTAGAGGATGGGGGAGGTGCTTCTCTCACTATGTCTGTTAAGCTCCTTGTGGAGGGTTCCCCGCTCCCCTCTGGGATTGTGGGGGTCTAGGTTGTGGCTCCCTGATTCCTTTCTTTCTCCCTGCACTCCCTCCTCGCGGCTGCTGCCCCTCCTCTGGTCCCTTGTCATATCCCTCTGCAGGAATACTTTTTTGAACATCTGTACATTTGCTAGTCCGCTCTTCCTTCCTAACAAGTCCTCTTATGTTCTCTCGCTCGTGAATACCACCTTTATCACACGGTCTCTGTCCTTGTTGTACTGTCCGAGCCTGAAAACCTTTTCAATATTTTGGTCAGCCTTCTCCATCTTTACCCCTTTTAAGGATCTCATTAACTTTATTTTTGTCCTTGTCTCTCCTTTCAACTGGACCGGTCCCTGTTTGCTCCTTAATGCCTACTATTACTATTGCTCTTTTTTCCTCTATCAACTGGCTGGTACATATAGCTGCTTCCTGAGAAGAAGCCACTTCCATGGCAACTTCCCTAACTACAGACCTAGCTTCACGGTTCTTTTTAAGCAATTCTGCAAATGAGGGATGTTTTGTAGAGGTCCTCTCAACAGTAGCATCACCATCTTCCTGAGGGATGGTCTGTGTCTGGTAGTGTGGAGGAGTCTCCTTCAGGCTTCTCATCTCCTCCTTTGCTGCCATTAGTTCATCCTGCAGGTTGGCTACTGTCTCCCACATTACCCTCAGTACTTCACTGAATTCTTCCCACATTTGCTGGAATGTTCCCCTAATCCAGGCTTCCTGTTCCTCCCTATCCTCTGAGTATGTCCCTGCCATGTTTGTCTCCCTGCGGTTGCTTCCCCGAGTTAGTCTCCTATCTCCTGGCATGTTTTCTCCCTATGAGAGATAGGGGAGGGAGAGAGAAGTGTGAGTGTGTGTGTGTGTGAGTGTGTGTGTGTGTGTTAGTGGAAGTGTGTGAGTGAGTGCGTGTGAATGGGAGTGAGTGAGGGAGTGTGAGTGTGAGTGGGGGTGTGTGTGAGAATATGAGAGAGGCAGGGGGCGGGTGTGTGGGGAGTGGTGTTAGCGGGAGGGTGGGGGGAGGGCTAAAGTGGTGGAAGGTGTGTGTGTGTATGTATGATGAGGGAGGGGGGTGGTACGGAGGGCGGTCAGACACACACACACAGGTGTGTGAGTGTGTGTGTGTGTGTGTGTGTGTGTGTGTGTGTGTGTGTGTGTGTGTGTGTGTGTGTGTGTGTGTGTGTGTGTGTGTGTGTGTGTGTGTGTGTGTGTGTGTGTGTGTACTCACCTAGTACTCACCTAGTTGTGTTTGCGGGGGTTGAGCTCTGGCACTTTGGTCCCGCCTCTCAACCGTCAATCAACAGGTGTACAGATTCCTGAGCCTATCGGGCTCTATCATATCTACACTTGAAACTGTGTATGGAGTCAGCCTCCACCACATCTCTTCCTAATGCATTCCATTTGTCCACCACTCTGACACTAAAAAAGTTCTTTCTAATATCTCTGTGGCTCATTTGGGCACTCAGTTTCCACCTGTGTCCCCTTGTACGTGTTCCCCTTGTGTTAAATAGACTGTCTTTATCTACCCTATCAATTCCCTTCAGAATCTTGAATGTGGTGATCATGTCCCCCCTAACTCTTCTGTCTTCCAGCGAAGTGAGGTTTAATTCCCGTAGTCTCTCCTCGTAGCTCATACCTCTCAGCTCGGGTACTAGTCTGGTGGCAAACCTTTGAACCTTTTCCAGTGTGTGAGTGTGTGTGTACTTACCTAATTGTACTTACCTAATTGTGCTTGCGGGGGTTGAGCTCTGGCTCTTTGGTCCCGCCTCTCAACCGTCAATCAACTGGTGTACAGATTCCTGAGCCTATTGGGCTCTATCATATCTACATTTGAAACTGTGAATGGAGTCAGCCTCCACCACATCACTTCCTAATGCATTCCATTTGCTAACTACTCTGACACTGAAAAAGTTCTTTCTAACGTCTCTGTGGCTCATTTGGGTACTCAGCTTCCACCTGTGTCCCCTTGTTCGCGTCCCACCAGTGTTGAAAAGTTCATCCTTGTTTACCCGGTCGATTCCCCTGAGGATTTTGTAGGTTGTGATCATGTCCCCCCTTACTCTTCTGTCTTCCAGTGTCGTGAGGTGCATTTCCCGCAGCCTTTCCTCATAACTCATGCCTCTTAGTTCTGGGACTAGTCTAGTAGCATACCTTTGGACTTTTTCCAGCTTCGTCTTGTGCTTGACAAGGTACGGGCTCCATGCTGGGGCCGCATACTCCAGGATTGGTCTTACATATGTGGTGTACAAGATTCTGAATGATTCCTTACACAGGTTCCTGAACGCCGTTCTGATGTTAGCCAGCCTCGCATATGCCGCAGACGTTATTCTCTTTATGTGGGCTTCAGGAGACAGGTTTGGTGTGATATCAACTCCTAGATCTTTCTCTCTGTCTGTTTCATTAAGTACTTCATCTCCTATTCTGTATCCTGTGCCTGGCCTCCTGTTTCCACTGCCTAGTTTCATTACTTTGCATTTACTTTGTGTGTGTGTGTGTGTGTGTGTGTGTGTGTGTGTGTGTGTGTGTGTGTGTGTGTGTGTGTGTGTGTGTGTGTGTGTGTGTGTGTGTGTGTGCGTGTGTGTGTGTGTGTGCATGTGAGTGTGTGCGTGTGTGCGTGTGCGTGTGCGCGTGTGCGCGTGCGTGCGTGTGTGTGTGTGTGTGTGGTGTACAGGTGTACAGATTCATGAGCCTATCGGGCTCTGTCATATCTACACTTGAAACTGTGTATGGAGTCAGCCTCCACCACATCACTTCCTAATGCATTCCATTTGTCAACCACTCTGACACTAAAAAAGTTCTTTCTAATATCTCTGTGGCTCATTTGGGCACTCAGTTTCCACCTGTGTCCCCTTGTGCGTGTTCCCCTTGTGTTAAATAGACTGTCTTTATCTACCCTATCAATCCCCTTCAGAATCTTGAATGTGGTGATCATGTCCCCCCTAACTCTTCTGTCTTCCAGCGAAGTGAGGTTTAATTCCCGTAGTCTCTCCTCGTAGCTCATACCTCTCAGCTCGGGTACTAGTCTGGTGGCAAACCTTTGAACCTTTTCCAGTTTAGTCTTATCCTTGACTAGATATGGACTCCATGCTGGGGCTGCATACTCCAGGATTGGCCTGACATATGTGGTATACAAAGTTCTGAATGATTCTTTACACAAGTTTCTGAATGCCGTTCGTATGTTGGCCAGCCTGGCATATGCCGCTGATGTTATCCGCTTGATATGTGCTGCAGGAGACAGGTCTGGCGTGATATCAACCCCCAAGTCTTTTTCCTTCTCTGACTCCTGAAGAATTTCCTCTCCCAGATGATACCTTGTATCTGGCCTCCTGCTCCCTACACCTATCTTCATTACATTACATTTGGTTGGGTTAAACTCTAACAACCATTTGTTCGACCATTCCTTCAGCTTGTCTAGGTCTTCTTGAAGCCTCAAACAGTCCTCGTCTGTTTTTATCCTTCTCATAATTTTAGCATCGTCCGCAAACATTGAGAGAAATGAATCGATACCCTCCGGGAGATCATTTACATATATCAGAAACAAGATAGGACCGAGTACAGAGCCCTGTGGGACTCCACTGGTGACTTCACGCCAATCGGAGGTCTCACCCCTCACCGTAACTCTCTGCTTCCTATTGCTTAGATACTCCCTTATCCACTGGAGCACCTTACCAGCTACACTGTGTGTGTGTGTGTGTGTGTGTGTGTGTGTGTGTGTGTGTGTGTGTGTGTGTGTGTGTGTGTGTGTGTGTGTGTGTGTGTGTGTGTGTACTCACCTAGTACTCACCTAGTTGTGTTTGCGGGGGTTGAGCTCTGGCACTTTGGTCCCGCCTCTCAACCGTCAATCAACAGGTGTACAGATTCCTGAGCCTATCGGGCTCTATCATATCTACACTTGAAACTGTGTATGGAGTCAGCCTCCACCACATCTCTTCCTAATGCATTCCATTTGTCCACCACTCTGACACTAAAAAAGTTCTTTCTAATATCTCTGTGGCTCATTTGGGCACTCAGTTTCCACCTGTGTCCCCTTGTACGTGTTCCCCTTGTGTTAAATAGACTGTCTTTATCTACCCTATCAATTCCCTTCAGAATCTTGAATGTGGTGATCATGTCCCCCCTAACTCTTCTGTCTTCCAGCGAAGTGACGTTTAATTCCCGTAGTCTCTCCTCGTAGCTCATACCTCTCAGCTCGGGTACTAGTCTGGTGGCAAACCTTTGAACCTTTTCCAGTGTGTGAGTGTGTGTGTACTTACCTAATTGTACTTACCTAATTGTGCTTGCGGGGGTTGAGCTCTGGCTCTTTGGTCCCGCCTCTCAACCGTCAATCAACTGGTGTACAGATTCCTGAGCCTATTGGGCTCTATCATATCTACATTTGAAACTGTGAATGGAGTCAGCCTCCACCACATCACTTCCTAATGCATTCCATTTGCTAACTACTCTGACACTGAAAAAGTTCTTTCTAACGTCTCTGTGGCTCATTTGGGTACTCAGCTTCCACCTGTGTCCCCTTGTTCGCGTCCCACCAGTGTTGAAAAGTTCATCCTTGTTTACCCGGTCGATTCCCCTGAGGATTTTGTAGGTTGTGATCATGTCCCCCCTTACTCTTCTGTCTTCCAGTGTCGTGAGGTGCATTTCCCGCAGCCTTTCCTCATAACTCATGCCTCTTAGTTCTGGGACTAGTCTAGTAGCATACCTTTGGACTTTTTCCAGCTTCGTCTTGTGCTTGACAAGGTACGGGCTCCATGCTGGGGCCGCATACTCCAGGATTGGTCTTACATATGTGGTGTACAAGATTCTGAATGATTCCTTACACAGGTTCCTGAACGCCGTTCTGATGTTAGCCAGCCTCGCATATGCCGCAGACGTTATTCTCTTTATGTGGGCTTCAGGAGACAGGTTTGGTGTGATATCAACTCCTAGATCTTTCTCTCTGTCTGTTTCATTAAGTACTTCATCTCCTATTCTGTATCCTGTGCCTGGCCTCCTGTTTCCACTGCCTAGTTTCATTACTTTGCATTTACTTTGTGTGTGTGTGTGTGTGTGTGTGTGTGTGTGTGTGTGTGTGTGTGTGTGTGTGTGTGTGTGTGTGTGTGTGTGTGTGTGTGTGTGTGTGTGTGTGTGTGCGTGTGTGTGTGTGTGTGCGTGTGAGTGTGTGCGTGTGTGCGTGTGCGTGTGCGCGTGTGCGCGTGCGTGCGTGTGTGTGTGTGTGTGTGGTGTACAGGTGTACAGATTCATGAGCCTATCGGGCTCTGTCATATCTACACTTGAAACTGTGTATGGAGTCAGCCTCCACCACATCACTTCCTAATGCATTCCATTTGTCAACCACTCTGACACTAAAAAAGTTCTTTCTAATATCTCTGTGGCTCATTTGGGCACTCAGTTTCCACCTGTGTCCCCTTGTGCGTGTTCCCCTTGTGTTAAATAGACTGTCTTTATCTACCCTATCAATCCCCTTCAGAATCTTGAATGTGGTGATCATGTCCCCCCTAACTCTTCTGTCTTCCAGCGAAGTGAGGTTTAATTCCCGTAGTCTCTCCTCGTAGCTCATACCTCTCAGCTCGGGTACTAGTCTGGTGGCAAACCTTTGAACCTTTTCCAGTTTAGTCTTATCCTTGACTAGATATGGACTCCATGCTGGGGCTGCATACTCCAGGATTGGCCTGACATATGTGGTATACAAAGTTCTGAATGATTCTTTACACAAGTTTCTGAATGCCGTTCGTATGTTGGCCAGCCTGGCATATGCCGCTGATGTTATCCGCTTGATATGTGCTGCAGGAGACAGGTCTGGCGTGATATCAACCCCCAAGTCTTTTTCCTTCTCTGACTCCTGAAGAATTTCCTCTCCCAGATGATACCTTGTATCTGGCCTCCTGCTCCCTACACCTATCTTCATTACATTACATTTGGTTGGGTTAAACTCTAACAACCATTTGTTCGACCATTCCTTCAGCTTGTCTAGGTCTTCTTGAAGCCTCAAACAGTCCTCGTCTGTTTTTATCCTTCTCATAATTTTAGCATCGTCCGCAAACATTGAGAGAAATGAATCGATACCCTCCGGGAGATCATTTACATATATCAGAAACAAGATAGGACCGAGTACAGAGCCCTGTGGGACTCCACTGGTGACTTCACGCCAATCGGAGGTCTCACCCCTCACCGTAACTCTCTGCTTCCTATTGCTTAGATACTCCCTTATCCACTGGAGCACCTTACCAGCTACACTGTGTGTGTGTGTGTGTGTGTGTGTGTGTGTGTGTGTGTGTGTGTGTGTGTGTGTGTGTGTGTGTGTGTGTGTGTGTGTGTGTGTGTGTGTGTGTTGAGTGCAGGGGTGTTTGTGTATAGCGGGAGGGGTAGGGAGGTGTCTTGGGACAGTGTAAGGCGTGGGAAAGTGTGGGGGGAGGATGGGTGAGCGGTCACCAGGGTAGCATGTGTCAAGCACCGTACCCAAGTGAGCCACACGTACCCAAGTGAGCCACACGTACCCAAGTGAGCCACACGGAGTTATATATTTGAGATATTGAGACCTACTTTAAATGAATTATTTTAAGTCACACCTGTACACCTTATTGATGACTTAGAGAAGGGTACCTACCGTCAGCTCACCCCGAGCAAGCACGCCTAGGTGAGTTTGAAGAGATATCCTTATGACGGGGTTGGTCGCCTGTCCTCTCCTCTCCCTGGTATCAATGTTGTCTCCACGTGCTACTGTTGTCTCCACGTGCTCCTGGTATAACATTCGTTCCTATCTTCCTCACTGGTCGTCAGCCACTATGTGCACTTAGTATACGATCCTAAATGGTGCACACACTTCGGGGGATCAATCACTATGCATGCTACAATCCGCTTCACAACACATCATTCAGCAAGCAAATCGTAGGTCCTGGCTAGGCTGACCCATCGGTACACACTGATCTTGCCACTCGACCTTATTTTTGCTTTTTCAATTGCTCTACCGCTGTAGGAGCTCACTATACACTGGATCACTGCGTTTACGTACACTCCTGTGACAAAAAACTATGTTTCTTGTCTCCGTAACACTTCAACGTCTCGAGATAATTGACGTTATTCGCGGACCGGACACCACGTGTGACTCTCTCCAGACAGGTGTGTGTGTGTGTGTGTGTGTGTGTGTGTGTGTGTGTGTGTGTGTGTGTGTGTGTGTGTGTGTGTATGTGTGTGTGTGTGTGTGTGTGTGTGTGTGTGTGTGTGTGTGTGTGTGTGTGTGTGTGTGTGTGTGTGTGTGTGTGTGTGTGTGTGTGCGTATGTGTGTGTGTAGTGAGCAGTGCTCTAGTGAAGCTGAGGGGAGGGGGGGCTGGTATGCAGACAGACGACGAAAATAGCTAAATCAGGAAACTCCCCTTCGAATTTATTTCAGGCAAGTTTGGGAAACTGCCTTTCATCATCAATAGAATGGTCATCAAAACATTGGCCCCAACGCTCGTCAATCCACTTGTCAACCGCCCCCACTTGCTGTTTATGATTTTAAAGCAGCCGGAAATAACTCGACTGATTGTACCTGCTGGAAAAAAGAGAGAGATGAAAACACGTGGTACTGAACACAGTGAACACGTGAACACGTAGCCGTGGAAGCCCGCTAACGTTATTATAGGAACGTAACTATGTGTTAGGTGAGTTCATCGAGCATTTACACATCCATCTGCGAAACCTTTAGACCTTTCCCTCAATCACAGCGACTTTCTTTACTTATATTAAAGAGTTTATGACTTCGGAAGCACAACTAGGTTGTTGATAGCAATATTAATATTGGGTTCTGAACTTTGCAAACTCATGAAGTGTTTAATCAATGTAAACAAAGCCGCCATGATTAAGGAAAGATGCACAGGTTTCGTAAGATTTGTGAATATTCAATGAATCCTGGACCGGGAGACTCGGGTTTGATTCCATCGTACCAACACATCATCACTAGGGACCAGCTAGTCCTGGACAATTGTGGACAATTGTGGACAAAATGGACTCCCACTTTCCCTAGCAGCTAACTAGCCCCGTACAATGTGTCTATTCACCAGTTTCACTCAGCGTTTCACATGAGTTTCCGTTGTATAAAACAGCCGGCCTGAAGATAAAGGGAAATGATATGAAACTCTTATTGGGAAAATGACAAACCTTTGAAATCCTGGGAGATTAAATCAGTTAAACAGACAGATTGACAGGCACCACAAAGTTAAAAAGACAGAGAGAACGACTGATACAAAACAGTTAAATTAGATAGAAAGACAGATGCAAGACATTCAAACAGATACGATTCAATTAGTCAGACAGATACAAGTCAGTTAAATAGATACACAGATATAAGACAGTTAAATAGACAGATAGGGAGATAGACAGATAAGTGACCTCTGTAACAACACCAACCCGTCCGGGGAGGATTCTCTTCGACAGGATAAATGGAATACTTAATTGCCTTCTGGGACGTGAAGAGACAGAGACACCTGACACCTGTATGTCAACTGAGTTCCAAATCGTTCTCATCCCCTAATGATGAGTCTGTCAGTGCGGTTCACCAGGCAAGAGAGTCTGTGGGATTCTCTCCCTTTAAGAACCTGACTGAAGAGGTTCTGTAGCCATAAGAACTCCATGTCTGATAGGATTAAATAGTGATATATTAACTAACGATGGATTTATCTACATTTAACAGAGAGATGGTTGTTGTCGCTGTTTTAGATTCAGCTACTCAGAACAAGAAGTTCCAGTAGCACGGACTATGGTGAGCCCGTAGGTGGAGGCTCTTTGGAGCCATTATCTGTATCAGTGGCTGATACTAGAGATTTGGCGATGGATGGGGGATCTTCATGGTGGTTTTCAGCCCAGGAGGGCTGGCTATACCAGCTGGTGGGTCTAGTGTAGACCTCTAGGTTTTCTGTTTTCTCTTTGCCTACGACTTTGTCTGAGCCGTGATGTCTGTGTAGTTTGGTGAGGCGGCCTCCATGAGGAAGTCTTGAACAGAGTGGGTGACGTATTTGTGGTGCGGCGGTGGAGCTCCTACTAAGATCTCTTCGTCTAAGGAGTCCGTAACCTCCAGAGAGATGGATAAATCGTTTAAGTTAGGGGAGAGTGCCTGGCCTCTCCCAGTTGCCGTGGAGAGGTCTGTGTCAGCCTGGACCTGAGGCTGTAAATAGTGAATGGAAATCACTGGACTCGAGGTGACGTCTCTGGGGAACCATACCTGGAAAATCGTATTCGTTTGTCTCTTATCCGGAGTGATAGGGAGGGAAAGAGTGTTACCTTATTGAGATGACATGGTAATCTGGTTCTGCATTCTGATTGGTTGTGGTACGGTGGGTTGGGTAGCACCTGGTGGCTGTATTGTGGTCGTGGTGGTGGAAGAAGGTAACTGCATGTCCTGGCTCTTTATACCTAAATGATAGTGTTTATTGTAAAGTACTTCTGCTATGTCCATAATTATTTTGTCGCTATATATGTCGCTTACTTAGGTGATGTTGGTCATAATATCTAATAGTACCACGTTGTTTTTTATTATAATACTAGCAGTACCCGGCCACAGCAACCTTCCCTGTCCCCCAGTCCTCCCCACCATTCCCCCCTCACCCGTCTCCTCGGCCTCCCAAACATTCCCACTCAACCATCCCCTCTTCCTTCCCACCATGCCCCACTCCCTTGTCCCTTTGTCCTCCCACTATTCTCTATTCCCCCATCCCCTCGTCCCCACCATCCGAAACTCCCCCCGTCCCTTCGTCCTCCCCACCATCTCTCACTTCCGTCCCCTCGTCATCCCCACCATTCCCCACTCCCTCGTCCGATGCCTTCCCAAATGGTCTGATAATCCCATCAGAAAATTGGGAACATCAAGTGATCTGATGTTCCCATCACTGAAATATAAGAAAAACAGTTAAAAAATGATGTGAAAATGTGATAAAATAAAAAAAAACACAGCTCAATTCCAATGCAATTTACACAAAATAATTAAAAGAAAATGAAAATAATTCAAAATCTATGAAAATTCAATTTATCAATGCAATCAGGAACACTGAAATGGAATTGTTACATATTTAGTATAGCATGTATGTTGCTCTTACATGCAACAGATGGCGCTGTTTTTCAAGAAAAGCATAATTTTACCTGTCACAGGTGTGGCATTTATACTTATACTTACGAAATGAACGATATGATAAACTAAATGAAATGAACTTTCGGAGATTACAGCGTGTGTTGCTGTTATGTCCGACAGATGGCGCTGTTTTTCATAAAAAAAAAATGTTTTTTCCTGTCACAGGTGAGGCATGTATATAGTAGATATTTAAAAAGTCGCCCCTATTCAAATGCAACGCTGTGTCAAATTTTCAAAACAATCCGTAAAGAGGTTTCGAAGATTTCCCTCACATGAAAAATACTTGAAAAAACATAGTTTTTCAGATAAAAGCATTTTTTTAACGTCACAGACGTGACATCTATATAGTATGTATATAAAAACCTGCGCAGATGCAAATGGAACGTTTTGTGAAAATTTCAATGCAATTGGTAAAGAACTTTCGGAGATTTGCGGTTATGCACAAACGAACATTTCCATTTTAATTTATATAGATTTTATAATCAAGTGTAATTGCCAGATGATATATTGTTCAAACGTTTTAGTGTTATTGAAAAACATGACATATATGATATCTATTGTGAAAAATGTGTTACTGCATATAAAAGTATTTTCCAATTAAACGTCGTTCAATGTGACCTGGAATAAAAAAAAAATGGGAGATTAATTTGGCGTTTTATTTACAAATTGAAGGTGAAACGTGAAACTGGATGTGAAGCTATTTCATATTTCATCATTCAGTTTCTGTGCCGCTTCCGCCTGAGGAATTATATCCGGTTTGTATAAGTGTTAGTTATTTACACTTTGTAAATTTTACACTGCGTGAACTTTTGAGTAGCAGAATTTCTGTTTAAGTTGGTGTCATTTTTTAATTGCAGTCACTTTTGAGTTACATTTAATTTGAAGATACAGTCACTTTTGAGTTACATTTAATTTGAAGATACTGTCATTTTTGAGTTACATTTAATTTGAATATACAGTCACTTTTGAGTTACATTTAATTTGAAGATACAGTCACTTTTGAGTTGCATTTAATTTCAAGATACAGTCACTTTTGAGTTACATTTAATTTGAAGATACAGTCACTTTTGAGTTACATTTAATTTGAAGATACTGTCACTTTTGAGTTACATTTAATTTGAAGATACAGTCACTTTTGAGTTACATTTAATTTGAAGATGCAGTCACTTTTGAGTTACATTTAATTTGAAGATACAGTCATTTTTGAGTTGAAGTTATTTTTTATTTTTGTTTTTAGTTACATTAAATTTTCCTATGAATGTCAAAAATTATTTACACACTTATTGCAGATTTACAATTAATTTAATATTGGTAAATCAAAATAATGATTTCATCGGCGTATTTGTATGAACACGTGTTCATACAAATGGTTATCATTATTTATTAATAAACTTATTAAAATAGTAATTATTCGTTTTTTCAAACACGTACATGACCGGAAACTCGAACTCGGGCCTCGAAAGGAGCAGACGGTTGATCCACACAACAGTCCATGGAGGCGCACAATAAACATGGATCTTAGGAGTACCTAAATGGTACCCAAATGAGACTTTTAACTTTGGTATTACTCTTTTGGGGATTGTATTGCTTCCTGGGAGCGTGACACGTGTCCTGGGAGCGTGACACGTGTCCTGGGAGCGTGACACATGTCCTGGGAGCGTGACACGTGTCCTGGGAGCGTGACACATGTCCTGGGAGCGTGACACGTGTCCTGGGACCGTGACACATGTCCTGGGAGCGTGACACATGGTCTGGGAGCATGACACATGTCCTGGGAGCATGACACATGTCCTGGGAGCGTGACACATGTCCTAGGAGCGTGACACATGTCCTGGGAGCGTGACACGTGTCCTGGGACCGTGACACATGTCCTGGGAGCGTGACACATGGTCTGGGAGCATGACACATGTCCTGGGAGCATGACACATGTCCTGGGAGCGTGACACATGTCCTGGGAGAATGACACGTGTCTTCGGAGCGTGACACATGTCCTGGGAGCATGACACGTGTCCTGGGAGCGTGACACATGTCCTGAGAGCGTGACACATGTCCTCGGAGCGTGACACATGTCCTGAAAGTGTGACATATGTCCTGGGAGCGTGACACATGTCCTGGGAGTATGACACATGTCCTGGGAGCATGACACATGTCCTGGGAGCGTGACACATGTCCTGGGAGCGTGACACATGTTCTGGGAGCGTGAGACATGGTCTGGGAGCATGACACATGTCTAGGGAGCATGACACATGTCCTGGGAGCGTGACACGTGTCCTGGGAGCGTGACACATGTCCTGGGAGCGTGACACATGTCCTGGGAGCATGACACATGTCCTGAGAGCGTGACACATGTCCTGGGAGCGTGACACATGTCCTGAAAGTGTGACATATGTCCTGGGAGCGTGACACATGTCCTGGGAGCGTAACACATGTCCTGGGGGCATGACACGTGTCCTGGGAGCGTGACACATGTCCTGGGTGCGTGACACATGTCCTGGGAGCATGGCACGTGTCCTGGGAGCGTGACACATGTCCTGGGAGCGTAACACATATCCTGGGGGCATGACACGTGTCCTGGGAGCGTGACACATGTCCTGGGAGCGTGACACGTGTCCTGGGAGCATGGCACGTGTCCTGGGAGCGTGACACATGTCCTGGGAGCATGGCACGTGTCCTGGGAGCGTGACACATGTCCTGGGAGCATGGCACGTGTCCTGGGAGCGTGACACATGTCCTGGGAGCATGGCACGTGTCCTGGGAGCGTGACACATGTCCTGGGAGCGTGACACATGTCCTGGGAGCATGACACGTGTCCTGGGAGCATGACACGTGTCCTGGGAGCATGACACGTGTCCTGGGAGCATGACACATGTCCTGGGAGCATGACACGTGTCCTGGGAGCGTGACACATGTCCTGGGAGCATGACACATGTCCTGGGAGCATGACACATGTGCTGGGAGCATGACACTTGTCCTGGGAGCATGACACATGTCCTGGGAGCGTGTCACGTGTCCTGGGAGCGTGACACGTGTCCTGGGAGCGTGACACATGTCCTGGAAGCATGACACATGTCCTGGGAGCGTGACACATGTCCTGGAAGCATGACACATGTCCTGGGAGCGTGACACGTGTCCTGGGAGCGTGACACGTGTCCTGGGAGCGTGACACATGTCCTGGAAGCATGACACATGTCCTGGGAGCGTGACACGTGTCCTGGGAGCGTGACACATGTCCTGGGAGCGTGACACATGTCCTGGGAGCATGACACATGTCCTGGGAGCGTGACACATATCCTGGGAGCATGACACATGTCCTGGGAGCATGGCACATGTCCTGGAAGCATGACACATGTCTTAGCAGTGCACGACAGATTCTTAGCATATGAACATCCTTTTCAATAATTATTAATAAAAATTGGGGGGGGGAGGGAGTTGAGCTTCAGCTATTTAGTCAATCTACTGAGGTCCCCTTGTTGACGGCGGTCACTCTACTGAGGTCCCCTTGTTGACGGCGGTCAATCTACTGAGGTCCCCTTGTTGACGGCGGTCAATCTACTGAGGTCCCCTTGTTGACGGCGGTCACTCTACTGAGGTCCCCTTGTTGACGGCGGTCAATCTACTGAGGTCCGCTTGTTGACGGCGGTCAATCTACTGAGGTCCCATTGTTGACGGCGGTCACTCTACTGAGGTCCCCTTGTTGACGGCGGTCACTCTACTGAGGTCCCCTTGTTGACGGCGGTCAATCTACTGAGGTCCCCTTGTTGACGGCGGTCACTCTACTGAGGTCCCCTTGTTGACGGCGGTCACTCTACTGAGGTCCCCTTGTTAACGGCGGTCACTCTACTGAGGTCCCCTTGTTGACGGCGGTCACTCTACTGAGGTCCCCTTGTTGACGGCGGTCACTCTACTGAGGTCTCCTTGTTGACAACGGTCAATCTACTGAGGTCCCCTTGTTGACGGCGGTCACTCTACTGAGGTCCCCTTGTTGACGGCGGTCAATCTACTGAGGTCCCCTTGTTGACGGCGGTCACTCTACTGAGGTCCCCTTGTTGACGGCGGTCACTCTACTGAGGTCCCCTTGTTAACGGCGGTCACTCTACTGAGGTCCCCTTGTTGACGGCGGTCACTCTACTGAGGTCCCCTTGTTGACAACGGTCAATCTACTGAGGTCCCCTTGTTGACGGCGGTCACTCTACTGAGGTCCCCTTGTTGACGGCGGTCACTCTACTGAGGTCCCCTTGTTAACGGCGGTCACTCTACTGAGGTCCCCTTGTTGACGGCGGTCACTCTACTGAGGTCTCCTTGTTGACAACGGTCAATCTACTGAGGTCCCCTTGTTGACGGCGGTCACTACTGAAGCTTCCATGTTGACGGCGGTCACTCTACGGAGGCTAGGTTACCCTCCATCTATGGTCACACATGTTAATATGACAAGTATACCTGTGAGATTTTTCTATTTGCCTGACCTTGAAGGTTGAACTCTAGCAGAGTTCAACCTGAGTTTTTTTTTTTTTTTTTTTTTTTTTTTTTTTTTTTTTTTTTTTTTTTTTGAGATATATACAAGAGTTGTTACATTCATGTACAGCCACTAGTACGCGTAGCGTTTCGGGCAAGTCCTTAATCCTATGGTCCCTGGAATACGATCCCCTGCCGCGAAGAATCGTTTTTTCATCCAAGTACACATTTTACTGTTGCGTTAAACAGAGGCTACAGCTAAGGAATTGCGCCCAGTAAATCCTCACCGAACAGGATACGAACCCATGACATAGCGCTCGCGGAACGCCAGGCGAGTGTCTTACCACTACACCACGGAGACTGTTCAACCAGAGTTCAACCGCGCAGGCGCAGCTTGTACTTTGAACTTATCGTCGTAGATGGGCTAGAGTAACCGCCAGGAATTCAACCAGGTTGAAACCCTGGAAACACAAACCGAAACTGTCTCTATTTTCCGCTTGTTACAACTTGAAATAAAGTTGTTACATCTTGGCTTAACGTGTTTATGACGTATTAGAACGTTGTTACAACTTGCTATATTGGTCGTTATAACTGGTTAGGAGGTGTTAAAACTTGCTCGAACGTTGTACCAACGTCGTAGTTTCGGTGTGTGTTTGGTGGGAATCCTTTTCCACTATTTTGCTGACTTCCTCTAATACCGGTGCAATAGTAAGGGTAGGTCACGAGTTCTCACACAAAATTTAATTTGATGTGTGCGACTATGAATCAGGTTCGAATCCAGTAGCAGGCCTTCATTAAAGATCACAGGAACTGTTCGACATTTGCAGAATATATGTGGGAGAATAATATTGTAGAGTGAGCCATCAAGACCGTTCTCTTTTCAACAATAACAATTTATTCATAAAAAGACCTAATTCTACTGCAACAACAATTTGAACGTTGCGTTAATGTTCTTCCCATAACACATTATAGAGAGCTATTTAACAGCCATAATGTAGCAGACTCCTGTCTAATGCCGCTCTCAAGTATAACCACAAAATCCTATCTGTGGTCGCTTCAGGCTGAATAAATGAACGTCGCTTCAGGCTGAATAAATGAACGTCGCTTCAGGCTGAATAAATGAACGTCGCTTCAGGCTGAATAAATGAACGTCGCTTCAGGCTGAATAAATGAACGTCGCTTCAGGCTGAATAAATGAACGTCGCTTCAGGCTGAATAAATGAACTAACTGAACAATCGGAGTGTTCACAGAGGATGCCAATTACAATCAAAACTCTTACAGCACTCTGCAATTTAATCACAATGCACAGGCAGGTTAATGAAACCATTCCAGTAATCCCCCCCCTCCCCTTTTGTAAATTATATTAACATTTCGTCCCAAGAACAAAACATAGACTAATCAATTACACTAATTGATCTCAGTAATTAATTACATTAAAAGACTGTTAACTACAATCAGCAACAATTAGTCTACATTAATCAAAATCTTGTCTCCTACAGACAAGTCAACTGTCTTTAGATTACTTCAAATCTTTAAATGTTTGCCCAACGTAGAATCTATTACAGTCTTTTCAATGAATTTTATAAATTCCTTGTAAAGATTCGATTATAAAATCATCTCAATTTATAAATTCCTTGAATTTTTGTAAAGATTCTAATAGGTTCTATGTTGGGCAAACATCTAAAGATGTTTGATGTTTGATTAAAGATAAAGATGTTCACTGTGACTGTTCACAGTGAATCCTTCTGACCCTATCCTTAATTTCATAACCTGTTCCATTAGTGTTGTTTTCTCCTGATGTGACTATGCAGCAATTTAGGCTGAGTCTTTGCCTTGTTTGCGATGTCATATTTCGTATTGTCTTTCTGCCTGTTTCCTCAACCTGACATCTTCATTCCTGACACTCTGGTATCTTTCTCTGCTCTCAAGTGCCCTGTTATTCCTGTAGTTTCTCCACGCGTATGTGGAAACTATTCCTATAGTTTACCACGTGTGTGTATGTGTGTATGTGTGTGTGTGTGTGTGTGTGTGTGTGTGTGTGTGTGTGTGTGTGTGTGTGTGTGTGTGTGTGTGTGTGTGTGTGTGTGTGTGTGTGTGTGTGTGTGTGTGTGTGTGTGTGTGTGTGTGTGTGTGTGTGTGTGTGTGTGTGTGTGTGTGTGTGTGTGTGTGTGTGTGTGTGTGTGTGTGTGTGTGTGTGTGTGTGTACTCACCTAATTGTGCTTTCGGGGGTCGAGCTCTGGCTCTCTGGTCCCGTCTCTCAACCGTTGGACCAGCATGTACCACATTCAACATCAAGAACCGCCAGTCATTCGTACAGAAACGTTTTGGCCCCGGGCTCTTCCCCGCCCCCGCCATCCCATGAGAGTCGCCCGCCCGAGGCTTGCTGGTGCACACTTCACCACCAGCTAACAACCTTTACTCTGCCGGCTCATCGTTCCAGACCCTACTAGAAGTCGGCCTGACGTGGTCTTTTTTTATTGATGAAGCCCAAGAAACACAATAAATACATTCTGACAAAAAACAGTACAAGCAGTGATTCGTGGAAAGCATAAAGGCAAAAACATGAGGACAACAGAGAAAGGAAACACAAAACTGAAATACAAACCCAGCACAAAACAGGAAACACTGAAATAACACAGGAAGCACAAAGATACACACAAATGATATATATACACACAAATGATATATATACACACAAATGATATATATACACATAAATGATATATATACACAGAACTAGCACCCGGCAAAGAAGTACGGGAAAAGAACATTATACAGCATGAGGGGATAAATCCAGCCAGAAGGGACACATGGAAAGGGCAAAAAGCCAATACAGACAGTAACGCATCACCTAAACACACAGGGACCAGGAAGAACATAATGAAATGACACCCACACACAAACAAGAACAAGAACAAACACCGGAACGCAGACAAACAGGGAAACAATGCTACAATCACACCGCAAACACACATGAAAAAAAAAACGGAACATGCAGGAACCGGCAAAAAAACACAAAACACACACAAACGCAGACACTAGAAAGAACACACACACACACACACACACACACACACACACACACACACACACACACACACACACACACACACACACATATACACACCCAACAGCACTAGAAATAACTCAGGAAACGTAACATATAAACACACAAAGGAAACAAACCAGTATAGTACGAACAAAACACAATGCCCAAATGGGGCGAGCCAAAAACATGGAATAAAAACATACAAATAGCAGACAAAGCAACAAACACAAAATACAGGGAGTACACAAATCAATCACAAGTAGTACCATATTTATCCAGGAACTCCTGTGGCGGAAAGCACTAGCAGTAAGCCTTCCAAATCAGCATGACATCATCGGACACCTGTTGACCAGGAAACCCACAAGGCCGAGGCATCAAATCTGGCACCCCATATATAAACCCCTTTACCCGCGGCACCCAAATAGAAGAAGAGCACCACGGGACGATGCTCCCGGTCTTCCCAAGTGAGTTCCAAACACTGCAACTCACGGACCACGTCCCCAGCGGCCGTGACCACAGGGAGGGGATCGTCACTAGGGGGTTTTGCACTGGGATTCATACCGGGATTCCCATTAGGGTTATGCACTAGGGTTCTCACTGGGCTTCTCATAGGGGTTCGCATTGGGGAGACCTGCAGAGGACGCAGACGTGCCAGGGCCCCCACTACCGGGCACAGGAGCAGAGGCCCCCTGGTGCTTATTCTTCCTCAGCACCACGACGAAGTCCAGATCATCTGGTTTGGTGTTTAGCGAAGATAAGTTCCAGCTCATGCACTACGGAAAAAAAGGAAAATATAAAAACGGAAACCACGTACAAAATTTCTCCACTTTTCTCCAGCCCTTTCAGAGCTGGAGAAATTGCTGATCTGGAGAGCGTGCAAAGGTCCTTTACTGCTAGAATACACTTAGTAAAGCAGCTAAACTATTGGGACTAACTAAAGAGCCTAAATCTGCATTCTCTTGAGTGCTGGTGGGAGAGATACATAATAAATTACACGTGGAAAATTGTAGAGGGGCTGGTCCCAAAGCTGCACACAGAAATAACATCACATGAGACCAGAAGGCAAGGCAGGAAGTGCAGATAACCCCCATTGAAAAGCAGAGGTACAATAGGTACTCTGAGGAAGAACTCAATCAAAATTAGAGGCCTGAGACTGTTCAACACACTTCCACCTCACATAAGGGGCATAACTGACCAACCCATCACAATGTTCAAGAGAGAACTTGACAAACACCTCCAAAGGATACCTGATCAACCAAGCTGTAACTCATACGCCAGACTGTGAGCAACTGCGTCCAACAGCTTGGTTGACCAGTCCAGCAACCAGAAGGCCTGGTCGACGACCAGATCGCGGGGTCGCTAAGCCCTGGAATCACCTGAAGGTAACCTCAAGGTATTTAATGAATCCACTGGTTAACTCTGGTTCATCCGGTACAGAGATGACCAAATAATCTGTCATCCGGTTCGAAGGACCATATAATGTGGGAACTGACCTGTGAGATTTATATTTATTTTAATTTATTCATATAGAATGTATATTTACATTAATTTATATATTTCGATAGCAATTTGTATGTTGTTTAGCGGACTGTATTTTTTAAATTATTCTCACAAATCGATCCTTATACATTAGGTAGGGGGTTATATTAAAGCCTCCAATCAAACTAGTTTTAAAGTACATATATTAGAAAATAAATTTGGGAGGTGCCTTATCTTATTGTATGGTAGGCCTAATCCACCAGGTATAACTAGGATGTAGAAACAAAGATGCTAGCCTCACCATTATCTGGGTGAGGCTAGCATCCACCACCCAAGTAACTGATGTACTAAGATTAATTCTTGCTTCCTCTTCTTGATCCACTCGAAGGGCACTAGCTGTAAGCCGGAATCCTAATATACGACAGCTATATCAGATGAAACATTTATATATTATTAGATAATGACCAACGCTTAATTACCTGGGTTGAGTCTTTTGTTCGTGATCTAACCGGAAATAATCCTATCTACCTTTTACATTACTGGCCAGAAATGAATTACATAAGATTTTGGAAAGACACTTCCCTTGTTAGATGTTGACAGCGTGTTGATGATGGCAGAAGCACTAATTTCATCTCCATAACACTTCGTCCAAGAGAATTATAGGAGCAGAATTTGCTCCAACAACTTGGTCTTTTTTAACAATGGCTGACCTCCCTCACTGACGCTCCTGGCTCTCCTTGTCCAGATGTCAATAAGTGATAGAAGGGTCACATTAACTCTATTTTGATACTGACAATTAAGTTAATTCAAATGAGATGTTTTTATGATGTTTTAAGTCCAATGACTACTGTATTAAGTGTAATTCCCAACAGAATAACGTGAATTTATAGCACAATAGGCAATGATATCCTGTTTTCTATTGACGGAAAATTCCACTGCAAGCTACATTTTCTATGGGTTAACTTGTCTATACAACAGCAGCAATATTATCTGCATATTGATTGAATATTAGTAAATAGTGTCGTTTTTTCCGACAGTGACGGCTACTTTATTGTGTTCTTTAAAGGCAAGGTCTTCCGACATGAGTACACCCAAATCCTTTACAGTGCCTTTTCGTTTTATGTTATGACTTGAATGCGTTTTGTATGTGGTTTCCATTTTTATATTTTCTTTTTTTCCGTAGTGCATGAGCTGGAACTTATCTTCGCTATACACCATACATGATGATAGGGACTTCGTCATGGTGCTGAGGAAGGATGTGCGCCACGGGGCCTCTGCTCCTGTGCCCGGTGGCGGAGGCCCCTGGCGTGTCTAGTGCGAAACCCAGTGCAAAACCACAATGCGAATCCCAGTGCAAATCCCCCTAGTGACGAACCCCTCCCTGTGGTCACGGCCACCGGGGACGTGATCCGTGAGTTGCAGTGTTTGGAACTCACTTGGGATGACCGGGTTCATCGTCCCGTGGTGCTCTTCTTCTATATGGGTGCCTCGGGTAAAGGGGTTTCTTTATGGGGTGCCAGATTTGATGCCTCGGCCTTGTGCGTTTCCTGGTCAACAGGTGTCCGATGACGTCATGCTGATTTGAGAGGCTTACTGCTAGCACTTTCCGCCACAGGAGTTCCCGGATAAATATGCATAGTACTTGTGATTGATTTGTGTACTCCCTGTATTTTGTATTTGTTGCCTTTTCTGCTATATGTATGTTTTGTTTCCAAGTTTTTGGCTCGCCCCATTTGGGCATTGTGTTTTGTTTGTACTATACTGATTTGTTTCCTTTGTGTGTTTATATGTTACGTTTCCTGAGTTGTTTCTAGTGCTGTTGGGTGTGTATGTGTGTGTGTGTGTGCTTTCTGGTGTCTGTGTTTGTGTGTGTTTTTTGTTTCTTTGCCGGTTCCTGCGTGTTCCGATGTTTTTTTTCCATGTGTGTTTGGGGTGTGATTGTAGCATTGTTTCCCCGGTTCCTGTGCGTTCCGGTGTTTGTTCTTGTTCTTGTTTGTGTGTGGGTGTCATTTCATTATGTTCTTCCTGGTCCCTGTGTGTTTAGGTGATGCGTTACTGTTTGTATTGGCTTTTTGCCCTTTCCATGTGTCCCTTCTGGCTGGATTTATCCCCTCATGCTGTATAATGTTCTTTTCCCGTACTTCTTTGCCGGGTGCTAGTTCTGTGTATATATATCATTTGTGTGTATATATATCATTTGTGTGTATATATATCATTTGTGTGTATATATATCATTTGTGTGTATCTTTGTGCTTCCTGTGTTATTTCAGTGCTTCCTGTTTTGTGCTGGGTTTGTATTTCAGTTTTGTGTTTCCTTTCTCTGTTGTCCTCATGTTTTTGCCTTTATGCTTTCCACGAATCACTGCTTGTACTGTTTTTTGTCAGAATGTATTTATTGTGTTTCTTGGGCTTCATCAATAAAAAAAGACCACGTCAGGCCGACTTCTAGTAGGGTCTGGAACGATGAGCCGGCAGAGTAAAGGTTGTTAGCTGGTGGTGAAGTGTGCACCAGCAAGCCTCGGGCGGGCGACTCTCATGGGATGGCGGGGGCGGGGAAGAGCCCGGGGCCAAAACGTTTCTGTACGAATGACTGGCGGTTCTTGATGTTGAATGTGGTACATGCTGGTCCAACGGTTGAGAGACGGGACCAGAGAGCCAGAGCTCGACCCCAGCAAGCACAATTAGGTGAGTAAACACACACACACACAAACACATATATACAAAGTCCACAGGTATGCCACTAGACTAGTCCCAGAACTAAGAGGCATGAGTTACGAGGAAAGGCTGCGGGAAATGCACCTTACGACACTAGAAGACAGAAGAGTAAGGAGAGACATGATCACCACCTACAAAATCCTCAGGGATATCGACCGGGTAGACAAGGATAAACTATTCAACACTGGTGGGACGCGAACAAGGGGACACAGGTGGAAACTGAGTATCCACATGAGCCACAGGGACGTTAGAAGGAACTTTTTCAGTGTCAGAGTAGTTAACGGATGGAATGCATTAGGCAGTGATGTGGTGGAGGCTGACTACATACACAGTTTTAAATGTAGATATGATAGAGCCCAGTAGGCTCAGGAACCTGTACACCAGTTGATTGACAGTTGAGAGGCGGGACCAAAGAACCAAAGCTCAACCCCCGCAAGCACAAATAGGTGAGAACACACACACACACGTGGAAGAACTATAGGAATAGTTTCCACATACTCCACACACGCGTGAAGAAACTATCGGAATAACAGGACACTTGTAAGCAGAGAAATATACCAGAGTGCCAGGAATGAATATGTCAGGATGAGAAGAGAGGCAGAAAGACAATACGAGATATGACATCGCAAACAAGGCAAAGACTCAGCCTAAATTGCTGCACAGGCACATCAGGAGAAAAACAACAGTAAAGGAACAGGTTATGAAATTAAGGATAGGGGCGGAAAGATTCACTACAAACGACAAAGTGTGTGAGGTACTGAATAAGAACTTCCAGGAGGTTTTCACCTTAGAGCAAGGAGAAATTCCAGAGATAAGAGAGGGAATAGTTAACCAGAAACCACTAGAAGAGTTTGAGATTACCAGTGGGGAAAGTAAGGAAGTGTTTACATGAGTTGGATGTTACAAAGGCTATAGGCCCAGATGGAATCTCCCCTTGGATACTAAAGGAAGGAGCAGAAGAACTGTGCCTGCCACTCTCCATAGTATATAAAAAATCACTGGCAACAGGGGAACTGCCATAAATTTGGAAAGCAGCTAATGTAGTCCCAATATACAAGAAAGGGGATAGACAGGCGGCACTGAACTACAGACCAGTGTCCCTAACCTGCATACCATGCAAGCTGATGGAGAAGATGGTGCGAAGAAAGCTAGTGGAACATATGGAGCGAAAGAACTTTCTAAAACAGCATCAACATGGGTTCAGGGATGGCAGGTCCTGCCTCACAGGGTTACTTGAATTCTACGACCAGGCAACAAAAATCAGGCAAGAAAGAGAAGGCTGGGCAGACTGCATATTTTTGGATTGCTAGAAAGCCTTTGATACAGTGCCACACAAGAGGCTAGTGAAAAAGCTGGAGATGCAGGCCGGAGTGAAAGGGAAGGTACTCCATTGGATAAAGGAGTATCTAAACAACAGGAGACAACAAGTCAATGTGAGGGGTGGGGTATCAGATTGGCGAGATGTTACAAGTGGAGTCCCGCTGGGGTCAGTCCTTGGCCCTATACATATTTGCCCTTTCTGATATATGTAAATGATCTCCCAGAGGGTATAGATTAGTTTCTCTCAATGTTTGCTGATGATGCAAAAATTATGAGGAGGAATGAAACAGAGGATGATAGTTGGAGGCTACAAGATGACCTAGACAGACTGAATGAATGGTCCAACAAATGGCTGTTAAAGTCAACCAGAGTAAATGCAAAGTAATGAAACTAGGCGGTGGAAACAAGAGGCCAGACTCAGGATATAGAATAGGAGGTGAAGTACTTAATAAACGGACAGAGAGAAAGATCTAGGAGTTGATATCACACCAAACCTGTCTCTTGGAGCCCACATAAAAAGAATTACGTCTGCGGCATATGCGAGACTGGCTAACATCAGAACAGCGTTCAGGAACCTGTGTAAGGAATCATTCAGAATCTTGCATACCACATATGTACGACCAATCCTGGAGTATGCGGCCCCAGCATGGAGCCCGTTCCTTGTCAAGCACAATACGAAGCTGGAAAAAGTTCAAAGGTATGCCACTAGACTAGTCCCAGAACTAAAAGGCATGAGTTACGAGGAAAGGCTGCGTGAAATGCACCTTACGACACTGGAAGACAGAAGAGTAAGGAGACATGATCACTACCTACAAAATCCTCAGGGGAATCGACCGGGTAGACAAGGATAAACTATTCAGCACTGGTTGGAGGCGAACAAGGGGACACAGGTGGAAAATGAGTACCCACATGACCCTCACGGACGTTAGAAGGAACTTTTTCAGTGTCAGAGTAGTTAACAGGTGGAATGCATAAGGCAGTGATGTGGTGGAGGCTGACTCCATACACAGTTTCAAATGTAGATATGATAGAGCCCAGTAGGCTCAGGAATCTGTACACCAGTTGATTGACAGTTGAGAGGCGGGACCAAAGAGCCAGAGCTCAACCCCCGCAAGCACAAATAGGTGAGTACATATAGGTAAGTACACACACATACACACACACGCGCGCGCGCGTGCGCTCGAGCGAACTGCTCTCGTACAGGTGTGGAGGCGTGTCTCGTACAGGTGTGGAGGCGTGTTTGGAAATAGCGACACAGTGAGATGAAATTCAGTGTCCCAAACGGTAAGCTGTAATTCCAAGAATTACTTCTTAAAACTTTCCACAATCACTAGAGAGTCTGCGCTGCTGCTGCCTCTGCCAGGTATCTTAGACCTGAGAACTGATGACGAACGGTGCGGGCTGTAATCGCAGACCACACAAAACAGTCTATTGTTCCTGTCGAAATCACGCGGTTGAGACTGTATCTTTTTGATCTCGTCAATCCCAAATTAATCCCACACTCGCGCAGATTGGAATCTACTTGGAGTCTCGCGACAGTGGAAATCCAATGGATGATATGATGGAATGCTGAAGTCTGGAGGACGGAGATTGCTGCTAATTGGCCGGTTAACACAATCCTCCAGAGCCCATACAACACGGCCGCGACGTTCAAATGTTCGAGTAGACGCGGCGGGCACTCAGACCGCTTCTCCCCCTCTGTCATTTGACTTGGCGGAGGGAGGGCAATCAGAGGGCAGGGCGGGGAAACAGCCGCTAAGAATCAGGAGCCAGATTCATGAAAGCACTTACACAAGCACTTACGAACCTGTACATCTTTTCTCAATCTTTGGTGGCTTTGTTTACAACTATTAAACAGTTAATGAGTTCCGAAGCACCAGGAGGCTGTTTATAACAATAACAACAGTTGATTGGCAAGTTTTTATGCTTATAAACTGTTTAATAAATGTAACCAAAGCCGTCAAAGATTGAGGAAAGATGTACACGTTCGTAAGTATTTGCGTAACTGCTTCGTGAATCTGGCCCCTGGCCTTTTCCTCCCATCACGTGACTGGCCTGTAACGTCACGGCCTGCCAGCCGGTCAGTGAGGACCCTAGGCTCGACTGAGCGCAAACTCGCCCACCCACTCCTCACTCCTCACTTGCTGCACTTCTTACTCGTAAAACATGAGAATGTCTGTAACTCTGCTCACAGTTGGGCTACGGCGGCCATTGTAGCCTCACTGTACAGCTGAGAGCTTGGGCTACGTATAAACGCTAAACAATAGATGTTTCCTGAAAGAATAACGGAATTATAGGACATGAGTGCACATTGATACCCTCATATCCAAGAGTGTGCGCTCCAGCACACAACTAGAGCTAGCGAGCAATTCCATTCTCTCACAATACCTGAGATTATTCTCTCTCTCTCTCTCTCTCTCTCTCTCTCTCTCTCTCTCTCTCTCTCTCTCTCTCTCTCTAGTTCACTCAACCCACTCTCACTCGTGCTTTAGTCTGCCAAGACTCTCTGATCATATATTTGATCAATTTATCCGGGAATTTTACATCTGCATTTGTGTGTGTGTGTACTCACTTAGTTGTGCTTGCAGGGATTGAGCTCTGACTCTTTGGTCCCGCCTCTCAACTGTCAATCAACTGATGTACGGACTCCTGAGCCTACTGGGCTCTATCATATCTACACTTGAAACTGTGTATGGAGTCAGCCTCCACCACATCACTGCCTAATGCATTCCATCCGTTAACTACTCTGACACTGAAAAAAATCTTTCTAATGTCTTTGAATTTTGATTGTAGTTTCAGAGACATTAGAAAGACTTTTTCTACAATAACTTTGTGTGTAATTACCTAAATGTAACTACCTCAGTGACATTGAACATTATACAACTGAACTAGCGCTAAGCTCATTAAATTCAAAATAAAGCAATTCTCTCGATTTCAGTCATAACCCGCCAAACACACAGCGAAACTACGACGTTGGTACAACGTTCGAACAAGTTTTAACACGTCCTAACCAGTTATAACAACCAATATAGCAAGTTGTAACAACGTTCTAATACGTCGTAAACACGTTAAGCCAAAATGTAACAACTTTATTACATGTTGTAACAAGCGGAAAATAGAGACAGTTTCGGTTTGTGTTTCCAGGGAACTTTGTCGGGAGTCGTCACATCGCATTTTTCAATATATCTTCAAATTTTGGAAAACTTAACATCACAGGCTGCTCCTAGCAGCTCTTGCTTGATTTTAGGTCCAGAAGTTGTTTCGTACAGAGATGTGTGTGCGAGTTCTGTACCATAATGCTACACCCTTCTGGTACTTATGGTACCGGTACACAGGTGTGTGTGTACTGTAACATAATGCTACACCCTTCTGATACTGGTACACAGGTGTGTGTGTACTGTACCATAATGCTACACCCTTCTGGTACTGGTACACAGGTGTGTGTGTACTGTACCATAATGCTACACCCTTCTGTTCATGGTACACAGGTGTGTGTGTACTGTACCATAATGCTACACCCTTCTGGTACTTATGGTACTGGTACACAGGTGTGTGTGTTCTGTACCATAATGCTACACCCTTCTGGTACTTATGGTACTGGTACACAGGTGTGTGTGTACTGTACCATAATGCTACACCCTTCTGGTACTTATGGTACCGGTACACAGGTGTGTGTGTACTGTACCATAATGCTACACCCTTCTGGTACTGGTACACAGGTGTGTGTGTACTGTACCATAATGCTACACCCTTCTGGTACTGGTACACAGGTGTGTGTGTACTGTACCATAATGCTACACCCTTCTGTTCATGGTACACAGGTGTGTGTGTACTGTACCATAATGCTACACCCTTCTGGTACTTATGGTACTGGTACACAGGTGTGTGTGTACTGTACCATAATGCTACACCCTCCTGGTACTTATGGTACCGGTACACAGGTGTGTGTGTACTGTACCATAATGCTACACCCTTCTGGTACTTATGGTACTGGTACACAGGTGTGTGTGTACTGTACCATAATGCTACACCCTTCTGGTACTTATGGTACCGGTACACAGGTGTGTGTGTACTGTACCATAATGCTACACCCTTCTGGTACTTATGGTACTGGTACACAGGTGTGTGTGTACTGTACCATAATGCTACACCCTTCTGGTACTTATAGTACCGGTACACAGGTGTGTGTGTACTGTACCATAATGCTACACCCTTCTGGTACTTATGGTACTGGTACACAGGTGTGTGTGTACTGTACCATAATGCTACACCCTTCTGGTACTTATGGTACTGGTACACAGGTGTGTGTGTACTGTACCATAATGCTACACCCTTCTGGTACTTATGGTACCGGTACACAGGTGTGTGTGTACTGTACCATAATGCTACACCCTTCTGGTACTTATGGTACTGGTACACAGGTGTGTGTGTACTGTACCATAATGCTACACCCTTCTGGTACTTATGGTACCGGTACACAGGTGTGTGTGTACTGTACCATAATGCTACACCCTTCTGGTACTTATGGTACTGGTACACAGGTGTGTGTGTACTGTACCATAATGCTACACCCTTCTGGTACTTATGGTACCGGTACACAGGTGTGTGTGTACTGTACCATAATGCTACACCCTTCTGGTACTTATGGTACTGGTAAACAGGTGTGTGTGTACTGTACCATAATGCTACACCCTTCTGGTACCTATGGTACCGGTACACAGGTGTGTGTGTACTGTACCATAATGCTACACCCTTCTGGTACTTATGGTACTGGTACACAGGTGTGTGTGTACTGTACCATAATGCTACACCCTTCTGGTACTTATGGTACCGGTACACAGGTGTGTGTGTACTGTACCATAATGCTACACCCTTCTGGTACTTATGGTACTGGTACACAGGTGTGTGTGTACTGTACCATAATGCTACACCCTTCTGGTACTTATGGTACTGGTACACAGGTGTGTGTGTACTGTACCATAATGCTACACCCTTCTGGTACTTATGGTACCGGTACACAGGTGTGTGTGTACTGTACCATAATGCTACACCCTTCTGGTACTTATGGTACTGGTACACAGGTGTGTGTGTACTGTACCATAATGCTACACCCTTCTGGTACTTATGGTACTGGTACACAGGTGTGTGTGTACTGTACCATAATGCTACACCCTTCTGGTACTTATGGTACCGGTACACAGGTGTGTGTGTACTGTACCATAATGCTACACCCTTCTGGTACTTATGGTACTGGTACACAGGTGTGTGTGTACTGTACCATAATGCTACACCCTTCTGGTACTTATGGTACTGGTACACAGGTGTGTGTGTACTGTACCATAATGCTACACCCTTCTGGTACTTATGGTACCGGTACACAGGTGTGTGTGTACTGTACCATAATGCTACACCCTTCTGGTACTTATGGTACTGGTACACAGGTGTGTGTGTACTGTACCATAATGCTACACCCTTCTGGTACTTATGGTACCGGTACACAGGTGTGTGTGTACTGTACCATAATGCTACACCCTTCTGGTACTTATGGTACTGGTACACAGGTGTGTGTGTACTGTACCATAATGCTACACCCTTCTGGTACTTATGGTACCGGTACACAGGTGTGTGTGTACTGTACCATAATGCTACACCCTTCTGGTACTTATGGTACTGGTACACAGGTGTGTGTGTACTGTACCATAATGCTACACCCTTCTGGTACTTATGGTACCGGTACACAGGTGTGTGTGTACTGTACCATAATGCTACACCCTTCTGGTACTTATGGTACTGGTACACAGGTGTGTGTGTACTGTACCATAATGCTACACCCTTCTGGTACTTATGGTACCGGTACACAGGTGTGTGTGTACTGTACCATAATGCTACACCCTTCTGGTACTTATGGTACTGGTACACAGGTGTGTGTGTACTGTACCATAATGCTACACCCTTCTGGTACTTATGGTACCGGTACACAGGTGTGTGTGTACTGTACCATAATGCTACACCCTTCTGGTACTTATGGTACTGGTACACAGGTGTGTGTGTACTGTACCATAATGCTACACCCTTCTGGTACTTATGGTACCGGTACACAGGTGTGTGTGTACTGTACCATAATGCTACACCCTTCTGGTACTTATGGTACTGGTACACAGGTGTGTGTGTACTGTACCATAATGCTACACCCTTCTGGTACTTATGGTACCTGGTACACAGGTGTGTGTGTACTGTACCATAATGCTACACCCTTCTGGTACTTATGGTACTGGTACACAGGTGTGTGTGTACTGTACCATAATGCTACACCCTTCTGGTACTTATGGTACCGGTACACAGGTGTGTGTGTACTGTACCATAATGCTACACCCTTCTGGTACTTATGGTACTGGTACACAGGTGTGTGTGTACTGTACCATAATGCTACACCCTTCTGGTACTTATGGTACCGGTACACAGGTGTGTGTGTACTGTACCATAATGCTACACCCTTCTGGTACTTATGGTACCGGTACACAGGTGTGTGTGTACTGTACCATAATGCTACACCCTTCTGGTACTTATGGTACCGGTACACAGGTGTGTGTGTACTGTACCATAATGCTACACCCTTCTGGTACTTATGGTACCTGGTACACAGGTGTGTGTGTACTGTACCATAATGCTACACCCTTCTGGTACTTATGGTACCGGTACACAGGTGTGTGTGTACTGTACCATAATGCTACACCCTTCTGGTACTTATGGTACTGGTACACAGGTGTGTGTGTACTGTACCATAATGCTACACCCTTCTGGTACTTATGGTACCGGTACACAGGTGTGTGTGTACTGTACCATAATGCTACACCCTTCTGGTACTTATGGTACTGGTACACAGGTGTGTGTGTACTGTACCATAATGCTACACCCTTCTGGTACTTATGGTACCGGTACACAGGTGTGTGTGTACTGTACCATAATGCTACACCCTTCTGGTACTTATGGTACTGGTACACAGGTGTGTGTGTACTGTACCATAATGCTACACCCTTCTGGTACTTATGGTACCGGTACACAGGTGTGTGTGTACTGTACCATAATGCTACACCCTTCTGGTACTTATGGTACCGGTACACAGGTGTGTGTGTACTGTACCATAATGCTACACCCTTCTGGTACTTATGGTACCGGTACACAGGTGTGTGTGTACTGTACCATAATGCTACACCCTTCTGGTACTTATGGTACTGGTACACAGGTGTGTGTGTACTGTACCATAATGCTACACCCTTCTGGTACTTATGGTACCGGTACACAGGTGTGTGTGTACTGTACCATAATGCTACACCCTTCTGGTACTTATGGTACTGGTACACAGGTGTGTGTGTACTGTACCATAATGCTACACCCTTCTGGTACTTATGGTACCGGTACACAGGTGTGTGTGTACTGTACCATAATGCTACACCCTTCTGGTACTTATGGTACTGGTACACAGGTGTGTGTGTACTGTACCATAATGCTACACCCTTCTGGTACTTATGGTACCGGTACACAGGTGTGTGTGTACTGTACCATAATGCTACACCCTTCTGGTACTTATGGTACCGGTACACAGGTGTGTGTGTACTGTACCATAATGCTACACCCTTCTGGTACTTATGGTACCGGTACACAGGTGTGTGTGTACTGTACCATAATGCTACACCCTTCTGGTACTTATGGTACCGGTACACAGGTGTGTGTGTACTGTACCATAATGCTACACCCTTCTGGTACTTATGGTACTGGTACACAGGTGTGTGTGTACTGTACCATAATGCTACACCCTTCTGGTACTTATGGTACCGGTACACAGGTGTGTGTGTACTGTACCATAATGCTACACCCTTCTGGTACTTATGGTACTGGTACACAGGTGTGTGTGTACTGTACCATAATGCTACACCCTTCTGGTACTTATGGTACTGGTACACAGGTGTGTGTGTACTGTACCATAATGCTACACCCTTCTGGTACTGGTACACAGGTGTGTGTGTACTGTACCATAATGCTACACCCTTCTGGTACTTATGGTACCGGTACACAGGTGTGTGTGTACTGTACCATAATGCTACACCCTTCTGGTACTTATGGTACCGGTACACAGGTGTGTGTGTACTGTACCATAATGCTACACCCTTCTGGTACTTATGGTACCGGTACACAGGTGTGTGTGTACTGTACCATAATGCTACACCCTTCTGGTACTTATGGTACCTGGTACACAGGTGTGTGTGTACTGTACCATAATGCTACACCCTTCTGGTACTGGTACACAGGTGTGTGTGTACTGTACCATAATGCTACACCCTTCTGGTACTTATGGTACCGGTACACAGGTGTGTGTGTACTGTACCATAATGCTACACCCTTCTGGTACTTATGGTACTGGTACACAGGTGTGTGTGTACTGTACCATAATGCTACACCCTTCTGGTACTTATGGTAACGGTACACAGGTGTGTGTGTACTGTACCATAATGCTACACCCTTCTGGTACTTATGGTACTGGTACACAGGTGTGTGTGTACTGTACCATAATGCTACACCCTTCTGGTACTTATGGTACCTGGTACACAGGTGTGTGTGTACTGTACCATAATGCTACACCCTTCTGGTACTTATGGTACTGGTACACAGGTGTGTGTGTACTGTACCATAATGCTACACCCTTCTGGTACTTATGGTACTGGTACACAGGTGTGTGTGTACTGTACCATAATGCTACACCCTTCTGGTACTTATGGTACTCGGTACACAGGTGTGTGTGTACTGTACCATAATGCTACACCCTTCTGGTACTTATGGTAACGGTACACAGGTGTGTGTGTACTGTACCATAATGCTACACCCTTCTGGTACTTATGGTACCGGTACTCAGGTGTGTGTGTACTGTACCATAATGCTACACCCTTCTGGTACTGGTACACAGGTGTGTGTGTACTGTACCATAATGCTACACCCTTCTGGTACTTATGGTACCGGTACACAGGTGTGTGTGTACTGTACCATAATGCTACACCCTTCTGGTACTTATGGTACCGGTACACAGGTGTGTGTGTACTGTACCATAATGCTACACCCTTCTGGTACTTATGGTACCGGTACACAGGTGTGTGTGTACTGTACCATAATGCTACACCCTTCTGGTACTTATGGTACTGGTACACAGGTGTGTGTGTTACTGTACCATAATGCTACACCCTTCTGGTACTTATGGTTACTGGTACACAGGTGTGTGTGTACTGTACCATAATGCTACACCCTTCTGGTACTTATGGTACTGGTACACAGGTGTGTGTGTACTGTACCATAATGCTACACCCTTCTGGTACTTATGGTACTGGTACACAGGTGTGTGTGTACTGTACCATAATGCTACACCCTTCTGGTACTTATGGTACTGGTACACAGGTGTGTGTGTACTGTACCATAATGCTACACCCTTCTGGTACTTATGGTACCGGTACACAGGTGTGTGTGTACTGTACCATAATGCTACACCCTTCTGGTACTTATGGTACTGGTACACAGGTGTGTGTGTACTGTACCATAATGCTACACCCTTCTGGTACTTATGGTACCGGTACACAGGTGTGTGTGTGTACTGTACCATAATGCTACACCCTTCTGGTACTTATGGTACTGGTACACAGGTGTGTGTGTACTGTACCATAATGCTACACCCTTCTGGTACTTATGGTACTGGTACACAGGTGTGTGTGTACTGTACCATAATGCTACACCCTTCTGGTACTTATGGTACTGGTACACAGGTGTGTGTGTACTGTACCATAATGCTACACCCTTCTGGTACTTATGGTACTGGTACACAGGTGTGTGTGTACTGTACCATAATGCTACACCCTTCTGGTACTTATGGTACTGGTACACAGGTGTGTGTGTACTGTACCATAATGCTACACCCTTCTCATATGGAGTGAAGGAAACATAATAATTTACTCGTGGTTAAATAAGAACATAAGAACATTAGAACATAAGAACATTAGAACATAAGAACATTAGAACATAAGAACATTAGAACATAAGAACATTAGAACATAAGAACAAAGGCAACTGCAGAAGGCCTATTGGCCCATACGAGGCAGCTCCTATTTATAACCACCCAATCCCAATCATATACATGTCCAACCCGCGCTTGAAACAATCGAGGGACTCCACCTCCACAATGTTACGCGGCAATTGGTTCCACAAATCAACAACCCTGTTACTGAACCAGTATTTACCTAAGCCTGTCCTAAATCTAAACTTATCCAATTTATACCCATTGTTTCGTGTTCTGTCTTGTGTTGATACTTTTAATACCCTATTAATATCCCCTTTGTTATGGCCATTCACCCACTTGTAAACCTCTATCATGTCACCCCTAACTCTTCGCCTTTCCAGTGAATGCAACTTAAGCTTTGTTAATCTTTCTTCATATGAAAGATTTCTAATTTGGGGAATTAACTTAGTCATCCTACGCTGGACACGTTCAAGTGAATTTATATCCATTCTATAATATGGCGACCAAAACTGAACTGCATAATCTAAATGGGGCCTAACTAGAGCAAGATATAGCTTGAGAAGCACACCAGGTGTCTTGTTACTAACGCTGCGATTAATAAACCCAAGTGTCCGATTTGCCTTATTACGAACATTTATGCATTGATCCTTTTGTTTTGAATTCTTACTAATCATAACTCCCAGATCCCTTTCGCAATTCGACTTCGCAATCTCAACACCATCTAGCTCGTATCTTGTAACCCTATCATCATTACCTAACCTCAGAACTTTACATTTATCAGCATTAAACTGCATCTGCCAATCCTTCGACCATTTCAAAACCCTATCCAGATCAACTTGAAGTGATAGTGAGTCCTCCTCCGAATTAATTTCCCTACCGATTTTCGTATCATCGGCAAATTTGTAAATGTTGCGACTCAAACCTGAATCTAAATCATTTATATATATTATAAACAACAGAGGTCCCAGGACAGAGCCTTGAGGCACTCCAGTAACAACATTATCCCACTCTGAATGTAGGAGTTGCCTTCTGCAGTATCATTTATTCTTGTAATCTTATGCTCACAATGAGAGGTAGATACAAACAGACAAACATAAATATAAATATATAATATACAAACATAAATATAAATATATAATATACAAACATAAATATAAATATATAATATAGATATATAGCCAGTTTGATAAGTTTAAAGGCCATGTCAACATGACTGGAACCTGACATATAGCAGTCCATCACGCGCTGACATTTGATATATTATATACATACAAATAATATTATATTTTGTGTATATCAGAAGGTGTTATATGTGGCGCTTTTCATATGTGACAGATCAATAGGTGATGCGTAATAGGGAATGTCAGACCAATAAACGAACAGGAATAATAACCCAGTGTGATGGTAAACTCTGCAATACCATGTGATGGTAAACTGTGCAATACCATGTGATGGTAAACTGTGCAATACCATGCATGATCACTCCAGGAGCTCGTGTGTACTCACCTAGTTGTGCTTGCGGGGGTTGAGCTCTGGCTCTTTGGTCCCGCCTCTCAACTGTCAATCAACTGGTGTACAGATTCCTGAGCCTACTGGGCTCTATCATATCTATATTTGAAACTGTGTATGGCGTCAGCCTCCACCACATCACTGCCTAATGTATTCCACCTGTTAACTACTCTGACATTGAAAAAGTTCTTGCTATTGTCTCTATGGCTCCTTTGGGTACTAAGTTCCCACCTGTGTCCCCTTGTTCGTGTTCCACCCGTGCTGAAGAGTTTGTCTTTGTCCACCCTGTCAATTTCCCTGAGAATTTTGTAGGTGGTTATCATGTTTCCCCTAACTCTTCTGTTTTCCAGGGACGTGAGGTTCATCTTCAGCCTTTCCTCGTAGCTCTCAGTTCCGGGACAAGTCTGGTGGCATACAGCTGAATTTTCTCTAACTTTGTCTTGTGTTTAACTAGATAAGGACTCCAGAATTGGTTTGACATAAGTGGTATACAGGGTCCTGAGCGATTCCTTACACAAGTTTCTAAAGACAGTTCTTATGTTGGCCAACCTAGCATATGCCGCTGATGATATTCTTTTGATGTGGGCCTCTGGGGACAGGTTCGGTGTGATATCAACCCCCAGATCCTTCTCTCTATTTGACTCTTGCAGGATTTCACCTCCCAGATGATACCATGTGTTTATCCTTCGCCTAATTTCATTAATTTACACTTTCCTCAGTTGAACTTTAGTATTCATTTTCTAGACAATTCCTCCAGTTTGTCCAGGTCATCCTGTAGTCTCTGTCTATCTTCATCCGTCGTGATTCTTCTTATAATTTTTTTATCTTCAGCAAACATGGAGAGGAATGAGTCTATACTCCCTGGAAGATCGTTTACATATATTAAAAACAGGATGGGTCCAAGTACAAAGCCCTGTGGGACTCCGCTGGTGACATCTCGTAACTCTGATGTCTCCCCCCCTCACAGTTACTCGCTGTTTCCTGTTGCTGTATCCTATTGTCATGTGTGTGTGTGTAATTACCTAAGTGTAATTACCTAAGTGTAGTTACAGGATGAGAGCTACGCTCGTGGTGTCCCGTCTTCCCAGCACTCTTTGTCATATAACGCTTTGAAACTACTGACGGTCTTGGCCTCCACCATCTTCTCACTTAACTTGTTCCAACCGTCTACCACTCTATTTGCGAAGGTGAATTTTCTTATATTTCTTCGGCATCTGTGTTTAGCTAGTTTAAATCTATGACCTCTTGTTCTTGAAGTGCCAGGTCTCAGGAAATCTTCCCTGTCGATTTTATCAATTCCTGTTACTATTTTGTATGTAGTGATCATATCACCTCTTTTTCTTCTGTCTTCTAGTTTTGGCATGTTTAATGCTTCTAACCTCTCCTCGTAAAATATATATGTAATATGACAGAGCCTACCCTACCTACTACCCTGATAATTTTACTTAAAAAGGAAGACATAGTAGTAGAGTTCGAACTGGTGACCGCGTGAACACCGGGTCCGACCTCCTTGTCTAGCCACGACTCTTACTAAAGGAAGAGAACTTCTGCTACGGGGGGTCGACCTGAGGACCGTCGTGACCCCAGCGGGTGACCCTACACACTGACCATGACTCTTCCTATGACCGTGTGTGTGTGTGTGTGTGTGTGTGTGTGTGTGTGTGTGTGTGTGTGTGTGTGTGTGTGTGTGTGTGTGTGTGTGTGTGTGTGTGTGTGTGTGTGTGTGTGTGTGTGTGTGTGTGTGTGTGTGTGTGTGTGTGTGTGTGTGTGTGTGTGTGTGTGTGTGTGTGTGTGTGTGTGTGTGTGTGTGTGTGTGTGTGTGTGTGTGTGTGTGTGTGTGTGTGTGTGTATGTGTGTGTGTGTGTACTCACCTAGTTGTACTCACCTAATTGTGCTTGCGGGGGTTGAGCTTTGGCTCTTTGGTCCCGCCTCTCAACTGTCAATCAACTGGTGTACAGATTCCTGAGCCTACTGGGCTGTATCATATCTACACTTGAAACTGTGTATGGAGTCAGCCTCCACCACATCACTTCCTAGTGCATTCCATTTATTAACTACTCTGACACTGAAAAAATTCTTTCTAAAGTCTCTGTGGCTCATCTGGGTACTAAGTTTCCACCTGTGTCCCCTTGTTCGTGTCCCACCCGTGCTGAAGAGTTTGTCTTTGTCCACCCTGTCATTTCCTCTGAGAATTTTGTAGGTGGTTATCATGTCTCCCCTTACTCTTCTGTTTTCCAGGGATGTGAGGTTCAGCTCCTTTAGCCTTTCCTCGTAGCTCAATCCTCTCAGTTCCGGGACGAGCCTGGTGGCATACCGCTGAATCTTCTCTAACTTTGTCTTCTGTTTAACTAGGTATGGACTCCAGGCTGGAGCTGCATACTCCAGGATTGGTCTTACATAAGTGGTATACAGGGTTCTAAAAGATTCCTTACACAAGTTTCTGAAGGCAGTTCTTATGTTGGCCAGTCTAGCATATGCCGCTGTTGATATTCTTTTGATGTGGGCCTCTGGGGACAGGTTCGGTGTGATATCAACCCCCAGATCCTTCTCTCTATTTGACTCTTGCAGGATTTCCCCTCCCAGATGATACCTAGTGTTCAGCCTCCTGCTCCCTTCGCCTAATTTCATCACCTTACACTTTCCCGAGTTGAACTTTAGCAGCCATTTTCAAGACCATTCCTCCAGTTTATCCAGGTCATCCTGTAGTCTCTGTCTATCTTCATCTGTCTTGATTCTTCTCATAATTTTTGCATCATCAGCAAACATCGAGAGGAATGAGTCTATACCCTCTGGAAGATCGTTCACATATATTAGAAACAGGATGGGTCCAAGTACTGAGCCCTGTGGGACTCCGCTGGTGACATCTCGCCACTCTGATGTCTCCCCCTCACCGTTACTCGCTGTTTCTTGTTGCTTAAGTACTCCCTTATCCACTGGAGCACCTTCCCTTTTACTCCTGCCTGTTGCTCCAACTTTTTTAACAGCCTTTTATGGGGTACTGTGTCAAAGTCTTTTTGGCAATCCAGGAAAATGCAGTCGGCCCACCCTTCTCTTTCCTGCCTAATTTTCGTTGCCTGGTCATAAAATTCTATTAAACCTGTGAGGCACGATTTACCATCTCTGAACCCATGTTGGTGGTGCGTTACAAAGTTATTTCCCTCCAGATGCTCTACGAGCCTTTTCCTCACGATCTTCTCCAGCACCTTGCATGGTATACAAGTTAAGGAAACTGGCCTGTAATTCAGTGCCTCTTGCCTGTCACCCTTTTTGTATATTGGGACCACGTTAGCTGTCTTCCAACTTTCTGGTAAGTCTCCTGTTTCCAGTGACCTGTTATACACCATAGAGAGTGGCACACTTAGTGCTTCTGCACCTTCCTTTAGTATCCATGGTGAGATTCTATCAGGCCCAACAGCCTTTGTCACATCCAGCTCCAGCAGACACCTTTTGACCTCATCACTGGTGAGGTCAAATTTCTCCAAGGTTGCTTGGTTTGCCGCCTCCTCATTTAGTGCAGGGGCTTCTCCTTGTTCTATTGTGAAGACCTCCTGGAATCTCTTGTTGAGTTCTTCACACACCTCCTTGTCATTCTCTGTGTATCTGTTCTCCCCTTTCCGCAGCTTCATCACTTGTTCCTTCACTGCTGTTTTCCTCCTGATGTGGCTGTGGAGCAGCTTTGGTTGGGTCTTGGCTTTACTCGCGATGTCATTTTCAAACTGTCTCTCTGCTTCCCTCCTCACTCCGATTTACTCATTTCTGGCCCTCTGGTATCTCTCCCTGCTCTCTGGTGTTCTGTTATTTCTGTAGTTTCTCCATGTTCTTTTACTCAGTTGTTTTGCTACCTTACATTCCTGGTTGAACCATGGGTTTTTCTGTTGTTTTTCGTTTTTCTCCTTTTGGACGGGGATAAACCTGTCTGCAGCTTCCTGGTACTTTTGGGTGACAAAATCCATCATGACCTGCACATTCTTGTCTCTAAGTTCTGTTTCCCATGGTATTCCCCTGAGGAAGTCCCTCATCTCGTCATATTTTCCTCTTCGGTAATTCAGTCTTTTCCCCTCCACTCCCATCCTTGGATAGGTTATCCCTACCTCCACCAAGTACTCAAAGGTCAGTACACTGTGGTCACTCATTCCTATGGGGGCTTCAACTTTGACTTCCCTTATTTCTGACTCATTCAGGGTGAATATCAAGTCGAGTCTAGCTGGTTCATCACTGCCTCTCATTCTTGTGGGTTCCTTGACATGCTGGCTCAGAAAATTCCTTGTTGCCACTTCCAAGAGTTTAGCTCGCCACGTATCTGCACCACCATGTGGGTCCCCATTTTCCCAGTCTATCTTTCCATGGTTGAAATCACCCATGATTAAGAGTCATGAGCCATTCCTGCAGGCAACTGAAGCTCCTCTCTCTATTATATTAATGGTTGCCATGTTGTTCCTATCAAACTCCTGTCTAGGTCTTCTGTCATTTAGGGGAGGGTTGTAAATGACTGCCGCTATTATCTTAGGTCCACCCATTGTTATAGTTCCTGTTATGTAATCTCTGAATCCGTCACAGCCCGGAATTTCCATCTCATTAAAACTCCAGTCCTTCCTTATCAGCAGGGCCACTCCACCTCCTCTCCCTTCCCTCTCTTTCCTTACTATATAGTAGACCTTTGGAAACACAGCATCTGTTATGACTCCTGACAATTTTGTTTCTGTTAGTCCTATTACATCAGGGTTTTCTTCTTGCACCCTTTCTGCCAGTTCACTTGCTTTATTGGTAATCCCATCAATGTTTGAGTACATTACCTTGAAGCTCACTTTCTTATATCCAATTTCACCCACACTCCCTTCAAGTGTAGGAGGTTGTTCTATGGTCCTTGCTACTTGGGTAGGCTCCTCCTCCTGTGAGGTAGTTGCCAGGGGTTCAGGGGGAGGTGGAGTGGGGGGTGGAGGGCTTAGGTCTTCCTCAGGCCTGCTTGGGGCAGGAAGTCCTCGGGGTGAGGGAGCAGGGATTGCTTGGGGAGAGGGCACGCCCTCCTGCGGTGTAGTTGACAGGGGTTTGGAGGGAGGTGGAGTGGGGGATAGAGGGCTTTGGTCTTGCTCAGGCCTGCTTGGGGCAGGGAGAAGACCAGGGGCTGGGAAAGCAGGGGCTACTTGGGGTAAGGGGAGGGGGAGGATTTGGGTCTCTGTTCTCCCAATCTATCTTCCCATGGTTGAAGTCTCCCATAATTAGTAGTCCAGATCCATTCCTGCTAGCAACAGAAGCTGCTCTTTCTATTATGTTAATGGTGGTGTTGGGGTTTCACCTCTCTATTATTCTCTACCCTTACTCTGGGGTGAGCAATAGTTACGCTCAAGGTAACTCACCGTAGCCCTGCGGGTCTTCCCTCGATCCTCACGGCGCCACTGCACGCCAGGAGAGTCTCCCAGTCAATCTTAACGGCCTCTAATTAAGAAAGAGTGAGAACACGACTCGTGCATATCGACTGTCGTGTGCCCTCCCCAACAATAGGGCTCTACGGTAAACCACAAGGTCGCCAACTGGTGTTTAAGGTGGCCAATAACACCATCAGTGGACTGGTGTATTCAGTGGTAGCCTTGGCAAGGTCACACTCAAAGATCAGGAATCAGGCAGGTACTTGTTGTTATCACTCTATGTTTACCAGTATAATATAGCCACAAGATCAATGGAGGGGATGATAAAAACACTAAGATAGTTTTGTATTTTACTTAAAATGTATGAAAGATGTCACAAGGCCACACAATAATCGATAAATCAACTGATCCTGACTCGGCCGGTAATTCCCACGGATATTATGCGACCGCTAGAGGGCAACACTCTCCCCTCCTCATCAAGTGTCAAGAACAGCTGATCGCAATGGTCACTCCGCGCGAAATTTGCTTGTTTGCTAGATTCACGCGCGCGGTTTCTTTAAATTCTCCAATATTACTAGAAACTCGCACACTCTATATTGGCACAAATAAACCGAATTACTTAGTTACACTGTACTCAGGCTCAAACAGTCTTTTCTACAATCAATTCTACAATGATTCACTGTAATGGTCTTACACTGTTATTTATCCAACAATATATAATGAAATATTAACACGGGAGTTTTCAGTACTTTCTCTCGTCGGCGATAACGCAATAATTCACTGTACTCACAAATGATTATTCACTGAATGAACATAGACATATATATGGTATATAAATCAATCATCAATACATGGAAAATAAATAGTTTCTGAGCACATAGCCTAACCTCCACATACTGGCATAATCTTATATATAATTTACCACTATATGTTCATATCAAAATCTATAGAAAGATATACACAACACAGTAAATTTATCACTGGTTCCTGGTGCCTGTACACACCAATAATCAACATAAATAATACAAGTACTCTTGATAGTACTGTCTAGCACCCTGGTGCTTTACCGTGACATAGGTGAGACTTGCTCACGACATATAAAATCTTCAGGCTAGATAATATAGCCAAATAATATAGCTAACTAAAGGGGAATGGGGAGGGAACTAGAACCACCTACTTCACCCTATCCTCCGATGAGAGTCGAGATGTAGCTCCTGGTCCTCGTGTCGGGAACGCCCCCACACTACACGTCGTCGTGTCCTACCAGAGCCTCTCGTCGTCCCACCGTTTAGCGCGTCGTCTCCGTGCCTCCTCACTGCAGGTCCGTCCTCCTTCTTGACTTCTTGAAGGTTGGAGTCGGTCTCCTGGCCGTCGTCTTCTCCCAGCAACGGCTGTCGCCTACGTCTCAGCTACAGTCGTTCGGTTTCCCCAAATAGTCCTCTCTTCCTCAGCTACCCAGTGGCTCTGTCAGCCACTACGCTGTCACGAACTGGTGAATTGCCACAGACGTCAACATACGTCACTGCACGGCTTCACTGCTACTGGCACAGTACCTGACTGGAGCACTTGTTGCTCAAATAACCGTCAATTCCCTCTTCTGGTTCAACACATGAACTAGGGAAGACTTCTCAGAGTACTGGCGGACTTCAGGTGACGCGTAAATCCACGGTAGTGGGAAACAGCTGTCCGACAGACAGGACCACTCGTCGCACGTCCGACCTCTATGACGTGTCGTGTCTGACTGCTGGCGCCAGCCCGGCGCGCTGGCCGGACCCCCTTCCTTCGTGACGTCACTTTTACTATGGGAGGTTTTCATTGGCTCCCGGTGCCACACTGCTGTCGGTGACCAATCCGGTGCCACTGACGTCACACGGTTTTGGCGGGAGATCAGAGAGGTAAGCGCCATCTTGGCTCCCTAAAGGGCCTAAACCACAGGCCAAAATATCACTATTTCACAAATTTCTCGGCTCTCCGAGAACACTTCACTCTCTCCCATATATCAAATTGTAGCCTGCAACGTAGAGAACGCTTGGGAAAAGTAGACATGACTCTTACTGCAGGCGTGGGAGAATTATAAGGGGGGAAACTCCGTCACATACCCTTCCCCTTAAAATAAGAGTCATGTCTGGTTAGTGCATGCGGGATAGGGCGTCCGCTACTGCGTCGTCCTTCCCCATGATGTGCTTGACCTTGATCCTTGTCAGATTCTCAGTGCGGGTGAGACTGGTGCCGTTCGCCCTGGACCACTTACTTTCCTCCTCCGGGAGTTCTCGGTCCCTCGGTACACTCAGACCCGTCGTCCGCTGGGTTTCTCGGGACATCGTTCCGTCCTGCTTGTCGGCTCTTCCTTTCACAGTGAAGAAAGGTTTCAGGCGGCCCGCGGGACACACCTGTTTCTTTCGGGGTCCATCCGGCTTCCCAATCTCGTACGACACTGGACCCAACCGTCGCAGCACACGGTACGGTCTGTTGAACCGCGACTTGGTCACTCTACCTTTACCTGGCAGCACAACCATTACTTGTGATCCGGCCTGAAAATTCCTCTGCGCAGCTCTCCTGTCGAACCACTTCGACATCTTACGTTGCGCCTTCTTCAGGAGCTTCCTAGCCAGTTTCTTCACTCTAATGAGACGTTCTTTGAACTTCTGGACATATTTATTCACCGTTCCCACGGTCGCTCCTGGTGTCCATCGTTCCCTCATCATAGATAGCACGGCATATATAATATAGATAAATGGAAAGTAAGCCTTCTCAGGACCCACACGTCCTCCTTCGGCCTTACTAACCAATTTGGGGAACTCCTCCTGCTGTAACTCTCCGAGACGAGCGCGGTTTACCCCTGGAGAACCGGTGAGTGTCACCTGCAACTCACCATTCGGGCTACTCTCGCCCTCCACTCGTTCTCTGGGTCCTACGCAGAGGTGATCTGTTCCCAGGCTGTCAACCGACTCCTCAGCCCCATCAGATCCACAACCTCCTGGTTCTTCGCGTTGTCTCGGTGTCACAGTACAAACGGGGATCGCCACCGGTGCGATTCCCTTCTCGTCCCCACAGGCGTTCAAATCTTCGCCTGTCTCCTCGTGTTGTTCTGGGCACTCTTCGCCTTTCACGAGATGCGGGAGGACATATCCTCCACACGCGTCATTCCCCAAGATGACCTGCGCCTCCATCTTGGGCATTGATGTACAGACTCCCACCTCTAGGGTCTGGCAGCCATATTCGGAATTTAAAGTTACCTGGTGTAGGGGCATCCTCACTGGGCCTCCCACAGTGGTCACACTTGCCACCCCCACACTGGTGCTCTTGTAACCCTCGGGGAACAGGGTTTCACTTACCAGGGTAAAGTCAGCCCCGGTGTCTCTTAGCATCTTCACGGGGATGGGGTCTGCGACCCCCATCCTTACGGTTCCTTGACACATGAATGGGTGAACTTTCTTCTCCCCATTCAGCACGGGTTCATCCCGCACTCCCTCGGCCCTCTGGTCCTCGAACATCACTAAAGCAACGTGTCCCCTTTGCTTAGGGCGTCTGCATTCCCGCGCGACGTGTCCGAATATTCCGCAGTTGTAGCAGCGGCCCCTCGGCGGAGACCATCCACCACCGCTCGTCTTAGCACTGCCTCCAGAGACCGTCACACCCTGTGTCTTTCCCGCCTCACTTGTCGTTTCTTTCCCTGCAGTAACAGTTCCCGAGCTCTCAGCTTGGTTCTCCCCTATCGGCTCTACAACACCTTTTGTTCCTCGGGTGTTCCAACTTGAGAAATGGGACTTGGGAGAACTCGTTCCTGTCCTCCATCCATCCGTCCTTCTATAACTCCGATCGTTTCCGACGTATGCGGGTGGTCGGTTCTGTCCCTCTCGGCGTGGGCGTAGGGCTTCTTCTAGCATGTCGGCCCGGTCGGCTGCGGCCCTCAGGTCCTTTATGTCCGCCTCCTTTACCCTCATCCTGATCTCAGGAGGGAGCACGGACATAAACTTTTCCATGACCATTAGTTCCTTGATTTCTTCGGCCGACCCCGCTTCTTCAGAGTCCATCCACTTAAGGAACTTTCTTTCCATGTCCCTCGCCGTCTCCGCATACGATTTTCCTGGCGACCGGGTACATTCTCTAAACCTCTTTCTGTAACACTCTGGCGTGAGCTTAAAGGAACGGAGCACAGCTCGTTTTACCGCATCGTAGTTAGTGCATTCTTGGAAGTCGAGCATAGTGAAGGCTTGGCGAGCTTCCCCTGTGAGCCTCCCTTGGACCAACTCCGCCCACTCCGCCCTCGGCCACCTCTTCATAGCAGCAACTCTCTCAAAGTGATCGAAGAAACTTTCGGCTTCACTAGGCACAAAGACCGGCAGGTCTCGTTCCCTCACTCGTCGGTCTTCCTGTGGCGGGGCAGGGGCACCTAGTCCCAGTTCAGCTCGCTTCAGCTCCACCTCCTGGTTGGCTTCTATTTCCATTTGTCTCAGCCTAACTTCTTGCTCTCGTTCTTCCCTGCGTAGCTGTGCTTCTCGTTCTTGCTCTTCCCGGCGCAGCTGTGCTTCTCGCTCTTGCTCTTCCCGGCGCAGCTGTGCTTCTCGTTCCTCACGCTTCGTCTGTGCTTCCCGCTCTTCTTTGCGCTGCTGTGCCTCTTCTCTCCTCAGCTGCGCTTCTGCTTCTTCTCTCCTCAGCTGCGCTTCTGCTTCTCGCTCTTCTTTGCGCTGCTGTGCTTCCTCTCTCCTCAGCTGCGCTTCTGCTTCTTCTCTCCTCAGCTGCGCTTCTGCTTCTTCTCTCCTCAGCTGCGCTTCTGCTTCTCGCTCTTCTTTGCGCTGCTGTGCTTCCTCTCTCCTCAGCTGCGCTTCTAGCTGCAGCTTCATTATTTCCAGCTTTATGCTGTGCCTGCTGCCGCTGGATCCCCTGCTGCTTCCACCAATACTCAGGTGTTCACCCTCACTGGCAGGTGTTCGGGGCCGTTCCTCCCCCAAAGCTTCGTCTCGAGCCTTGAGCTGAGCCGTTATCTCTAGTCTTCTTTCACCAACTCTGGCAGATTTCAACTTTATTCCAAAATGATCCGCTATAGCCTGTAACTGTGCCTTGGTGCACTCTTCCAGCACCTGTACGTCTCTAGAGTCAATAAACCTGGTTACTTTACCATCCTCCATCTTGTGCTACGAGTGTTAACCTGCACCTGATCTCTAACACCACTGCCAAGTACCACTGCAACCTTTACTCCGATCTATATCCTGGCAAGGTCGCCAATGTTGGGGTTTCACCTCTCTATTATTCTCTACCCTTACTCTGGGGTGAGCAATAGTTACGCTCAAGGTAACTCACCGTAGCCCTGCGGGTCTTCCCTCGATCCTCACGGCGCCACTGCACGCCAGGAGAGTCTCCCAGTCAATCTTAACGGCCTCTAATTAAGAAAGAGTGAGAACACGACTCGTGCATATCGACTGTCGTGTGCCCTCCCCAACAATAGGGCTCTACGGTAAACCACAAGGTCGCCAACTGGTGTTTAAGGTGGCCAATAACACCATCAGTGGACTGGTGTATTCAGTGGTAGCCTTGGCAAGGTCACACTCAAAGATCAGGAATCAGGCAGGTACTTGTTGTTATCACTCTATGTTTACCAGTATAATATAGCCACAAGATCAATGGAGGGGATGATAAAAACACTAAGATAGTTTTGTATTTTACTTAAAATGTATGAAAGATGTCACAAGGCCACACAATAATCGATAAATCAACTGATCCTGACTCGGCCGGTAATTCCCACGGATATTATGCGACCGCTAGAGGGCAACACTCTCCCCTCCTCATCAAGTGTCAAGAACAGCTGATCGCAATGGTCACTCCGCGCGAAATTTGCTTGTTTGCTAGATTCACGCGCGCGGTTTCTTTAAATTCTCCAATATTACTAGAAACTCGCACACTCTATATTGGCACAAATAAACCGAATTACTTAGTTACACTGTACTCAGGCTCAAACAGTCTTTTCTACAATCAATTCTACAATGATTCACTGTAATGGTCTTACACTGTTATTTATCCAACAATATATAATGAAATATTAACACGGGAGTTTTCAGTACTTTCTCTCGTCGGCGATAACGCAATAATTCACTGTACTCACAAATGATTATTCACTGAATGAACATAGACATATATATGGTATATAAATCAATCATCAATACATGGAAAATAAATAGTTTCTGAGCACATAGCCTAACCTCCACATACTGGCATAATCTTATATATAATTTACCACTATATGTTCATATCAAAATCTATAGAAAGATATACACAACACAGTAAATTTATCACTGGTTCCTGGTGCCTGTACACACCAATAATCAACATAAATAATACAAGTACTCTTGATAGTACTGTCTAGCACCCTGGTGCTTTACCGTGACATAGGTGAGACTTGCTCACGACATATAAAATCTTCAGGCTAGATAATATAGCCAAATAATATAGCTAACTAAAGGGGAATGGGGAGGGAACTAGAACCACCTACTTCACCCTATCCTCCGATGAGAGTCGAGATGTAGCTCCTGGTCCTCGTGTCGGGAACGCCCCCACACTACACGTCGTCGTGTCCTACCAGAGCCTCTCGTCGTCCCACCGTTTAGCGCGTCGTCTCCGTGCCTCCTCACTGCAGGTCCGTCCTCCTTCTTGACTTCTTGAAGGTTGGAGTCGGTCTCCTGGCCGTCGTCTTCTCCCAGCAACGGCTGTCGCCTACGTCTCAGCTACAGTCGTTCGGTTTCCCCAAATAGTCCTCTCTTCCTCAGCTACCCAGTGGCTCTGTCAGCCACTACGCTGTCACGAACTGGTGAATTGCCACAGACGTCAACATACGTCACTGCACGGCTTCACTGCTACTGGCACAGTACCTGACTGGAGCACTTGTTGCTCAAATAACCGTCAATTCCCTCTTCTGGTTCAACACATGAACTAGGGAAGACTTCTCAGAGTACTGGCGGACTTCAGGTGACGCGTAAATCCACGGTAGTGGGAAACAGCTGTCCGACAGACAGGACCACTCGTCGCACGTCCGACCTCTATGACGTGTCGTGTCTGACTGCTGGCGCCAGCCCGGCGCGCTGGCCGGACCCCCTTCCTTCGTGACGTCACTTTTACTATGGGAGGTTTTCATTGGCTCCCGGTGCCACACTGCTGTCGGTGACCAATCCGGTGCCACTGACGTCACACGGTTTTGGCGGGAGATCAGAGAGGTAAGCGCCATCTTGGCTCCCTAAAGGGCCTAAACCACAGGCCAAAATATCACTATTTCACAAATTTCTCGGCTCTCCGAGAACACTTCACTCTCTCCCATATATCAAATTGTAGCCTGCAACGTAGAGAACGCTTGGGAAAAGTAGACATGACTCTTACTGCAGGCGTGGGAGAATTATAAGGGGGGAAACTCCGTCACAGTGGCCATGTTGTTTCTATCATATTCCTGTCTAGGTCTTCTGTCATTTGGTGGTGGATTATATATGACTGCGACTATAATTTTTTTCCCTCCATTTGTTACAGTACCTGCTATGTAGTCACTGAAACCTTCACAGCCCTGAATATCCATCTCCTCAAAATCCCAGCCTTTTCTTACCAGCAGAGCTACACCACCCCCACCTCTTCCTTCCCTCTCTATCCACATAACATAATAGTCCTGTGGGAACACTGCATTTGTTATCGTTTTCGTGATCTTTGTTTCTGTGAGGGCTATTATGTCTGGGTTTTCCTCTAGTGCCAGTTCTCCAAGCTCATTTGTTTTATTTGTAATTCCATCTATGTTAGTGTACATCGCTTTGAGGCTCACTTTCTTCTGTCCCTTCTCAAATCGCCTCCTTGGTGAGTGTTCTGCTGGTGGGGGAGGCTGTTCCATGGGTGTGAGGACCTGTGAGGTGGATAACAGGGTCTCAGAGGATACTGGGATGAGGGGCGGGGGATCCAGTGAAGGGGGAGGGACAGGGAGGGTATGGGGCGAAAGGGGAGGGAGGACGGGAAGGAAAGGGGGGGAGGGAGGACTCGGGAGTAGGGGAGGGGTAGAAGGGTGGGGATTGGGTGTGGGGGGAGGGAGATTTGGCTGAACATTTGAGTGGGGGCAGGGAGGGTTTGGGGTAGGGGGGTTTTCTATGCAGAGGAGGGAGGCGGGGTTGTCCTCCCTTCTGGTGTTACTGGGTAGCTGGTTGTGGGTTCCCCCCTCGCCTCTGGGGGTGTTGTGTTGGGAGCTGTGACTTCCTGGTTTTCCCCTCTCGCCCTGCGCCTCTTCCTTGCTTCTGCCGCCACGGCTCTCACCTCCCTTGTCATGTCTCTCTGGAGGAATACATTTTTTAATTTTCCCACGTTTTTCAGGGAGCTCTTCCTTGATAGGATCTTCTCCTTTGTGTTCTCGTTTGCAAACACTATCTTTATCATTCGGTCTCGGTGTTTGTTGTACCAGCCTAGCCTGAAAACCTTCTCAATGCTATGCTCAGCCCCTTCCATGTCTAGTGCCTTTAGTACTTCATTCACTGCTGCTTTGTCCTTGTCATTCCACTCTGTCCTATTAGATCCTTCCTGCTCCTTAATACCCACAGCAACCACTGATCTGTTCCTTTCCAGCAGTTGGCTAGTGTGTGTGTGTGTGTGTGTGTGTGTGTGTGTGTGTGTTTATTGTGGGGGTGGCACTGTGGGGGGGGGGGTTAAGTGGGATGGAGGGAGAGGGAGAGAGGGAGTGAAAGGGAGAGGAGGTGTGAAGGGGAGTGAAAGGGAGGGAGAGTGAGAAGTAGGCAGAGAGGAAGAGAGGAAGGAGGGCAATCAGGTGGGTGAGGTATGGAGGGTCAGTCCCTGGGGTGAGAGGTGAGGTTGGCGATAGGCTGGTTTGTGCGTGCGTGTGTGTGTGTGTGTGTGTGTTTTTCTGGCGTGTTATGGTGAGGAGGGGGGGGGTAGGTCTAGTCAGTGGCGGTGTAATGTAACACACAGGTGAGAGAAACTAGTACCAAGCTGAGGCTCTTGAGCTTCTTTTTCGTATTATAATTAACTTATGTTCAAAGCTAATTACTATATAAAAAACACTGTACACCTTGTATGACTGACTTTGAGAGGCACTCACCTCTGAGTAAGCATCCCACAGCACAATTAGGTGATTTATGAAGCGATGTCCGCCTTAATTATTGACGTCCCCGCCAGAGGTCCTCCCACGTGGTGGTCCAAGCTCTTCCCGTCTCAGGCCTCTGGTGCCACCGTCTTGCCACTATCTCGTTCTTTTTCAATTTTTTTCTTATCCAACGTTATAGGAATTCACTATGTTGCGTTATCACTGCGTTGCTGTACCCTTCATATGACCAAAAACTATGTTTTGGGCTCACTGGTACGTAAATATCCCGAGAATATTGAAGTAATTCGTGGACCACCGTCCTACCCTTGTCGTTCCCTGACCGCCGTCCCTGTGTGTGTGTGTGTGTGTGTGTGTGTGTGTGTGTGTGTGTGTGTGTGTGTGTGTGTGTGTGTGTGTGTGTGTGTGTGTGTGTGTGTGTGTGTATACTGTGACGATAATCTCTTTCAAGAGAAATTGAGCCTGCTCTTCCTTACTTTAAGTTACGTCCCAAGACACAAGTATAAGATGCTACATTCAAGATACGTCACCGGTAGCACAAAACGTTTTGACCAGGAGGCAAAACGTATCCAAGATCCCCCCACTCCACACACCCTCCTCACGCCGGCTCGTCATCAAACCAGCTAACTACCCTTCACCAGCTTGCCTGCCAGTGATTGGTGACTCGCCAGCCGCGCACCTGCACACAGCACCTCAGCGCACTCTACACGAATCGATGTCTGAGCCAGACCAGCAATCCACTTCAGAATATTCCTTGTGCTCTTACGGATGACACCTCTCTCTAGTATACTCGCTCATTAGCTCATATACGAAGGGAGGTTTCAGCCATAGCCGATATTCTCAGCACCATTTTAACATTGTATTTTGTATTTCAAATTGTCTTTGCATTTTTCTTTATTATTTAACTGTAAATTAACTTCCCGAGCTTTGCCTTTATTTTCACATATGTTTAAAGTAAATATATTAAAGTTTCATTGTTTTTATTTTGTGTTTTACGTGTTCCTCCCTTTGACTTACCACAGACAACAGGCAAGCAGTCTATATTTTTGTTTAAAGTGTGAACAGGCTTTGACACCTGCCATTGGAGGACTGCCGAACATCAACACTCCAACACTTTCCCGTCACAATACTCATCTAGTGTACTCACCTAGTTCAAGGTCTTTTTGAAACCTCAAGCAGTCCTTCACTGTCTTAATCCGTCTCATAATTTTTGCATCGCCAGCAAACATTGAGAGGAATGATTCTGAATCTATACCCCTCTTGGAGAGCCTTTACATATATCTGGAACAGGATAGGTCCGAGTACAGAGCCCTGTGGGACTCCACTGGTGACTTCACGCCAATCTGAGGTCTCACCCCTCACCGTAACTCTCTGCTTCCAATTGCTTAGGTACTCCATTATCAACTGGAGCACCTTACCAGTTATGCCTGCCTGTTTCTCCTGCTTATGTACCAGCCTCTTATGGGGTACTGTGTCAAAGGCTTTCCGGCAGTTCAAGAAAATGCAGTCCGCCCAGCCTTCACTTTCTTTCTTAATCTTTGTCACCTGATCGTAGAATTCTATTAAGGCTGTAAGGCAAGATTTACCCTCCCTGAACCCATGTTGATGGGTTGTCACGAAGTCTCTTCTCTCCAGATGTGTTACTTGTTTTTTTTTCTCACGATCTTCTCCATCACCTTGCATGGTATTCAAGTCAAGGACACTGGTCGCTGTTCAGGAAGTTCACTGTTAAAGAAGCACTGATACGGTTCAGTGCCTCTTGTTTGTCACCTTTTTTTGTACATTGGGACCACATTAGCCGTCTTCCATATTTCTATTAGGTCTCCCGTCGCCAGTGACCAGCTATACACTATGCAGAGTGGCAAGCAAAGTACTTCTGCACACTTTTTCAGTACCCATGGTGAGATTCTGTCTGGACCAACAGCTTTTCTCACATCCAGATCCATCAGGTGTCTATTGACCTCATCTCTTGTAATTTCGAACCCTTCCAAGGCCGCCTGGTTTACTGCCACCTCTCCTAGTGCAGTGACCTCATCTTGTTCTGTTGTGAAGACCTCCTGGAACCTTTTGTTGAGTTCTTCACACACCTCTTTGTCATTCTCTGTGTCCTCACCAACTCTAAGTTTCATCACCTGTTCTTTCACTGTTGTTTTCATCCTGATGTGACCTTGGAGTAGCTTTGGTTTGGTCTTGGCTTTATTTGCTATATCATTTTTATATTTTTTCTCTGCTTCTCTTTTCATACTAACATACTCACTTTTGGTTCTCTGGTATCTCTGTTTTCTGGTGTTCTTTTATTTCGGAAGTTCCTCAACGCCCTTTTGTTCAGCTTCTTTGCTTCCATACATGCCCTATTAAACCACGGATTCTACTTTCCCTTCTCGGATTTTTCCTTTTGGGCCCGGATAAATCTGTCTACTGGCTTCTGACACTTTTGGGTAACATAGTCCATCATGTCTTGTACGCTCTGAGTTCTGAGTGCCATGGTATATATCTTAGGAAACTTCTCATCTCCTCACAATTCCCACTTTAGTACGCCAGCCTTTTGTTTCCTAGTTCTTTTTTGAGGGAGATAAATCCTAGCTCTACCAGGTACTCAAAGATCAATACACTGTGATCACTCATTCCCAAGGGGGCTTCCAAATTAACTTCCCACATATCCGACTCATTTAGGGTAAATATCAGATCAAGCATGACTGGTTCATCTTCTCCTCCTGTTCTTGACGGTCCCTTGATGTGTTGGCTTAGAATGTTTCTTGTCACCACGTCCATCAGCTTAGCTCTCCATGTGTCTGGTCCTCTATGTGGGTCTCTGTTCTCCCAATCTATCTTCCCATGGTTGAAGCCTGCATGATTAGTAGTCCAGATCTGTTCATGCTAGTGACAGAAGCTGCACTCTCTATTATATAAATATTGGCCATGTTGTTTCTATCATATTCCTGTCTGGGTTTTCTGTCGTTTGGTGGTGGATTATATATGACTACGACTATAAGTTTTAGTACTCCAATTGCTATGGTACCTGTTATGTATTTAACATAACAGAATGAAACATTCACTGTCCTGAATAATCTCCTCTAAACTCCAGCCTTTTCTTACCAGCAGAGCTACACCACCTCCTCCTCTTTCTTCTCTCTCTTTCCTCACAACACTGTAGTCCTGTGGAAACACTGCATTTGTTATGGTTTTTGATAGCTTTGTTTCTGTGAGTGCTATTATGTCTGTTTTTTCTAGTACTCATTCTTCAAGTTCATTTGTTTTATTTGTAATCCCATCTATGTTAGTGAACATTGCTCTGAGTCTCACTTTCTTCTGTTCCTTCTCATGTCTCTTTCTTGGTGAGAGTCCTGCTGATGGGGGAAGCTGTTCCATAGGTGTGAAGATTTGTGAGGTAGTTAATAGGGGTCTCAGAAAATTCTGGTGCGAGAGGGGGTGGGGGGTCAAGGGAAGGTGGGCAGGGAGAGTTATGGGATGAAGGGGGGGAAGGGTGACAGGGATGGAAAGGGAGAGGGGGGAGGCATGGTGGAATTATGGAAGGGGTAGCAGCCACCATTCGTTTCCGTGACTGTTACATCTAGAAAGGGCAGCTTCCCATCATTCTCCATCTCGTAAGTGAAACTTAACACCGAATTTTGCTCGAATGCCTCCTTCAGCTGCTGCAAACGTCTAACATCAGGTACCTGCATAAAAATGTCATCAACGTACCTGCAGTATATAGCGGGGTTCAAGTTCGTGTCA
>NC_091168.1:37927774-37932774 GCF_040958095.1 Procambarus clarkii | reverse complement strand
ACTGTGGTGACTTCGGTGACTGTGGTGACTTCGGTGACTGTGGTGACTTCGGTGACTGTGGTGACTTCGGTGACTGTGGTGACTTCGGTGACTGTGGTGACTTCGGTGACTGTGGTGACTTCGGTGACTGTGGTGACTTCGGTGACTGTGGTGACTTCGGTGACTGTGGTGACTTCGGTGACTGTGGTGACTTCGGTGATATGGTGTGTGACTTCGGTGACTGTGGTGACTTCGGTGACTGTGGTGACTTCGGTGACTGTGGTGACTTCGGTGACTGTGGTGACTTCGGTGACTGTGGTGACTTCGGTGACTGTGGTGACTTCGGTGACTGTGGTGACTTCGGTGACTGTGGTGACTTCGGTGACTGTGGTGACTTCGGTGACTGTGGTGACTTCGGTGATATGGTGTGTGACTTCGGTGACTGTGGTGACTTCGGTGACTGTGGTGACTTCGGTGACTGTGGTGACTTCGGTGACTGTGGTGACTTCGGTGACTGTGGTGACTTCGGTGACTGTGGTGACTTCGGTCACTGTGGTGACTTCGGTGACTGTGGTGACTTCGGTGACTGTGGTGACTTCGGTGACTGTGGTGACTTCGGTGACTGTGGTGACTTCGGTGACTGTGGTGACTTCGGTGACTGTGGTGACTTCGGTGACTGTGGTGACTTCGGTGACTGTGGTGACTTCGGTGACTGTGGTGACTTCGGTGACTGTGATGACTTCGGTGACTGTGGTGACTTCGGTGACTGTGGTGACTTCGGTGATATGGTGTGTGACTTCCCTGGAGATGTTAGTGAGAGTTATAATAGAACACACCCTCCTCAGACCAAGTCCATTCCATCCAGCGCACGACCTCAAAGACGCATTCATCAATTTTAAAATGCTGTTCATTCAAAAAGGTAATTTTCTCAAATATAAATTAATAATGTTATATGTTAAGATACTCTGCATATTTAGGCATAGGTTAGGTTAGGTGTTTGTTCTGTTGGCGATTAATTGTATTTGTAGTATGTGGGTGAAGCATTTACAGCGTTGTGGTTCGAACAAAAGTCGACAGTGAAGAACTTGTTCCGAAAGTGTTCGAACGAAATTAGCTGTGAGTCGTGTGGAAACCGTTTTCATTCATATACAGTGGGTTTGGCGGGTGGATGGAATGGACTTTGATCTTTGTTTATGAGAACGGGTTGAATATATCATCTGAGAGACCAGAACAGTTGCTTCAGTGCTTCATAATAATGGGATGGACACGAGGGGGTCATGTTGGAGATAGTGTGAAGAGTGGGGAAATGGGGAAGTTCCGGGGATATTTATATATATATATATATATATATATATATATATATATATATATATATATATATATATATATATATATATATATATATATATATATATATATATATATATATATATATATATATATATATGTCGTACCTTGAAGCCAGAACGCACTTCTCAGCCTACTATGCAAAGCCCGATTTGCCTAATAAGCCAAGTTTTCATGAATTAATGTTTTTTCGGCTACCTAACCTAACCGAACCTATAAAGATAGGTTAGGTTAGGTTAGGTAGGGTTGGTTAGGTTCGGTCATATATCTTCGTTAATTTTAATTCCATTAAAAAAAATTGACCTCATACATAATGAAATGGGTAGCTTTTATATTTCATAAGAAAAAATTAGAGAAAATATATGTATGGTACGACATATATATATATGTACGACATATATATATATGTCGTACCTAGTAGCCAGAACGCACTTTTTGGCCTACTTTGCAAGGCCCGATTTGCCTAATAAGCCAAGTTTTCCTGAATTAATCATTTTTCTCTAATTTTTCTCTTATGAAATGATAAAGCCACCCATTTCATAATGTATGAGGTCAATTTTTTTTTATTGGAGTTAAAATTAACGTAGATATATGACCGAACCTAACCAACCCTACCTAACCTAACCTAACCTATCTTTATACGTTAGGTCAGGTTAGGTAGCCGAAAAAGTTAGGTTAGGTTAGGTTAGGTAGGTTAGGTAGTCGAAAAACAAATAATTCATGAAAACTTGGCTTATTAGGCAAATTGGGCCTTGCATAGTAGGCTGAGAAGTGCGTTCTGGCTACTAGGTACGACATATATATATATATATATATATATATATATATATATATATATATATATATATATATATATATATATATATATATATATATATATATATATATATATATATATAACTGAAAACTCACACCCCAGAAGTGACTCGAACCCATACTCCCAGAAGCGACGCAACTGGTATGTACAAGACGCCTTAATCCACTTGACCATCACGACCGGACATAATGAGGTGATAGCCGAGGCTATTTGAACCACCCCACCGCCGGCACTCGGATAGTAATCTTGGGCATAGCATTTTACCAAATCACCTCATTCTTTGGGGCACACGTGAGGAACACAAATGCGAACAAGCCTGAATGGTCCCCAGGACAATATGCAACTGAAAACTCACACCCCAGAAGTGACTCGAACCCATACTCCCAGAAGCAACGCCACTGGTATGTGATTAAGGCGTCTTGTACATACCAGTTGCGTTGCTTCTGGGAGTATGGGTTCGAGTCACTTCTGGGGTGTGAGTTTTCAGTTGCATATTGTCCTGGGGACCATTCAGGCTTGTTCGCATATATATATATATATATATATATATATATATATATATATATATATATATATATATATATATATATATATATATATTTATATATATATTTATATATATATAAATATATATATATATATAAATATATATATAAAAATATATATATATATATATATATATATATATATATATATATATTTATATATTTATATATATATTTATATATATATATATAAATATATATATATAAATATATATATATATATATATATATATATATATATATATATATATATATATATATATGTCGTACCTAGTAGCCAGAACTCACTTTTTGGCCTACTATTCAAGGCCCGATTTGCCTAATAAGCCAAGTTTTCCTGAATTAATATATTTTTTCTAATTTTTTTCTTATGAAATGATAAAGCTACCCATTTCATTATGTATGAGGTCAATTTTTTTTATTGGAGTTAAAATTAACGTAGATATATGACCGAACCTAACCAACCCTACCTAACCTAACCTAACCTATCTTTATAGGTTAGGTTTGGTTAGGTAGCCGAAAAAGTTAGGTTAGGTTAGGTAGGTTAGGTAGTCGAAAAACAATTAATTCATGAAAACTTGGCTTACTAGGCAAATTTGGCCTTGCATAGTAGGCTGAGAAGTGAGTTCTGGCTACTAGGTACGACATATATATATATATATATATATATATATATATATATATATATATATATATATATATATAAAGAGGATGGAGGAGAGAATTGGGGACTTGGACTCCCACGATGCCCTCTACCTTCTCACAAAGTGCCTTACCCTGCCCAGGCTAACATACTTCTTAAGGTGTGCACCAACTTTTGGCAACCCACTTCTAAATCAATATGATGAGCTCCTCAGGTCAATATTCAGGAAGGCGCTCAACCTAGATTTAGATGACAGTCAGTGGGACCAAGCAACACTACCAGTGAGATTTGGAGGGATAGGCATATGAAAGGCAACTGAGGTAGCACTTCCAGCATTCTTATCCTCATGTACAGCAGCCAACGAATTGGTAGGGCAGATCCTACCAGAGCGTATGAGAGAGACAGCGGGAACTCATGATCAAACGTTCATCGAAGCAGCCAGACAATGGGACACCATTGCACACCCTCAACCCCGACCACAAGTCCCAAAAGACCACAAGCAGGCCCACTGGGATAGCCCCATAATGGAAAAGACTGTCATAGCAATGATTGACAACGCTGATGCTGAAAACAAAGCCCGCCTCCTAGCGGTAACAGCACCCCACGCCGGGGATTTCTTATTTGCTGTGCCCAATGCAGCCCTGGGAACTCGCCTCAGTCATGACGCTCTCCGCATTGGAGTTGCCCTTCGCCTTGCCGCCCCCATCCTCACCGAACATAGGTGCATCTGCGGAACTGCGATGGCAGTCCAATATGGTCGTCATGGTCTGGTATGTCGTAAATCACAGGGTAAAATTGCAAGACATGAAGAAGTCAACGACATCATCAAGAGGAGCCTCGCCACAGCCCGCTGCCCGGCACAAAGAGAACCACACTTATCCAGACCTAACGACCCTCAGAAGCGCCCTGATGGGGTCACCTTGCTACCTTGGAAGGATGGTAAGCAAGTGGTATGGGACTACACGTGCGCTGCCACACTGGCCAGTACCTACCTCCACTACAGCACACGTGAAAGCGGTGGTGCTGCTTCTTTCAGGGAATCGCAGAAAATTATTAAATACAGAGGTCTAGCACACTGCTACAGCTTTGTTCCGATCGGCTCGGAGACCCTCGGTTCGTGGGGAAAATGTGCATTGAAGTTCCTGAAGGAATTGGGGGACAAATTGATCAGCGCTACAAAAGACCAGAGAGCAAAAAGTTTCTTGTTCCAGCGCCTCAGTGTTGCGATTCAGAGGGGAAATGCCTGTTGCGTCTTGGGCACTAGTCCAACTTCAGAGGAATTCGAAGAAGTGTTTGACTTGCAACAATGATCGAACCCGTCTGTGACATTCATCAATGTTTCCCATTGTTGTGTTTTTCAAGAGATCCATAACCTTTAAGCACCTTTTTGCATTATTATTTTTGTATCCACCCATGTATATCTTGTAACCATCAAATGCATAATAAAGCACAAAAAATAAAAAAGGAAGGGGGTGGTAGGAGAAAAGCACACAGAAACTGTATTGGAGGGGATCTAAACATTCCCTCTAATGCGTTATGCGTGGTTTCCTCCGAGGCTATGGGTCCCCCTTCTTCCAGCTAGAGGTGGTACTCCCTTCCATTATATATATATATATATATACATATATATATATATATATATATATATATATATATATATATTATATAT
>NC_091168.1:37906561-37927274 GCF_040958095.1 Procambarus clarkii | reverse complement strand
TATTGTCAGGCTATATAGAGCCTATTAGGCCTATTGAGGCACCCTAGCCCAATTAGTGGCTTACTGATGATGTAAACATATTACAGTTGTTAACGAGCAGGTGCCTCGTTACTCCGCGGTGAACGGATGCGTTAGGTGAAAGAAAGCCTCCCCAAACGTTTCCGTCGTTCCGCCGTTCAGAACCACGGAACTTTCAGTAGTGACTCGATTTACTAAGTAGTCAGTTATTGTGTCTTTACTTCAGGCAGCGAGCAGCCGAGTCTAACAGCCTGGTTGTCCAGTCCAGCAACTAGGCGACCGGGCCGCGGGGACGTTAAGCCCCGAAATCAACGCAAGTGATTATGTGAGATACAAGATGGCTGCCGTCCTGTACAAGCAATGGAAGATGCAGCATCACCCGCCATCTTGGATTATAGTCTGACGTCACGTGTGGCCCTGACAGTCGCCATCTTGTATTATAATATGACGTCACGTGTGGCCCTGACAGCCGCCATCTTGTATTAAAATATGACGTCACGTGTGACCCTGACAGTCGCCATCTTGGATTATAGTCTGACGTCACGTGTGGCCCCTGACAGTCGCCATCTTGTATTATAATATGACGTCACGTGTGGCCCTGACAGCCGCCATCTTGTATTATAATATGACGTCACATGTCGTGGCCATAACAGCCAACAGGTTCTGTTATAATGAAAACATCTGTCTCTCAGCCTTGTTTAAGTTGCCTTATATAAAGAAAAATAAACATTATAACCGGTTCCTTGATTAATATAACCAACCAAACTAGCTTAGAGAAACTAACTCTTACCTAACATGCCCTAATATTAATGAAATATATTCTAACCTTAGGTAACTACCTAAACTAACCAGCAAAAAAAATAAAAGTAACCTACCGACACCTAAGCTAAGTTAACGAAGTCTAAACAAAGGTGACGAGGTCTACATTAAGCTAACGAAGTCTAAACAAAGGTGACGAGGTCTACATTAAGCTAACGAAGTCTAAACAAAGGTGACGAGGTCTACATTAAGCTAACGAAGTCTAAACAAAGGTGACGAGGTCTACATTAAGCTAACGAAGTCTAAACAAAGGTGACGAGGTCTACATTAAGCTAACGAAGTCTAAAGTAAGTTAACAAAACCAAAGACAATGAAGGTTCCTGCATTAAAATTATTCCAGAGTAGTTCAGGTTCCAGCACTACAAGATATCAGGGTAGTTCAGGTTCCATCACCACAAGATATCTCAATAGTTCAGGCTCCATCACCACAAGATATCTGAATAGTTCAGGTTCCATCACCACAAGATATCTGAATAGTTCAGGCTCCATCACCACAAGATATCTGAATAGTTCAGGCTCCATCACCACAAGATATCTGAATAGTTCAGGCTCCATCACCACAAGATATCTGAATAGTTCAGGCTCCATCACCACAAGATATCTGAATAGTTCAGGCTCCATCACCACAAGATATCTGAATAGTTCAGGCTCCATCACCACAAGATATCTGAATAGTTCAGGCTCCATCACCACAAGATATCTGAATAGTTCAGGTTCCATCACCACAAGATATCTGAATAGTTCAGGCTCCATCACCACAAGATATCTTAATAGTTCAGGCTTCATCACCACAAGATATCTGAATAGTTCAGGCTCCATCACCACAAGATATCTAAATAGTTCAGGCTCCATCCCCACAAGATATCTGAATAGTTCAGGCTCCATCACCACAAGATGTCAGAGTAGTTCAGGTTCCACCAGAAATAGATCCTGATGAACCACTCAACAAGCTCAGCGTGATCATGGGCTTATATGCTACGTCGTACACCCATTCCTCTCTCTGCCTTACTCTCTTGTCTATTATAAACTCGTTTCTTGCCCCCTTTTGTGAGTGATGAGGTTCCCTCACACTCTCTCATTTCTTCTCTGCTGCTCTTGTCTTTTATCTCCTCTCTCTCCAGGCCCCCACCTGTCGAAGGCTGGGCTGGTGGAGGCCTTTGATCCTTTGTATGCGATTCGATATGCTGCTTTTGGCATGACTGGAAAGAGTTTGTGTGAGTATAATGGAGTTTGGGGGCGGATGTGAGGTTATGGAGGCTTTGTCAGTCATTTGGGAGACCACAGTCAGGTTCTGAGCCTGTTAACAGTCAGGTTGGTCACACCCTTGGGGGACACACACACACACACACACACACACACACACACACACACACACACACACACACACACACACACACACACACACACACACACACACACACACACACACACACACACACACACACACACACACACACACAAGGTTTTCAGGCTTGGAAAGTACAACAAGGACAGAGACCGAATGATAAAGGTGGTTTTCATGAGCGAAATCGCGAAAGAGGAACTGCTAGCAAGGAAGTGTTGTCTAAAAGGTGTAGAGAAGTTCAAGAAAATATTCCTGCAGAGGGATATGACAAGGGAAGAGAGAATACGGACAGCAGACGCGAGGAAGGAGCGCAGGGAGAGAGAAGGAAATCAGAGTACCACAACCCAGAACCCTACAATCCCAGAGGGAAGTGGAGAACCCTCCTCAAACAGTGCAACAGCCACAGGGATTGGGGCACCACCCCCAAATTCTACCCAACAGACACCCAACCTGCCCCATCCCCTGTCAGCCCCCCACTAAGTACCCACCTAGGGCACCCTCCCCCCACCCACCCCCCTCCCCCCACTCACCCCCCTTCTCCCCCTCACCCCTCTCCCCAGGACCTCCCTTCTCCCCCATCCCCCATGCCCTCCCTTCTCCCACATGCCTTCCCGTCTCTCCCACCCCCATGCCCTCCCTTCTCCCCCTCCCCCCTAAGCCCCCCACTCTCCCCCACCCCACCTAAGTCTTCCCCTCTCCCCCACTCCCCTAAACCCTCCCCTCTTCCTCACCCACCTCAGCCCTCCCTTTTCCCCCACGCCCCCCAAGCCCTCCACCCTTTTCTCTCCCCCCAAGCCCCCCCATCTCCCCTATCCCCCACAGCCTCTCCTCCCCCCATGCTTCCCCAACCCTCCCTCTCTTACCCACCCCCTGTACCCTCCCCCTCTTATCCACCCCCTGTACCCTCCCCCTCTTATCCACCCCCTGTACCCTCCCCCTCTTATCCACCCCCTGTACCCTCCCCCTCTCCCCCACCACCCCAAGCCCTCCCTCCTCCACCAATCCCCCCGTGCCAGATCCCCCCAGCTCCCACTCATCCCAGATCCCAAAGGTCCACCCCAGAAAAGAAGCAGAAGAGAGTCAGTTTCAGGGTGATGTACTCGAACATAGATGGGATCACAAGCAAGACAAGTGAACTAAGGGAAAGAGCACAAGAAGTTAACCCAGATGTAATCGGACTCACTGAAACAAAACTCTCTGGAATCATAACGAATGCCGTGTTTCCCCAGGAGTATACAGTAATAAGGAAAGAGAGGGAAGGTAGAGGAGGAGGCGGAGTGGCCCTACTCATGAGAAGGGAATGGAGTTTTAAGGAGATGGCCATCCCGGGCTGTGAGGAGTTCAGAGACTACATAGCAGGCACCATAACAATGGGAGGACCAAGAATAGTAGTAGCAGTAATATACAACCCTCCACCAAATGACAGGAGACCCAGTCAAGAGTATGAAAACAACAACAAGGCAGTTAACACTATAATTTAGAGGGCAGCCTCTGCTGCCTGTAGAAATAGATCCCACCTGCTCATCATGGGCGACTTCAATCACGGAAAGATTGACTGGGAGAACAAGGAACCGCATGGAGGCGAGGATACGTGGAGAGCCAAACTATTGGAGGTGGTGACAAGCAACTTTTTAACGCAGCATGTCGGAGAACCCACAAGGATGAGAGGCAATGACGAACCAGCGAGACTCGACCTAGTCTTCACTCTGAACGACTCCGACATAAGAGAAATCGGTTTTGAGGACCCAGTAGGAATGAGCGACCACAGTGTACTGGTGTTTGAGTACTTGATTGAAGAAGGGTTATTGAACTCGAGGAGGGATACCGAAACCAAAAGGTTAGCATACCGAAAGGGAAACTATGAGGGGATAAGAAGATTCCTAACAGATATAGCATGGGAAACAGAGCTCAGGGGAAAGACGGCCCAAGATATGATGGATTACATCACGCAGAAGTGCAAGGACGCAGCAAACAAGTTTGTCTCAGTCCAAAAGGAAAACAGAGAAATGAAGATGAGAAACCCATGGTTTAATCAAAGATGTAGGCTAGCTAAGCAGCAAAGTAAAAGGGCATGGAGAAACTATAGGAATAACAGGACACTGGAGAGCAGAGAAAGATACCAGAATGCCAGGAATGAATATGTCAGGATGAGAAGAGAGGCAGAAAGACAATACGAAAATGACATCGCAAGCAAGGCAAAGACTCAGCCTAAATTGTTGCATAGCCACATTAGGAGAAAAACAACAGTAAAGGAACAGGTTATGAGATTAAGGATAGGGGCGGAAGGATTCACTACAAATGACAAGGAAGTGTGTGAGGAATTGAATAAGAAATTCCAGGAGGTCTTCACCTTAGAACAAGGAGAAATTCCAGAGGTAAGTGAGGGAATAGCTAACCAGGAACCACTGGAAGAGTTTGAGATTACCAGTGGGGACGTAAGGAAGTGTTTACTAGAGTTGGACGTGACGAAGGCTATAGGCCCAGATGGAATCTCCCCTTGGGTTCTAAAGGAAGGAGCAAGAGAACTGAGCCTAACACTCTCCATAGTGTATAACAAATCACTGGCAACAGGGGAACTGCCAGATACTTGGAAAGCAGCTAACGTAGTCCCGATATACAAGAAAGGGGATAGACAGGAGGCACTGAACTACAGGCCAGTGTCCCTAACCTGCATACCATGCAAGCTGATGGAGAAGATTGTGCGAAAAAAACTAGTGGAGCATCTGGAGCGAAGGAACTTTGTAACACAGCATCAACATGGGTTCAGGGATGGCAGGTCCTGCCTCACAGGGTTACTTGAATTCTACGACCAGGCAACAAAAATAAGGCAAGAAAGAGAAGGGTGGGCAGACTGCATATTTTTGGATTGTCAGAAAGCCTTTGATACAGTGCCACACAAGAGGCTAGTGCGAAAGTTGGAGATGCAGGCTGGAGTGAGAGGGAAGGTACTCCGGTGGATAGAGGAATACCTAAGCAACAGGAGACAACGAGTCTGTGTGAGGGGTGAGGTCTCAAATTGGCGAGACGTCACAAGTGGAGTCCCGCAGGGGTCAGTCCTTGGACCTATACTGTTTCTGGTATATGTAAATGATCTCCCAGAGGGTATAGATTCGTTCCTCTCAATGTTTGCCGACGATGCAAAAATTATGAGGAGGATTGAAACAGAGGATGATAGTAGGAGGCTACAAGATGACCTGGATAGACTGAGTGAATGGTCCAACAAATGGCTGTTGAAGTTCAACCCGAGTAAATGCAAAGTAATGAAACTAGGCAGTGGAAACAGGAGGCCAGGCACAGGATACAGAATAGGAGATGAAGTACTTAATGAAACAGACAGAGAGAAAGATCTAGGAGTTGATATCACACCAAACCTGTCTCCTGAAGCCCACATAAAGAGAATAACGTCTGTGGCATATGCGAGGCTGGCTAACATCAGAACGGCGTTCAGGAACCTGTGTAAGGAATCATTCAGAATCTTGTACACCACATATGTAAGACCAATCCTGGAGTATGCGGCCCCAGCATGGAGCCCGTACCTTGTCAAGCACAAGACGAAGCTGGAAAAAGTCCAAAGGTATGCTACTAGACTAGTCCCAGAACTAAGAGGCATGAGTTATGAGGAAAGGCTGCGGGAAATGCACCTCACGACACTGGAAGACAGAAGAGTAAGGGGGGACATGATCACAACCTACAAAATCCTCAGGGGAATCGACCGGGTAAACAAGGATGAACTTTTCAACACTGGTGGGACGCGAACAAGGGGACACAGGTGGAAGCTGAGTACCCAAATGAGCCACAGAGACGTTAGAAAGAACTTTTTCAGTGTCAGAGTAGTTAGCAAATGGAATGCATTAGGAAGTGATGTGGTGGAGGCTGACTCCATTCACAGTTTCAAATGTAGATATGATAGAGCCCAATAGGCTCAGGAATCTGTACACCAGTTGATTGACGGTTGAGAGGCGGGACCAAAGAGCCAGAGCTCAACCCCCGCAAGCACAATTAGGTGAGTACAATTAGGTGAGTACACACACACACACACACACACACACACACACACACACACACATACACACCACACACACACACACACACACACACACACACACACACACACACACACACACACACACACACACACACACACACACACACACACACACACACACACACACACACACACACACACACACACTCACACACACACACACACACACACACACACACACACACACACACACACACACACACACACACACACACACACACACACACACACACACACACACACACACACACACACACACACACACACACACACACACACACACACACACACACACACACACACACACACACACACACACACACACACACACACACAGAGTAGTTAATAAATAGAAGATTTCAGAGTAGTTAATAAATGGAATGCACTAGGAAGTGATGTGGTGGAGGCTGACTCCATACACAGTTTCAAATGTAGGTATGATAGAGCCCAGTAGGCTCAGGAATCTGTACACCAGTTGATTGACAGTTGAGAGGCGGGACCAAAGAGCCAAAGCTCAACCCCCGCAAGCACAATTAGGTGAGTACAATTAGGTGAGTACACACCACACACACACACACACACACACACACACACACACACACACACACACACACACACACACACACACACACACACACACACACACACACACACATACCATACACACACACACATACATGCACACCATACACACACACACACACACACACACACACACACACACACACACACACACACACACACACACACACACACACACACACACACACACACACACACACACACACACACACACACACACACACACACACACACACACACACACACATACACACCATACACACACACACACACACACACACACACACACACACACACACACACACACACACACACACACACACACACACACACACACACACACACACACATGTCTCTTGGATTGTCGGAAAGCCTTTGACACAGTACCGCATAAGAGGCTGGTACATAAGCTGGAGAGACAGGCAGGTGTAGCTGGTAAGGTGCTCCAGTGGATAAGGGAGTATCTAAGCAATAGGAAGCAGAGAGTTACAGTGAGGGGTGAGACCTCCGATTGGCGTGAAGTCACCAGTGGAGTCCCACAGGGCTCTGTACTCGGTCCTATCTTGTTTCTGATATATGTAAATGATCTCCCGGAGGGTATCGATTCATTTCTCTCAATGTTTGCGGACGATGCTAAAATTATGAGAAGGATTAAAACAGAAGAGGACTGTTTGAGGCTTCAAGAAGACCTAGACAAGCTGAAGGAATGGTCGAACAAATGGTTGTTAGAGTTTAACCCAACCAAATGTAATGTAATGAAGATAGGTGTAGGGAGCAGGAGGCCAGATACAAGGTATCATCTGGGAGAGGAAATTCTTCAGGAGTCAGAGAAGGAAAAAGACTTGGGGGTTGATATCACGCCAGACCTGTCTCCTGCAGCACATATCAAGCGGATAACATCAGCGGCATATGCCAGGCTGGCCAACATACGAACGGCATTCAGAAACTTGTGTAAAGAATCATTCAGAACTTTGTATACCACATATGTCAGGCCAATCCTGGAGTATGCAGCCCCAGCATGGAGTCCATATCTAGTCAAGGATAAGACTAAACTGGAAAAGGTTCAAAGGTTTGCCACCAGACTAGTACCCGAGCTGAGAGGTATGAGCTACGAGGAGAGACTACGGGAATTAAACCTCACTTCGCTGGAAGACAGAAGAGTTAGGGGGGACATGATCACCACATTCAAGATTCTGAAGGGGATTGATAGGGTAGATAAAGACAGTCTATTTAACACAAGGGGAACACGCACAAGGGGACACAGGTGGAAACTGAGTGCCCAAATGAGCCACAGAGATATTAGAAAGAACTTTTTTAGTGTCAGAGTGGTTGACAAATGGAATGCATTAGGGGGTGATGTGGTGGAGGCTCACTCCATACACAGTTTCAAGTGTAGATATGACAGAGCCCGATAGGCTCAGGAATCTGTACACCTGTTGATTGACGGTTGAGAGGCGGGACCAAAGAGCCAGAGCTCAACCCCCGCAAACACAACTAGGTGAGTACACACACACACACACACACACACACACACACACACACACACACACACACACACACACACATACATACACACACACACACACACACACACACACACACACACACACACACACACACACACACACACACACACACACACACACACACACACACACACACACACACACACACACACACACACACACACACACACACACAGCAGGGGCTGGTGGCTGAGTGAACAGCACGCTGGACACGTAATCCGGTGGACCGGGTTCGACTCCCGGCACCAGCTAGAAACAAAATGGGCAGAATTTCTTTAATACTCATGCCCCTGTTACCTAGCAGTAAAAAGGTACCTACGAGTTAGACAGCAGTTACGGGCTACTTCCTGTGTGTGTGTGTGTGTGTGTGTGTGTGTGTGTGTGTGTGTGTGTGTGTGTGTGTGTGTGTGTGTGTGTGTGTATGGTGTGTATGTATGTATGTGTGTGTGTGTGTGTGTGTGTGTGTGTGTGTGTGTGTGTGTGTGTGTGTGTGTGTGTGTGTGTGTGTGTGTGTGTATGTGTGTGTGTGTGTGTGTGTGTGTGTGTGTGTGTGTGTGTTTACTAGTTGTGTTTTTACGGGGGTTGAGCTCTGCTCTTTCGGCCCGCCTCTCAACTGTCAATCAACTGTTTACTAACTACTTTTTTTTTTTTCCACACCACACACACACACATACACACACCCCAGGAAGCAGCCCGTGACAGCTGACTGACTCCCAGGTACCTATTTACTGCTAGGTAACAGGGACATTCAGGGTGAGAGAAACTTTGCCCATTTGTTTCTGCCTCGTGCGGGAATCGAACCCGTGCCACAGAATTACGAATCCTGCGCGCTATCCACCAGGCTACGAGACCCCTGTGTGTGTGTATGTGTGTGTGTGTGTGTGTGTGTGTGTGTGTGTGTGTGTGTGTGTGTGTGTGTGTACTCACCTATATGTACTCACCTATATGTGCTTGCAGGATCGAGCATTGACTCTTGGATCCCGCCTTTCGAGCATCGGTTGTTTACAGCAATGACTCCTGTCCCATTTCCCTATCATACCTGGTTTTAAAATTATGAATAGTATTTGCTTCCACAACCTGTTCCTGAAGTGCATTCCATTTCCCCACTACTCTCACGCTAAAAGAAAACTTCCTAACATCTCTGTGACTCATCTGAGTTTCAAGCTTCCATCCATGTTCTCTCGTTCTGTTACTATTCCGTGTGAACATTTCGTCTATGTCCACTCTGTCAATTCCTCTGAGTATCTTATACGTTCCTATCATGTCCCCCCTCTCCCTTCTTCTTTCTAGTGTCGTAAGGCACAGTTCCCTCAGGCGCTCTTCATACCCCATCCCTCGTAGCTCTGGGACGAGTCTCGTTGCAAACCTCTGAACCTTTTCCAGTTTCATTATATGCTTCTTCAGATGGGGACTCCATGATGAGGCGGCATACTCTAAGACTGGTCTTACGTAGGCAGTGTATAGCGCCCTAAATGCCTCCTTACTTAGGTTTCTGAATGATGTTCTAACTTTTGCCAGTGTAGAGTACGCTGCTGTCGTTATCCTATTAATATGTGCCTCAGGAGATAGATTAGGTGTTACGTCCACCCCCAGGTCTCTTTCACGCGTCGTTACAGGTAGGCTGTTCCCCTTCATTGTGTACTGTCCCTTTGGTCTCCTATCTCCTAGTCCCATTTCCATAACTTTACATTTGCTCGTGTTGAATTCTAGTAGCCATTTCTCTGACCATCTCTGCAATCTGTTCAGGTCCTCTTGGAGGATCCTGCAATCCTCATCTGTCACAACTCTTCTCATCAACTTTGCATCATCCGCAAACATCGACATGTAGGACTCTACGCCTGTAAACATGTCGTTAACATATACAAGAAATAGAATTGGTCCCAGCACCGATCCTTGTGGTACTCCACTTGTTACTGTTCGCCAGTCCGACTTCTCGCCCCTTACCGCAACTCTTTGGCTCCTTCCTGTTAGGTAGTTCCTTATCCATTCTAGGACCTTTCCCCCCACCCCCGCCTGCCTCTCGAGCTTGAACAGCAGTCTCATGTGCGGTACTGTATCAAAGGCTTTTTGGCAGTCCAGAAATATGCAGTCTGCCCAACCATCTCTGTCCTGTCTTATCCTCGTTATTTTATCATAGAATTCCAGAAGGTTTGTTAGGCACGATTTCCCTGTCCAGAACCCATGTTGATGTTTGTTCACAAACCTAATGTTCTCCAGGTGTGCAACCAGTCGTAGCCTAATTATTCTTTCCAGTATTTTACAGGGGATGCTTGTCAGTGATACAGGTCTGTAGTTAAGTGCCTCCTCCCTATCTCCTTTCTTGAAGATCGGCACGACATTTGCCTTCTTCCAGCAACTGGGCAATTCTCCTGACATAAGTGACTCATTAAAGATCATTGCCAGAGGCACGCTGAGGGCCTGTGCTGCTTCTTTTAGTATCCACGGTGATACTTTGTCTGGTCCAACTGCTTTAGTTGCATCTAGAGTTGTCAACTGTTTCATTACCTCCTCTGCTGTCACCTCTATATCTGATAGTCTTTCATCTAGGGTAACCCCTTCCAACAATGGGAGCTGCTCAGGCTCGGTAGTGAACACTCCATGGAAACTGGCATTCAGTGCCTCGCAGATTTCCTTGTCACTTTCAGTATATGCCCCCTCTGTCTTCCTTAGTCTTGTCACTTGGTCGTTCACCGACATTTTTCTTCTTATATGACTGTGTAGTAACTTAGGTTGTTTTTTCGCTTTGATTGCAATATCGTTCTCATAGTCCCTTTCCGATGTTCGTCTTATGTTAATGTAATCGTTCCTAGCTCTGTTGTATCTGCTTCTGTTGTCCTCTGTTCTTTGTCTTCTGTACTTCCTCCACTCCCGCCTGCTGGCCATTTTTGCTTCCTGACACTGTCTATTAAACCATGGGTTATTATATTCCTTCTTATTTTTTCCCTTTACCGTTGGTATAAATCTTTCTTCGGCCTCCTGGCATTTCTGTATGTGTGTGTGTGTGTGTGTGTGTGTGTGTGTGTGTGTGTGTGTGTGTGCGTGTGTACTCACCTAGTTGTGTTTGCAGGGGTTGAGCTTTGGCTCTTTGGCCCCGCCTCACAACCGTCAATCAACTGGTGTACAAATTCCTGAGCCTACTGGGCTCTATCATATCTACATTTGAAACTGTGTATGTAGTCAGCCTCCACCACATCACTTCCTAATGCATTCCATCCGTTAACTACCCTGACACTGAAAAAGTTCCTTCTAACGTCTCTGTGGCTCATGTGGGTACTTAGTTTCCACCTGTGTCCCCTTGTTCGCGTCCCACCAGTGTTGAATAGTTTATCCTTGTTTACCCGGTCGATTCCTCTGAGGATTTTGTAGGTTGTGATCTTGTCTCCCTTACTCTTCTGTCTTCCAGTGTCGTAAGGTGCATTTCCCGAAGCCTTTCCTCGTAACTCATGCCTCTTAGTTCTGGGACTAGTCTAGTGGCATACCTTTGGACTTTTTCCAGCTTCGTCTTGTGCTTGACAAGGTACGGGCTCCATGCTGGGGCCGCATACATCAGGATTGGTCTTACATATGTGGTGTACAAGATTCTGAATGATTCCTTACACAGGTTCCTGAAGGCTGTTCTGATGTTAGCCAGCCTCGCATATGCCGCAGACGTTATTCTTTTTATGTGGGCTTCAGGAGACAGGTTTGGTGTGATATCAACTCCTACATCTTTCTCTCTGTCCGTTTCATTAAGTACTTCATCTCCTATTCTGTATCCTGTGTCTGGCCTCCTGTTTCCACTGCCTAGGTTCATTACTTTGCATTTACTCGCGTTGAACTTCAACAGCCATTTGTTGGATTATTCATTTAGTCTGTCTAGGTCATCTTGTAGCCTCCTACTTTCGTCCTCAGTTTCAATCCTCCTCATAATTTTTGCATCATCGGCAAACATTGAGAGAAACGATTCTATACCCTCTGGGAGATCATTTACATATATCAGAAACAGTATAGGTCCAAGGACTGACCCCTGCTGGACTCCATTCGTAACGTCTCGCCAATCTGAGACCTCACCCCTCACACTGACTCGTTGTCTCCTGTTGCTTAGGTACTCCTGTATCCAACGGAGTACCTTCCCTTTCACTCCAGCCTGCATCTCCAGCTTTTTCACTAGCCTCTTGTGTGGCACTGTATCAAAGGTTTTCTGACAATCCAAAATATACAGTCTGCCCACCCTTCTCTTTCTTGCCTTATTTTTGTTGCCTGGTCATAGAATTCAAGTAACCCTGTGAGGCAGGACCTGCCATCCCTGAATCCATGTTGGTGCTGTGTTACAAAGTTCTTTCGCTCTAGGTGTTCTACTAGCTTTCTTCACACAATCTTCTCCATCAGCTTGCATGGTATGCAGGTTAGGGACACTGGCCTGTAATTCAGTGCCTCCTGTCTATCCTCATTCTTGTAATTCGGGACTACGTTAGCTGCTTTCCAAATTTCTGGCAGTTCCCCTGTTGCCAGAGATTTGTTATACACTATGGAGAGTGGTAGGCACAGTTCTTCTGCTCCTTCCTTTAGTACCCAAGGGAAGATTCCATCTGCGCCTATAGCCTTTGTCGCATCCAACTCTAGTAAACACTTCCTTACTTCCCCGCTGGTAATCTCAAACTCTTCCAGTGGTTCCTGGTTAGCTATTCCCTCTCTTGTCTCTGCGATTTCTCCTTGCTTTAGGGTGAAGACCTCTTGGAATTTCTTATTCAGTTCCTCACACACTTCCTTGTCGTTTGTAGTGAATCCTTCTGCCCCTATCCTTAATTTCATAACCTGTTCCTTTACTGTTGTTTTTCTCCTGAAAAAGTGTGTGTGTGTGTGTGTGTGTGTGTGTGTGTACTCACCTAGTTGTGCTTGCTGGAGTTGAGCTCTGGCTCTTTGGTCCCGCCTTTGGTACAGGTTCCTGAGCCTATTGGGCTCTATCATATCTACACTGGAAACTGTGTATGGAGTCAGCCTCCCCCACATCGTTTCCTAATGCATTCCATTTGTCAACCACTCTGACAGTGAAAAAGGTCTTTCTAATATCTCTGTGGCTCATTTGGGCACTCAGTTTCCACCTGTGTCCCTTAGTGCGTGTGCCTCTTGTGTTAAACAGCCTGTCTTTATCAACCCTGTCGATTCCCTTGAGAATCTTGAATGTGGTGATCATGTCCCCCCTAACTCTTTTGTCTTCCAACGAAATGAGGTTTAATTCCCGTAGTCTCTCCTCGTAGCTCATACCTCTCAGCTCGGGAACTAGTCTGGTGGCAAACCATTGAACCTTTTCCAGTTTAGTCTTATGCTTGACTAGATATGGACTCCATGCTGGAGCCGCATACTCCGGGATTGGTCTGACATATGGTATATAATGTTCTGAAAGATTCTTTACACAAGTTTCTTAAGGCCGTTCTTATGTTAGCCAACCTGGCATATGCTGCTGATGTTATCCTCTTGATATGAGCTTCAGGGGACAGGTCTGGCGTGATATCAACCCCCAGGTCTTTCTCTCTCTCTCTCTGACTCATGAAGTATTTCATCTCCAAATGGTACCTTGTATTTGGTCTCCTGCTTCCTACCCCTATCTTCATTACATTACATTTGCTTGGGTTAAACTCTAACACCCATTTGTTCGACCATTCCTCCAGCTTGTCCAGGTCTTCTTGAAGCCTCATGCTGTCCTCCTCTGTCGTAATCCTTCTCATAATTTTGGCGTCGTCAGCAAACATTGAGAGGAATGAGTCTATACCCTCTGGGAGATCATTTACGTATATCAGAAACAGGATAAGTCCAAGTACAGAGCCCTGTGGGACTCCACTGGTGACTTCACGCCATTCTGAGGTCTCACCCCTCACTGTACCTCTCTGCTTCTTATTGCTTAGGTACTCTCTTAGCCACTGGAGCACCTTACCAGCTACACCTGCCTGTCTCTCCAGCTTATGCATCAACCTTTTATGGGGTACTGTGTCAAAGGCTTTCCGGCAGTCCAAAAAAATGCAGTCCGCCCATCCTTCTCTTTCTTGTTTAATCTTTGTCACCTGATCGTAGAATTCTATCAAGCCTGTAAGGCAAGATTTACCCTCCCTGAACCCATGTTGATGGGTTGTCACGAAGTCTCTTCTCTCCAGATGTGTTACTAGGATTTTTCTCACAATCTTCTCCGTCACCTTGCATGGTATACAAGTTAAGGACACTGGCCTGTAGTTCAGTGTCTCTTGTCTGTCACCATTTTTGTATATTGGTACTACATTGGCAGTCTTCCATATTTCTGGTAGGTCCCTCGTTTCCAGTGACCTACTATATACTATGGAGAGTGGCAAGCAAATGTTATGATCTCAGCCTACAGGAGAAACGAGTCTCCCTCCTTGAGAGTTATTCATCAAGCCTGACCTGATTAGAAGGTCTAGCAAATGTTGAGGTGATAACGCATATGTAAAATAGTTGCTTGGATATGTATAACAGTTTGAGATTATGGGCAGTGAAGAAGGAAACATATAAATGACTGGCTAGGAGATGTGGACATTTTGCTGGAGGCGTGAGGCTCGCTTCTGGAGGGGCTTTGACCTCACTTGAGTGCCAGACATCGCAGGGAAAAGCCGCGCTCCGTTGAGCTCCCGCCAGAAGGGAACCCCTAGTGATATATCTCGAAGAGAAGAGAAGTGTGTAGACGTGCCAGCTGTGGAACCGAGCTGGGAACGTTGTGGTCTCAAGTCCTGGTCGACGAAGTGTTTATTAAATCGCCCAGAGGCATTATTGTGGGCCGTGGAAGGGCCGTGACCAGACGCCGTCAGAGGGAGAAGCGCCCTCGACCAGTTAATCTGTGGTAAGCACGATATACGCCAGTTCATAGTGATTGCTTGTAGTTGGTCATGTGCCCAGCGACAGTAGCGATGTTTATTTATAAGTTAGACATGTTTTAATAAGGCAGAAAGCCTGAAATAGGAGAGTGAAGAGGGAGGAACACGGAGCGACGTCCGTCCCCTCTGAGCTCTGACAGACGACTGAGGGAGCCCGGCTCCTGACGGAGGAAGACCCTCCCAGCGAGTGAGGACCGCCGCCAGGCGAGGTGGAGTATGGACCCGCCCAAAACGGGGGAGTCCACTCTCACTGTATATAGAGGACAGATAGAGGTTTGAGGCAAGCATATTGTGTGGTTATTTTTGTTTATGTGTTAAAGGGGAAACATTTTATTGGAGTGTCGATGGGTTGCAGGTTTGTCCCTTTGGGGAAGAAGTTGCTGAGAACTTCGAAGCCAGCACAGGTGAAGTAATTGATGAGACTCCAAAGTGGAGGCGAGGACCTCGAGCTGTGAGGAGAAGCAGCAGTGAAGAGGAGTGTCACGTGCTTCTGTAGAGGTGGAGAAGCACCATAGTTGCTCGAGGAAACTTCATGGCGTAGCAGCCAAGAGAGCTGTGGAGGAACCTAGCAGAAGGGCGAAGCACCGTAGTTGCTCAAGGAAACTTCATGATAGCAGCCTGGAGGAGCTGCAGAGGATCCTGGTAGTGAAGCCCGGAAGAACCTGAAGATATCAGGGTAGTGAACTTCCAGAGGTGGAAGGGAAGTTCTGGTGGATTACTTGTAGGGAGTTGATAGTGTTTGGTTGTCATTAGCGTGCAAGACGCAGTGAGAGGTGAGTGATTGTTGGCATTCTTATGTCAAGGAGTTTTTTTATACTGAAGTTTAGAGTTACAGTCGTAGGCTGGATTACCTACAGATGTATGCGTTCCAGGACTGACAGTGATCGATTGATCATTGTTGTGTATCAATGAACATTTATACTGATATATGTTATTGCATTCAAATGCTGATTTTCTATATATATATTATCTTGCTGATGGTGCAACAGTGTATGTAGACTTGATCAACTTGAGGAGGTTGATAGTATCAGGTGGTGAACCAGGAGATAGGATACCACTTGATAAGCTGATGGTAGAGTTCTGGTTGTGTTGGAGAGCAACCTGATTGTAATAGTATAGAGTATAGGATTCATTATTATTATATGTGTGTATGTATCGTGTATGTGCTTTGTGCAGTAAATGTATCCTAATTTGCTGGTGTTTGCCCTTGTCCTAGTGAGGCTTCCCAGGAGGTAGTAAAGAAGGAGAGAGAGAAAGAACCAAGAACCACTGCTGTGGACATGGTAGAAGGTAATATTAATAAGTCAAAGGGGGATTGAGGAGATCATATCACCTAAGGAGAGAGTGGGGAGTCACAGCGGCTCGAGTGGGTGTGTGCACGTGACAACGAGGCTAAGTGTTGGAGCCGCATCCCCTAAATGTGTGACGTTGAGCCCCTCTCCAAGGGCCAGAAGCGCCTAGTGTGATCTCCTAGCGAGTTATAAGCACTCTACCGAGTTGTGGGTTGGGTTGTCTGCAAAGGAGGAACCACGACGACAACACCACCAACCCACAGACTATAATACAAAGTGCTCCTGCACTCTCTTTCAATACCCATGGTGAGATTCCGTCCGGCCCAACAGCTTTTCTCACATCCAGCTCCAATAGGTGGTTCTTGACCTCATCTCTTGTAATTTCGAACCTATCCAAGGTCACCTGGTTTGCTGCCACCTCTTATAGCGCTGTGACAACTCCCTGTTCTATTGTAAAGACCTCCTGGAACCTTTTGTTGAGTTCTTCACACACCTCTTTGTCATTCTCTGTGTACCTGTCCTCGCCACCCTAAGTTTCATCACCTGTTCCTTCACTGTTGTCTTCCTCCTGATGTGACTGTGTAGTAGCTTTGGTTCGGTCTTGGCTTTATTAGCTATATCATTTTCATACCTTTTCTCAGCTGCTCTTCTCACACTAACATACTCGTTCCTGGTTCTCTGGTATCTCTCTCTACTTTCTGGTGTTCTGTTATTACGGAAGTTCCTCCATGCCCTTTTGTTCAGCTCCTTTGCTTTCATACATTCCCTATTAAACCACGGATTCTTCCTTTGCTTCTCTGATTTTTCCTGTCGGGCTGGGACAAACCTGCTTACAGCCTCCTGACATTTTTGGGTGACATAGTCCATCATGTCTTGTACGGACTTGGTTCCGAGTTCTGTGTCCCAATGTATATCCCATAGGAATTTATTCATCTCCTCATAGTTTCCCTTTCGGTACGCCAGCCCTTTGTTTCCCAGTTCTTTTTTCGGGGTGATAATTCCCAGCTCAACCAGGTACTCAAAGCTCAATACACTATGATCACTCATTCCCAATGGGGCTTCCAACTTAACTTCCCTTATATCCGACTCATTTAGTCGGATATAAGTGTGTGTGTGTGTGTGTGTGTGTGTATTCACCTAGTTGTGTTTGGGGGGGGTTGAGCTCTGGCTCTTTGGTCCCGCCTCTCAACTGTCAATCAACTGGTGTACAGATTCCTGAGCCTACTGGGCTCTGTCATATCTACATTTGAAACTGTGTATGGAGTCAGCCTCCACCACATCACTACTTAATTCATTCCATCTGTTAACTACTCTGACACTGAAAAAATGATTTCTAACGTCTCTGTTTCTCGGACACTATGATATGGCATTAGATGCTATGGAAGACAAACAAAACGCTGATGTAATTTACACAGATTTCGCAAAAGCTTTTGATAAATGTGACCATGGTGTTATTGCACATAAAATGGGTTCAAAAGGAATTACCGGAAAAATAGGCAGATGGATCTACAATTTCCTGACTAACGGAACCCAGTGTGTAATAGTCAACAAAATAAAATCCAGCCCATCAACCGTGCAGAGCTCAGTCCCCCAGGGTACTGTGCTTGCTCCAGTACTTTTTCTCATCCTCATATCGGACATAGACAATAACACAACCTATAGCACTGTATCATCCTTTGCAGATGACACTAGGATTTTCATGAGAGTTGGCAACATAGAGGACACGGCAAACCTCCAATCAGATGTAGATCAGGTCTTTCTATGGGCTACAGAAAATAATATGGTGTTTAACGAGGATAAGTTCCAGCTCATGCGCTACGGAAAAATTGAAAATATATAAACAGAAATCACGTACAAAACTCAGGCAAATCATAACATAGAACGAAAAGGCAATGTAAAGGATCTGGGTGTACTCATGTCGGAAGACCTTACCTTTAAAGAACACAATAAAGTAGCCGTCACAACTGCAAGAAAAATGGCAGATTGAATAACAAGAACTTTTCACACTAGAGATGCTATACCGATGATGATACTTTTCAAAACGCTTGTGCTCTCTAGAATGGACTACTGCTGCACAATGACAGCCTCTTTCAAAGCTGGAGAAATTGCTGACCTGGAGAGCGTGCAGAGATCCTTTACTGATCGAATCCACTCAGTAAAACATTTAAATTACTGGGACCGACTAAAGAGCCCAAATCTGTACTCCCTTGAGCGCAGGCGGGAGAGACACATAATAATTTACACGTGGAAAATAATTGAGGGGCTGGTCCCAAACCTGCACACAGAAATAACATCACATGAGACCAGAAGACATGGCAGGATGTGCAGAATACCCCCGTTGAAAAGCAAAGGTGCAACAGGTACTCTGAGAGAGAACTCTATCAACATCAGAGGCCCGAGACTGTTCAACACACTTCCACTACACATAAGGGGCATAACTGGCCGACCCCTGACAGTGTTCAAGAGAGAACTGGATAAGCACCTCCAAAGGATACCTGATCAACCAGGCTGTGACTCATACGTCAGGCAGCGAGCCGGCCGCGTCTAACAGCCTGGTTGATCAGTCCAGCAACCAGGAGGCCTGGTCGACGACCGGGCCGCGGGGACGCTGAGCCCCGGAAGCACCTCAAGGTAACCTCAAGGTAGGCTCATCTCGTTACTAAGTTTCCACCTGTGTCCCCTTGTTCGCGTTCCACCCGTGCTAAAAAGTTTGCCTTTGTCCACCCTGTCAATTCCCCAGAGAATTTTGTAGGTGGTTATCATGTCTCCCCTTACTCTTCTGTTTTCCAGGGTTGTGAGTTTCAGCTCCCTTAGCCTTTCCTCGTAGCTCAATCCTCTCAGTTCCGGGACCAGTCTGGTGACACGGTCCCGGAACTGATTGAGCTACGAGGAAAGGCTAAGGGAGCTGAACCTCTCAACCCTAGAAAACAGAAGTGTAGGGGGAGTGTGTGTGTGTACCCACCTAATTGTGCTCACCTAATTGTGCTTGCGGGGGTTGAGCTTTAGCTCTTTGGTCCCGCCTCTCAACTGTCAATCAACTGGTGTACAGATTCCTGAGCCTACTGGGCTCTATCATAGCTACATTTGAAACTGTGTATGGAGTCAGCCTCCACCACATCACTTCCTAGTGCATTCCATTTACTAACTACTCTGACACTGAAAAAGTTCTTTCTAATGTCTCTGTGGCTCATTTGGGTACTCAGCTTTCACCTGTGTCCCCTTGTTCGCGTCCCTCCAGTGTTGAATAGTTCATCCTTGTTTACCCGGTCGATTCCCCTGAGGATTTTGTAGGTTGTGATCATGTCCCCCCTTACTTTTCTGTCTTCCAGTGTCGTAAGGTGCATTTCCCGCAGCCTTTCCTCATAACTCATGCCTCTTAGTTCTGGGACTAGTCTAGTAGCATACCTTTGGACTTTTCCAGCTTCGTCTTGCGCCTGACAAGGTACGGGCTCCATGCTGGGGCCGCATACTCCACGATTGGTCTTACATATGTGGTGTACAAGATTCTGAATGATTCCTTACACAGGTTCCTGAACGCCGTTCTGATGTTAGCCAGCCTCGCATATGCCGCAGACGTTATTCTCTTTATGTGGGCTTCAGGAGACAGGTTTGGTGTGATATCAACTCCTAGATCTTTCTGTCTGTCTGTTTCATTAGGTACTTCATCTCCTATTCTGTATCCTGTGTCTGGCCTCCTGTTTCCACTGCCTTGTTTCATTACTTTGCATTTACTCGGGTTGAACTTCAACAGCCATATGTTGGACCATTCACTCAGTCTATCTAGGTCATCTTGTAGCCTCCTACTATCATCCTCTGTTTCAATCCTCCTCATAATTTTTGCATCGTCGGCAAACATTGAGAGGAACGAATCTATACCCTCTGGGAGATCATTTACATATACCAGAAACAGTATAGGTCCAAGGACTGACCCCTGCGGGACTCCACTTGTAACGTCTCGCCAATCTGAGACCTCACCCCTCACACACACTCGTTGTCTCCTGTTGCTTAGGTACTCCTCTACCCACCGGAGTACCTTCCCTTTCGCTCCAGCCTGCATCTCCAACTTTTGCACTAGCCTCTTGTGTGGCACTGTATCAAAGGCTTTCTGACAATCCAAAAATATGCAGTCTGCCCACCCTTCACTTTCTTGCCTTATTTTTGTTGCCTGGTCGTAGAATTCAAGTAACCCTGTAAGGCAGGACCTGCCATCCCTGAACCCATGTTGATGC
>NC_091168.1:37886561-37901561 GCF_040958095.1 Procambarus clarkii | reverse complement strand
CTGTTTAAAGCAGGGATTTAAACATATACATTGTCCAGCCTAGCACCATAACTATCAACATCCAATATATTCTTATACTAATAACACAAAAATTTAAATTGTAGAAGTATGATATTAAATGACCTTAAATGTGGTCTAAGTATTATTAACTAAGTACTAAAAATTATATTCAGTTGGATAAACTTATATAATAAATTAAAGATAACTAAGCAAGCAATTGTTAACTTAATTTATATGTTCAAGGATATATATATAGATATATTCAATTTATGTAGAGATTCAGTTGCTGCAATATTAATGAATACTCACTGAAATATGAGGCGCTGCTTCACCCTATAACCGGCAGAAAAACTTATTGGATATATTAAAGTTATACAAGCATACAATTGGCCACTTAATACACTAATAACATTCAATATACTTCTCTGAATGCTGAGTGCCTGTCTGACAAGTGTGCCTGATCAGATAACTCTCTTGTCGAGTTTAGGCACGATATTTTATATCACAGCTTTGCTGTATGATGTTCTAGTAGCATTGCTACATGATTGTCCCTAATTGCGGTTGCAATAGGTTAGGATGGGTGATGATGGTGGAGGTGGAGACAGTGTCACTTTGTGTGCTCCACTATACACTTATATAGAAAGTTCTAGGAATTTTTCCTTGTAGATATGTTGTCCAGGTACTCCCCCAGTTCTAGAGAGTAATCACTGGTGATAAAAATAATTCGATAAGGTGTCCTAAGTCGATTAATGTTGGCTAAGCACCGTCACACTTGTTTACTGTTTTGTAAACAAACGCGTTCTCGCTCTCGGGGTGTGGTGGGCGCTTCTCTCCCAGCCATTTCCCCCCCCCCCCCCCCATGCTCCCTGAGCATGGGGGGCCTTCAATGAATATTGATTGATTATTTTTATTGTCTAGACATATGATTAAGATAAGATGTGATTATAATATAATTAGATATAGGATAAAAAGATTATAAGTAGTACATGATGGTACTACTGATTCTTATTATGGATTTGATTTAATCCCTACCAGAAATCGATTCAATTGTTCCAATAGTTTTTTAATTAAGAAATCCTTCTAGAAGCTTCTGGATCTTTGAGAAATCATGCACAAAGTCATGTAGGCACCCAAAGGCCCTATGGTCTATGTGATCATAGGCATTGTCTTGTATGATTTAGATTTAATGAATCTATAGTGATTCTGATATGATTTTGATATGATTTAGATAAGATTTAGATATGATATGGAAATATTACATTTCTTAGATAATAATATAGATATAGTGGGTAAAAATTTCCCACAATGTACACGTTCGTAGGTACTTGCGTAACTGCTTCGTGAATCTGGCCCCTGAACTACGAGGACCGCAGAGTCGAGGACCAACTCTTCTACGACCCTCCTCCACTCCATTCTCCCATTCTCCTCCCCCCCCTCCAGAGCAGAGAGAGAGATCCCAAATCCATATCCTGACGCCTTCCAAGTACATTATAGTCGTAATGGCATGACGCTTTCCCCTGAGAGTTCCCGCCCCTTACAATAACTATCCCAACCTTCGCCACAAATAAATCGTTTTGATTAGAGGTTGAGGTTGAAGTGTCCAGCGTGGCAGCCATTCTGACTCATTAACAATCGCCCTCTAGGACACGTTCCACTTCCCGACTGAGAAATTCTATACCACTCTAAGCCAACGTTACTGCTAATTAAGTTGTTAAACTGGAAATGCTCGATTCTTCATCCGTGGCTAGGCTAGGCTCGTTCAAGCGTCGGCCGACCATAAGAGGGGTAAATAAGTTCTAAAGCACAGTGAATTCAAAATCAATATTTACTCGACACTAAATTAGCAATGTTTTATAAAAAAAAAAAATTTTTGGGTAGTCAGGTGTAGGTGACGCCCTGACCTGTCCATCATCAACCAGCCCGTCCATCATCAACCAGCCCGTCCGTCATCAACCAGCCCGTCCTCATCAACCAGCCCGTCCGTCATCAACCAGCCCGTCCTCATCAACCAGCCCGACCTCATCAACCAGCCCGTCCTCATCAACCAGCCCGTCCGTCATCAACCAGCCCGTCCGCATCAACCAGCCCGCCCATCATCAACCAGCCCGTCCTCATCAACCAGCCCGACCTCATCAACCACCTCGTCCATCATCAACCAGCATGTCCTCATCACCCAACCGGTCCTCATCACCCAGCCCGTCCTCATCAACCAGCCCGTCCTCATCAACCAGCCCATCCTCGTCAACCAGCCTATCCATCATCAACCAGCCCATCCTCATCAACTAGCCCGTCCATCATCAACCAGCCCACCCATCATCAACCACCCCGTCTGCATCAACCAGCCCGCCCATCATCAACCAGCCCGTCCATCATCAACCAGCCCACCTATCATCAACCAGTAAATCCTCATCAACCAGCCCGTCCATCATCAACCAGCCCACCCATCATCAACCAGCCCGTCCGCATCAACCAGCCCACCCATCATCAACCAGCCTGTCCATCATCAACCAGCCCGCCCATCATCAACCAGCCCGTCCGCATCAACCAGCCCACCCATCATCAACCAGCCTGTCCATCATCAACCAGCCTGCCCATCATCAACCAGCCTGTCCTCATCACCCAGCCCGTCCTCATCAACCAGCCTGTCCTCATCAACCAGCCCGTCCTCATCAACCAGCCCGTCCTCATCAACCAGCCCGTCCTCATCAACCAGCCCATCCTCATCAACCAGCCCGTCCTTATCAACCAGCCCGTCCTCATCAACCAGCCCGTCCTCATCAACCAGCCCATCCTCATCAACCAGCCTCTCCTCATCAGCCAGCCCATCCTCATCAACCAGCCTCTCCTCATCAACTAGCCCGTCCTCATTAACCAGCCCGTCCTCATCAACCAGCCCGTCCTCATCAACCAGCCTCTCCTCATCAACCAGCCCGTCCTCATCAACTAGCCCGTCCTCATCAACCAGCCCGTCCTCATCAACCAGCCCGTCCTCATCAACCAGCCCGTCCTCATCAACCAGCCCGTCCTCATCAACCAGCCTGTCCTCATCAACCAGCCCGTCCTCATCAACCAGCCCGTCCTCATCAACCACCCCGTCCTCATCAACCAGCCCATCCTCATCAACCAGCCCGTCCTTATCAACCAGCCCGTCCTCATCAACCAGCCCGTCCTCATCAACCAGCCCATCCTCATCAACCAGCCTCTCCTCATCAACCAGCCCATCCTCATCAACCAGCCTCTCCTCATCAACTAGCCCGTCCTCATTAACCAGCCCGTCCTCATCAACCAGCCCGTCCTCATCAACCAGCCTCTCCTCATCAACCAGCCCGTCCTCATCAACTAGCCCGTCCTCATCAACCAGCCCGTCCTCATCAACCAGCCCGTCCTCATCAACCAGCCCGTCCACCATCAACCAGCCCGTCCATCATCAACCAGCCCGTCCGCATCAACCAGCCCACCCATCATCAACCAGCCCGTCCTCATCAACCAGCCCGTCCTCATCAACCAGCCCGTCCACCATGAACCAGCCCGTCCATCATCAACCAGCCCGTCCTCATCAACCAGCCCGTCCTCATCAACCAACCAGTACTCACACTAGGCTGGTTAAAGCAGCGGCCATTCTCCCCAGACACATTCAACAATTTTAACATACTGTGTATTAATGGTTGGTTCTCATATATAAATTAATATTCTTATACACAAAATTTATGTACAATTAGGCGTAGGTTAGGTTAGGTGTTTAGGTTCTGTTGATGATTATTTGTATTTGAAGTACTTGGGTGAAGCCTTTATAGAAATGTGGTTCGAACAGAGGACGTGAACAAAGCACTTGTTCCGAAAGTATTCAGACGTCGTCGGTTGTGAGTCGACTGTAAACGTTTTTTTTTATTCATAACCAGCGGGTTTGGCGGGTGGACGGAATTGACTTTGGCCCTTTGTTTAGAGGACGAGCTACAAATGCAAATAATTGCCAACAGGACCATAACACAGCCTAACCTAACTTATGCCTAACCTACCCTAACGTAACCTACCCTAGCCTAACCTAACCTAACCTACCCTAACTTAACCTAACCTAACCTAACCTAACCTAACCTAACCTAACCTTTGTTTAGAGGACGAGCTACAAATGCAAATAATTGCCAACAGGACCATAACACAGCCTAACCTAACTTATGCCTAACCTACCCTAACGTAACCTACCCTAGCCTAACCTAACCTAACCTACCCTAGCTTAACCTAACCTAACCTAACCTAACCTAACCTAACCTTTGTTTAGAGGACGAGCTACAAATGCAAATAATTGCCAACAGGACCATAACACAGCCTAACCTAACTTATGCCTAACCTACCCTAACGTAACCTACCCTAGCCTAACCTAACCTAACCTAACCTAACCTAACCTAACCTAACCTTTGTTTAGAGGACGAGCTACAAATGCAAATAATTGCCAACAGGACCATAACACAGCCTAACCTAACTTATGCCTAACCTACCCTAACGTAACCTACCCTAGCCTAACCTAACCTAACCTAACCTAACCTTTGTTTAGAGGACGAGCTACAAATGCAAATAATTGCCAACAGGACCATAACACAGCCTAACCTAACTTATGCCTAACCTACCCTAACGTAACCTACCCTAGCCTAACCTAACCTAACGTACCCTAACCTAACCCAACCTAACCTAACCTACTTTAACCTGATCAACCAACGCCTAACAATACAAAAAAATGCTACTAAGTGCAAATTTATTATATTACCGAAGACTCCAAAGTATAATACCAGAGACTCAGTATAACACTCAGACTCCTCAGTATAATGCTTGACATTCCTGAGTATGACACTGGAGACTAATGAGGATAATACTGGTGAAGACAACGAGTATGATACTAGGTATGACAATGAGTATGATACTAGGTATGACAATGAGTATGATGCTAGGTATGACAATGAGTATGATACTAGAGAAGACAATGAGGATGATACTAGGGAAGACAATGAGGATGATACTAGGGAAGACAATGAGGATGATACTAGGGAAGACAATGAGGATGATACTAGGGAAGACAATGAGTATGATACTAGAGAAGACAATGAGTATGATTCTGAAGAAGACAATGAGTATGATATTGAAGAAGACAATGAGTATGATACTAGAGTATCAAGAATGTGACTACTTCACTAACAAATACATTATTCAGCTAAGCTTCATATATGTAATGCAAAATAATGAAGTATATTTTCACCCCAAACAGGCTCATCATTCTTTTAAAACAGAACGCTTTTCAACGAGTTATTCATTGACTTATGTCAGCTATTGACAAAATTAGACATATTTGGCTCCACATGAATGAACAGATGAAATTATTCATAGTGAAATTATTCACCTGATCACATATTTCGGAGCTTGTTCTTTATAAAAATGTGGGTAAGGAAGAAACTAATAAAAAGGATAATGATTAAAAAGGGAAGAGAAACTTCATTTTTTCTGCGAGAGATGATCTCATTTCAGATTTCTTTCAGCGCTGCAATGGTATGGATGTTAGTCTGCCCCAGCAGACTTCTAAGCTTCCCTTTCCACACACTCAATCACTCTCTCACCCATCCCTTCTCTCAACCCCCCCCCTAAATATTTCCATTACCTCCCCTTTCAACAACACCCCTTCTGAAATCCTCATTCCTTACAACCCCTTCCGCTTATATCCTCAACTTCCCTCTTATACTCACCCAAAACCCTCACTATTTTCCCCCTTCACTCATCACCCGCACCCTCATTCCTCCTCCAACTCCACCCCTCCCCCGCCTTGATAACGAAGGAGAAGCCAAACGGTCAGTAAATTGTATACTAATGAGTTCAATAATCACCCCCAATAACTCCCCACATTTCGAACAGCGATGTGAAAGCCACACTATTATATATACTAAAATATTAATATATTTTAGTAGCAGTCTTTCTTTTAAACACGTTTCGCTGAAAACGACAGAAGGTTTCTGATTGATGATTCTAGCACGAATCTTTTTGATATTCCTTATGTTTTTCTTCACTGAAGCAGGAAGATTAAAAATTAACCATCTAAAGTTTATTTTTACTTATTATTTCGGTCTGACGTCTAGTGATGCGTTTCGTAAGGTTTCTCCTCATATTCTCAAAGACTAATTCTTCTGTGTAGCTCCTGATTATATCCTCTAGTAGTGAGCTGGTAGGTGACATTGATGAATGACATACATGGGGTATTAAATAAGTGGAGTATTAAATGACTGGGGTATTAAATGACTGGGGTATTAAATGAGTGGAGTATTAAATGAGTGGAGTATTAAATGACTGAGGTATTAAATGACTGGGGTATTAAATGAGTGCAGTATTAAATGACTGGGGTATTAAATGAGTGCAGTATTAAATGACTGGGGTATTAAATGACTGGGGTATTAAATGAGTGGAGTATTAAATGAGAAGAGTATTAAATGACTGAGGTATTAAATGAGAGGGGTATTAAATGAGTGGAGTATTAAATGAGTGGAGTATTAAATGAGTATGGTATTAAATGAGTGGGGTATTAAATGAGTGGGGTATTAAATGAGTGGGGTATTAAATGACTGGGGTATTAAATGAGTGGGGTATTAAATGACTGGGGTATTAAATGACTGGGGTATTAAATGAGTGGAGTATTAAATGAGTATGGTATTAAATAAGTGGGGTATTAAATGAGTGGGGTATTAAATGATTGGGGTATTAAATGAGTGGGGTATTAAATGAGTGGGGTATTAAATGACTGGGGTATTAAATGAGTGGAGTATTATAATGAGTGCAGTATTAAATGAGCGTGGTATTAAATGACTGTGGTATTAAATGAGTGCAGTATTAAATGAGTACGGTATTAAATGACTGGGGTATTAAATGACTGGGGTATTAAATGAGTGCAGTATTAAATGAGTGGGGTATTAAATGAGTGGGGTATTAAATGAGTGGGGTATTAAATGACTGGGGTAATAAATGACTGGGGTATTAAATGAGTGGAGTATTAAATGAGTGGGGTAGTAAATGAGTGCAGTATTAAATGAGTGTGGTATTAAATGAGTGGGGTATTAAATGAGTGCAGTATTAAATGAGTGGGGTATTAAATAAGTGGAGTATTAAATGACTGAGGTATTAAATGAGTGGGGTATTAAATGACTGGGGTATTAAATGAGTGGAGTATTAAATGAGTATGGTATTAAATGAGTGGGGTATTAAATGAGTGGGGTATTAAATGAGTGGGGTATTAAATGAGTGGGGTATTAAATGACTGGGGTATTAAATAAGTATGGTATTAAATGAGTGGGGTATTAAATGAGTGGGGTATTAAATGAGTGGGGTATTAAATGGCAGGGGTATTAAATGAGTGGGGTATTAAATGAGTGGGGTATTAAATGAGTGGGGTATTAAATGAGTGCAGTATTAAATGACTGGGGTAATAAATGAGTGCAGTATTAAATGAGTGGGGTATTAAATGAGTGGAGTATTAAATGAGTGCAGTATTAAATGAGTGGGGTATTAAATGAGTGGGGTATTAAATGAGTGGGGTATTAAATGAGTGGGGTATTAAATGAGTGCAGTATTAAATGACTGGGGTATTAAATGAGTGGGGTATTAAATGAGTGGAGTATTAAATGAGTGCAGTATTAAAAGAGTGGGGTATTAAATGAGTGGGGTATTAAATGAGTGGGGTATTAAATGAGTGGGGTATTATATGAGTGGGGTATTAAATGAGTGGGGTATTAAATGAGTGGGGTATTAAATGACTGGGGTATTAAATGAGTGCAGTATTAAATGAGTGTGGTATTAAATGACTGGGGTATTAAATGAGTGCAGTATTAAATGAGTGGGGTATTAAATGACTGGGGTATTAAGTGAGTGTAGTATTAAATGAGTGGGGTATTAAATGAGTGCAGTATTAAATGAGTGTGGTATTAAATGAGTGGGGTATTAAATGAGTGGGGTATTAAATGAGGGGAGTATTAAATGAGTATGGTATTAAATGAGTGGGGTATTAAATGAGTGGGGTATTAAATGGGTGGGGTATTAAATGACTGGGGTATTAAATGAGTGCAGTATTAAATGAGTGTGGTATTAAATGTGTGGGGTATTAAATGAGTGGGGTATTAAATGAGTGGAGTATTAAATGAGTATGGTATTAAATGAGTGGGGTATTAAATGAGTGGGGTATTAAATGAGTGGGGTATTAAATGAGTGGGGTATTAAATGAGTGGGGTATTAAATGAGTGTGGTATTAAATGAGTGCAGTATTAAATGAGTGCAGTATTAAATGAGTGGGGTATTAAATGAGTGGGGTATTAAATGACTGGGGTATTAAATGAGTGTGATATTAAATGAGTGCAGTATTAAATGAGTGCAGTATTAAATGAGTGCAGTATTAAATGAGTGTGGTATTAAATGAGTGGGGTATTAAATGAGTGTGGTATTAAATGAGTGTGGTATTAAATGAGTGGGGTATTAAATGAGTGCAGTATTAAATGACTGGGGTATTAAATGACTGGGGTATTAAATGAGTGGGGTATTAAATGAGTGTGGTATTAAATGAGTGGGGTATTAAATGAGTGCAGTATTAAATGAGTGTGGTATTAAATGAGTGGGGTATTAAATGAGTGCAGTATTAAATGAGTGTGGTATTAAATGACTGGGGTATTAAATGAGTGGGGTATTAAATGAGTGTGATATATATATATATATATATATATATATATATATATATATATATATATTAATATATATATATATATATATATATATATATATATATATATATATTAATATATATATATATATATATATATATATATATATATATATATATATATATATATATATATATATATATAAATTATATTAGGTATTAAATGGTATTTAATATATATATATTAGGTATTAATATTAGGGTATTAAATGAGTGGGGTATTAAATGAGTGTGGTATTAAATGAGTGGGGTATTAAATGAGTGCAGTATTAAATGAGTGTGGTATTAAATGACTGGGGTATTAAATGAGTGTGATATATATATATATATATATATATATATATATATATATATATATATATATTAATATATATATATATATATATATATATATATATATATATATATATATGTATATATATATATATATATATATATATATATATATATATATATATATATATATATATATATATATATATATATATATGTATATGTGTATATATATATATATATATATATATATATATATATATATATATATATATATATATATATATATATATATATATGTATTATTAAATATGACCGAAAAAGTAGGATCAATAATTCTAACACGAATTTTCTCAATATTTCTTATGTTTCTTTTCACTGTCGATGGTAATTGAAAAATAAATTCTCCAAAATTCATTTTTATTTCTAGTCTAACGCGACACTTGAACGCGTTTCGTAATAACTTATTACATTTTCAAAGACTTTAGTTTACACACACACAACTATAACCTGAAAACACTAAACAAAGTTCTACTATGCTATCATTTAAACAGCTTTCATCTTATATACCCGCATTTGGGTGAGGTGATATGTTACAACAGTTTTGGATGAGGTGAACAAAACTTTCAACACAAGATAGAACACGAAACAATGGGTATAAATTGGGTAAATTAAAGGGAAGAATGGAAGTAACTGCAAAGGGCCTATTGGCCCAAATTTCTTGATGCTTCTATATTGGTGCGGAGTCTTGAAGTGGGTAGAATATAGTTGTGCATTAATTGACTGTTGATTGCTGGTGTTGACTTCTTGATGTGTAGTGCCTCGCAGATGTCAAGCCGCCTGCTATCGCTGTATCTATCGATGATTTCTGTGTTGTTTGTTAAGATTTCTCTGGTGATGGTCTGGTTGTGGGAAGAGAATATATGTTTCTTAATGGAGCCCTGTTTCTTATGCATCGTTAATCGCCTGGAAAGAGATGTTGTTGTCTTGCCTATATACTGAGTTCTTTGAGGCTTACAGTCCCCAAGTGGGCATTTAAAGGCATAGACGACGTTGGTCTCTTTTAAAGCGTTCTGCTTTGTGTCTGGAGAGTTTCTCATGAGTAGGTTGGCCGTTTTTTTTGGTTTTATAGTAAATTGTCAGTTGTATCTTCTGATTTTTGTCTGTAAGGATAACGTTCCTATCAACAATATCTTTCAGGACCCTTTCCTCCGTTTTATGAGCTGTGGAAAAGAAGTTCCTGTAAAATAGTTTAATATCCCTGCAACTCAGTAGTATCCCAACAACCAGTCAATTAGTGTCCCTGCAACCAGTCAGGCAAGAAATCTCTATCAAGCCAGTCGAGGCCTTGTGGGCGGTCAATGCTGCACTTAAAAGCGAAATCGGAACAAGACTTTTGCAAAGTTCAAAACAACCAGTTAACTGTTATGCTGTGTTTTCCACCAACCCCTTGCAACCATCCCCTTGCAACCATCCCCTTGCAACCATCCCCTTGCAACCACACACATACAACAGTCATATTGTGCAACGATAATTACATTCCGGCCTTCGCAAAAATACATACAAATGTGTACCATTTTTGCCATTCTTTTAAATCGGAAATCATGGTGGATTAAAAAAAAATGTGTAAATGAATAAATATATATATATATATATATATATATATATATATATATATATATATATATATATATATATATATATATATATATATATATATTTTAAGATGAATAGGAAAACCAGGGATATACTGAACATCTTGTATCAGAATCTTTACTTTAAAAAACATAACGTTTCGAATACTTCTCGTATTCATCATCAGATCTAAAAGAAAAAACAGAAATCACAGTCAAATAGCTGGTAAACAAAGAACTCATACTGAATATAATTGTCTATCAAAGAAAGGAAAAAGCTTAAAAAACAAAACACTTAAGCGCACTTAAAGTGATCAATACAAATAAAACTTATTAACTGTCACATATATTAAAACTAATTTAAAATCCATTAAACTACAAGATGAAATTTATAACTACTAAAACAAACCATTCTATTAAACTTACGTGAAGTGATCAGAAGTGAAACTTGATACCTAACACATAGATACTAAACACTATAACAAATATTTATATAATGACTACAAATCTACAAAAAATGTATGTAAAATACAAACAGAATAAACGACAATTATAAAGTACTAACCAAAATCTTATAAAAAACTCAAATATTAAATAAAATTAAATACCAAAAAATGTATTATATATCCTACATAGAAGATTATATTAATGTACAATGTTAAGACTTGAAATAAGTAAGAAAGGGCAAAGACATGGTAAACTAAACAAAATTAAACTACCAAAATAAACTAAAAATCAAATTACAGGTCCTACTGTGCACTATACAGTGTACAATTGGACAGCTGAAAGGTTGCTATTTAACAGAGGCCGCAGTTCCTTTATATATAAGGATTCCATTACTCTCAAATCTGACTGGCCATTCATACAAGTGTCCAGAATTTTAAAATCAGATTCCAGCAGAGAATGATCAAACTCATAACAATGGTTTCTAATCTCCGAAAATGCTGGTTTAGACAATGGTAATCCAGTCCTAAAAGATAATCCCCGGTGCTCAAGTATCCTAATCTTAAAGTTCCGAATGGAACTCCCGACATATCCAGCATTACAGTTGGAACAATTATACATATATACGACATTTGAGCACAAGGGGATAGGCACTTTATCTTTAAATTTAAACTAAGAGCCTATGGTATTTGTGTTGACAAAAATAAATCTAAAGTCTACTTGAGGATAACACTGCTGCAACAGTCTCCTCAAACGACTCCTTACAGAAAAGCTAATAGTGCCATAAAATGGTAATTTAATATATTTAAGATCCCTTTCCACTGTAGTAATCCTACACGATGGGTGAAACTTCTTATTTAAGAAATTCCTTATAAAGGTATAAACCATATGCAAAGGATAACCATTATTTGAAAAAATAATAATTTCTGATACAAGATGTTCAGTATATCCCTGGTTTTCCTATTCATCTTAAAATTAAGATTCCCGAAGGGAACATCGATCATAAATATATATATATATATATATATATATATATATATATATATATATATATATATATATATATATATATATATATATATATATATATATATATATATATATATATATATATATATATATATCTGTATATGTATATATTTATATATATAAATGGATGTAAGTTAATATCATTTTTTTTATAAATGCCATTATATGAGTATAATTTTTTATATAAATTGCTGTACATGAATATAAATTGTTGTAATTTAATTCATTTAAATTACTGCAAATGTTTATACAAGGATGTAAATGTCTGTAAATGTAGGTAAATAGCCTCCAATTTCTGTAAATGGATGAAAATAGCCTTAAATATTTGTAAATAGTTGAAATTTGGAGACGAAAGACTTACCAGAAATATGAAAGACTGCTAAAGTGATCTCAATATACAAAAAGGGTGACAGACAAGAGGCACTGAACTACAGGCCAGTGTCCTTAACTTGTATACCATGCAAGGTGATGGAGAAGATCGTGAGAAAAACCTAGTAACACATCTGGAGAGAAGAGACTTCGTGACAACCCATCAACATGGGTTCAGGGAGGGTAAATCTTGCCCTATAGGCTTAATAGAATTCTACGACCAGGTGACAAAGATTAAGCAAGAAAGACAAGGCTGAGCGGACTGCATTTTTTGGACTGTCGGAAAGCCTTTGACACATAAGCTGGAGAGACAAGCAGCAGTAGCTGGTAAGGTGCTCCAGTTGATAAGGGAGTACCTAAGCAATAGGACGCAGAGAGTTATAGTGAGGGGTGAGACCTCAGATTGGCGTGAAGTCACCAGTGGAGTCCCACAGGGCTCTGTACTTGGACCTATCCTGTTTCTGATATAGGTAAATGATCTCCCAGAGGGTATAGACTCATTCCTCAAAATGTTTGCTGACGACGCCAAAATTATGAGAAGGATAAAGACAGAGGAGGACAGCTTGAGGTTTCAAGAAGACTTAGACAAACGGAAGGAAAGGTCGAACAAATGGTTGTTAGAGTTTAACCCAAGCAAATGTACTGTAATGAAGATAGGTGTAGGGAGCAGGAGACCAGATACTAGGTATCATTTGGGAGATGAAATTTTTCAAGAGTCAGAGAGAGAGAAAGACCTGGGGGTTGATATCACGCCAGACCTGTCCCTTGAAGCCCATATCAAGAGGATAACATCAACAGCATATGCCAGGTTGGCTAACATAAGAACGATCTTTAGACACTTGTGTAAGGAATCTTTCAGAACTTTGTATACCATCTATGTCAGACCATTCCTGGAGTATGCAGCGCCAGCATGGAGTCCATATCTAATCAATCATAAGACTAAACAGGAAAAGGTTGAAAGGTTTGCCACCAGAATAGTACCCGGGCTGAAAGGTATGACCTACGAGGAGAGACTACGGGAATTAAACCTTTACGTCGCTGGAAGACAGAGGAGTTAGGGGGACATGATCACCACGTACAAGATTCTCAGAGGATTTGACAAGGAAGATAAAGACAGGCTATTTAACACAAGGGGCACACGCACTAGGGGACACAGGTGGAAACTGAGTGCCCAAATGAGCCACAGAGATATTAGAATGAACTTTTTTAGTGTCAGAGTGGTTGACAAATGGAATGTATTAGGAAGTGATGTGGTGGAGGCTGACTCCATACACAGTTTCAAGTGTAGATATGATAGAGCCCAATAGGCTCAGGAACCTGTACACCAGTTGATTGACAGTTGAGAGGCGGGACCAAAGAGCCAGAGCTCAAACCCCGCAAGCACAACTAGGTGAATACAATGTTTTCAAGGTGTTGTATACAGTGTTCTCAAGGTGTTGTATACAGTGTTCTCAAGGTGTTGTATACAGTGTTCTCAAGGTGTTGTATACAGTGTTCTCAAGGTGTTATATACAGTGTTCTCAAGGTGTTGTATACAGTGTTCTCAAGGTGTTGTATACAGTGTTCTCAAGGTGTTGTATACAGTGTTCTCAAGGTGTTGTATACAGTGTTCTCAAGGTGTTATATGCAGTGTTCTCAAGGTGTTGTATACAGTGTCCTCAAGGTGCTGTATACAGTGTTCTCAAGGTGTTGTATACAGTGTTCTCAAGGTGTTATATGCAGTGTTCTCAAGGTGTTGTATACAGTGTCCTCAAGGTGCTGTATACAGTGTTCTCAAGGTGTTGTATACAGTGTTCTCAAGGTGTTATATGCAGTGTTCTCAAGGTGTTGTATACAGTGTTTTCAAGGTGTTGTATACAGTGTTCTCAAGGTGTTGTATACAGTGTTCTCAAGGTGTTATATGCAGTGTTCTCAAGGTGTTGTATACAGTGTCCTCAAGGTGCTGTATACAGTGTTCTCAAGGTGTTGTATACAGTGTTCTCAAGGTGTTATATGCAGTGTTCTCAAGGTGTTGTATACAGTGTTTTCAAGGTGTTGTATACAGTGTTCTCAAGGTGCTGTATACAGTGTTCTCAAGGTGCTGTATACAGTGTTCTCAAGGTGTTGTATACAGTGTCCTCAAGGTGCTGTATACAGTGTTCTCAAGGTGTTGTATACAGTGTTCTCAAGGTGTTATATACAGTGTTCTCAAGGTGTTGTATACAGTGTTCTCAAGGTGTTATATACAGTGTTCTCAAGGTGTTGTATACAGTGTCCTCAAGGTGCTGTATACAGTGTTCTCAAGGTGTTGTATACAGTGTTCTCAAGGTGTTATATACAGTGTTCTCAAGGTGTTGTATACAGTGTTCTCAAGGTGTTGTATACAGTGTTCTCAAGGTGTTATATACAGTATTCTCAAGGTGTTATATACAGTATTCTCAAGGTGTTGTATACAGTGTTCTCAAGGTGTTGTATACAGTGTTCTCAAGGTGTTGTATACAGTGTTCTCAAGGTGTTGTATACAGTGTTCTCAAGGTGTTG
>NC_091168.1:37809061-37881561 GCF_040958095.1 Procambarus clarkii | reverse complement strand
GGCTTGGTGTTCTGTTCCGACACACAACAGGCAGGTGGATGGGGGCCAGGCTTGGTGTTCTGTCCTGACACACAACAGGCAGGTGGATGGGGGCCAGGCTTGGTGTTCTGTCCTGACATACAACAGGCAGGTGGATGGGGGCCAGGCTTGGTGTTCTGTTCTGACACACAACAGGCAGGTGGATGGGGGCCAGGCTTGGTGTTCTGTCCTGACACAACAGGCAGGTGGATGGGGGCCAGGCTTGGTGTTCTGTCCTGACACACAACAGGCAGGTGGATGGGGGCCAGGCTTGGTGTTCTGTTCTGACACACAACAGGCAGGTGGATGGGGGCCAGGCTTGGTGTTCTGTCCTGACACAACAGGCAGGTGGATGGGGGCCAGGCTTGGTGTTCTGTCCTGACACACAACAGGCAGGTGGATGGGGGCCAGGCTTGGTGTTCTGTTCTGACACACAACAGGCAGGTGGATGGGGGCCAGGCTTGGTGTTCTGTCCTGACACAACAGGCAGGTGGATGGGGGCCAGGCTTGGTGTTCCAAAGTGGAAGTAACCCAATAAGGTGAGTGATGGGGATGCCTATTAAGGCTGGTCACGTCTGATGACTCGTATAGTGGACATCATTCTTAATATATCAGTGTTGTCTTACCCATCCTCTCATCCTGCTTGTGTATCTCTCTCATCCTGATTGTGAACCAACCTGTGTGTGGCACTACACACGCACAACCACAAACCACCAGGAGTGCCACAAACCACCAGGAGTGCCACAAACCACCAAGAGTGCCACAAACCACCAAGGGTGCCACAAACCACCAAGGGTACCACAAACCACCATGGGTGCCACAAACCACCAAGTGTGCCACAAACCACCAAGAGTGCCACAAACCACCAAGAGTGCCACAAACCACTAAGAGTGCCACAAACCACCAAGAGTGCCACAAACCACTAAGAGTGCCACAACCCACCAGGAGTGCCACAAACCACCAAGAGTGCCACAAACCACCAAGAGTGCCACAAACCCCAAGAGTGCCACAAACCACTAAGAGTGCCACAAACCACCAAGAGTGCCACAAACCACTAAGAGTGCCACAACCCACCAATAGTGCCACAACCCACTAAGAGTGCCACAAACTACCAAGAGTGCCACAACCCACCAAGAGTGCCACAAACCACCAAGAGTGCCACAACCCACCAAGGGTGCCACAACCCACCAAGGGTGCCACAACCCACCAAGAGTGCTACAACCCACCAAGAGTGCCACAACCCACCAAGGGTGCCACAACCCGCCAAGGGTGCCACAAGCCACCAAGGGTGCCACAAGCCACTAAGGGTGCCACAAGCCACCAAGGGTGCCACAAGCCACCAAGGGTGCCACGGTGTGGGTCAGAAACTCTGGTATTCCTTGTGTGTTTCCCCGGAATTGCTCTCTGACGAAATTAATCATTAAAGAAAAAGGAAACGATAAAAATAGGTAAATAAAAAAAATTGAGATTGACAGACAGAGGATCAGAGAAACAGACAGACAGACAGAAAGAAAAACAGAGGGACAGGTTGAGAGAGAGACACACACACACAAACAGTAAGGCGAGTAAAGCCAAGACCGAACCAAAGCTGCTCCACAGCCACATCAGGAGGAAAACAGCAGTGAAGGAACAAGTGAGGAAGCTGCGAAAAGGGGAGAACAGATACACAAAGAATGACAAGGAGGTGTGTGAAGAACTCAACAAGATATTCCAGGAGGTCTTCACAATAGAACAAGGAGAAGCCCCTGCACTAAATGAGGAGGCGGCAAACCAAGCAACCTTGAAGGAATTTGACCTCACCAGTGATGAGGTCAAAAGATGTCTGCTGGAGCTGGATGTGAAAAAGGCTGTTGGGCCTGACAGAATCTCACCATGGATACAAAAGGAAGGTGCAGAAGCACTTAGTGTGCCACTCTCTATGGTGTATAACAGGTCACTGGAAACAGGAGACTTACCAGAAAGTTGGAAGACAGCTAACGTGGTCCCAATATACAAGAAGGGTGACAGGCAAGAGGCACTGAACTCCAGGCCAGTTTCCTTAACTTGTATACCATGCAAGGTGCTGGAGAAGATCGTGAGGAAAAGGCTCGTAGAGCATCTGGAGGGAAACAACTTTGTAACACACCACCAACCTGGGATCAGGGATGGCAAATCGTGCCTCACAGGTTTAATAGAATTTTATGACCAGGCAACAAAAATTAGGCAGGAAAGAGAAGGGGGTGGCAGACTACATTTCCTTTGACTGTCAAAGAGCCTTTGACACAGTACCTCACAAAAGGCTGTTATATAAGTTGGAGCAACAGGCAGGAGTAAAAGGGAAGGTGCTCCAGTGGATAAGGAAGTACTTAAGCAACAGAAAACAGCGAGTAACGGTGAGGGGGGGAGACATCAGAGTGGCGAGATGTCACCAGCGGAGTCCCGCAGGGTTTCAGTACTTGGACCCATCCTGTTTCTAATATATGTAAACGATCTTCCGGAGGGTATAGACTCATTCCTCTCAATGTTTGCTGATGATGCAAAAATTATGAGAAGAATCAAGACGGATGAAGATAGACAGAGACTACAGGACGACCTGGACAAACTGGAGGAATGGTCTAGAAAATGGCTGCTAAAGTTTAACTCAGGAAAGTGTAAGGTGATGAAATTAGGCGAAGGGAGCAGGAGGCTGAACACAAGGTATCATCTGGGAGGTGAAATCCTGCAAGAGTCAAATAGAGAGAAAGATTTGAGGGTTGATATCACACCGAACCTGTCCCCAGAGGCCCACATCAAAAGAATATCATTAGCGGCATATGCTAGACTGGCCAACATAAGAACTGCCTTTAGAAACTTGTGTAAGGAATCTTTCAGAACCCTGTACACCACTTATGTAAGACCAATACCGGAGTATGCAGCTCGAGCCTGGAGTCCATACCTAGTTAAACACAAGACAAAGTTAGAGAAGATTCAGCGGTATGCCACCAGACTGGTCCCGGAACTGAAAGGTATGAGCTACGAGGAAAGGCTAAAGGAGCTGAACCTCACGTCCCTGGAAAACAGAAGAGTAAGGGGAAACATGATTACCACCTACAAAATTCTCAGGGGTATTGACAGGGTGGACAAAGACGAACTCTTCAGCACAGGTGGGACACGACAACCCGTTCTCGCACTTTCTTTAAGTCAATATTGACTTATTAAATAAGTGCATATGTGACATACTAATTTATTGTGAATATTTTAGTTTACCTTGAAAAGCTTCATAGAAAACACCGACCTAACCTAACCTTCTTAGTATGTTAAAATTTGCATGTTATTGCTTCGTAATTACAATTATTACTTAACCTATTATAGATATAGGTTATATACATAGGTAATATACCTATTATAGGTATAGGTTAAGTAATAATTGTAATTACGAAGCAATAAGATGCTTATCTTAACATACTAAGAAAGTTAGGTAAGGTCGATGTTTTCTATGAAGCTTTTCAAGGTAAACTAAAATATTCATAATAAATTAGTATGTCACATATGCACGTATTTAATAAGTCAATATTGACTATAAGAAAGTGCGAGAACGGGTTGGACACGAACAAGGGGACACAGGTGGAAACTTAGTACCCAGATGAGCCACAGAGACGTTAGAAAGAATTTTTTCAGTGTCAGAGTAGTTAATAAATGGAATGCATTAGGAAGTGATGTGGTGGAGGCTGACTCCATGCACAGTTTCAAATGTAAATATGATAGAGCCCAGTAGGCTCAGGAATCTGTACACCAGTTGATTGACAGTAGAGAGGCGGGACCAAAGAGCCAAAGCTCAACCCCCGCAAGCACAATTAGGTGAGTACAATTAAGTGAGTACACACACACAAATATGAGGGATACCGAAAACAAAAGGTTAGCAAAACGGAAAGGAAACTATGGGGAGATAAGAAAATTCCTAACAGATATAGCATGTTAAACAGAGCTCAGGGAAAAGACGCCCCAAGATATGATGGACTACATCACGCAAAAATGCAAGGACGCAGAAAACAAGTTTGTTCCAGCCCAAAAGGAAAACAGTGAAATGAAGATGAGGAACCCATGGTTTAACCAGAGATGTAGGCTAGCTAAGCAGCAAAGTAAAAGGGCATGGAGAAACTATTGGAATAACAGGACACTTGAGAGAAGAAAAAGATATCAGAATGTCAGGAACGAATATGTCGTGATGAGAAGAGAGTCAGACAGACAATACGAAAATGACATCGCAAGCAAGGCAAAGACTCAGCCTAAATTGCTGCATAGCCACATCAGGAGAAAAACAACAGTAAAGGTACAGGTTATGAAATTAAGAATAAGTGAGGAAGGATTCACTACAAATGACAAGGAAGTGTGTGAGGAACTGAATAAGAAATTCCAGGAGATTTTCACTTTAGAGCAAGGAGAAAGCCCAGAGATAAGAGAGGGAATAGCTAACCAGGATCCTCTGGAAGAGTTTGAGATTACGAGCGGGGAAGTAAGGAAGTGTTTACTAGAGGTAGATGTGACAAAGGCTATAGGCCCAGATGGAATCTTCCCTTGGATAATAAAAGAAGGAGCAAAAGAACTGTGCCTGCCACACTCCATAGTGTATAACAAATCACTGGAAACAGGGGAACTGCCAGAAATTTGGAAAGCAGCTAACGTAGTTCCGATATACAAGAAAGGGGGATAGACAGGTGGCACTGAACTACAGGCCAGCGTCCCTAACCAGAATACCATGCAAGCTGATGGAGAAGATTGTGCGAAGAAAGCTAGTGGAACATCTGGAGCGAAAGAACTTTGTAACACAGCATCAACATGGGTTCAGGGATCGCAGGTCCTGCGTCACAGGGTTACTTGAACTCTACGACCAGGCAACAAAAATAAGGCAAGAAAGAGAAGGGTGGGCAGACTGCAAATTTTTGGATTGTCAGAAAGCCTTTGATACAGTACCACACAAGAGGCTAGTGAAAAAACTGGAGATGCAGGCCGGTGTGAAAGGGAAGGTACTTCATTGGATAAAGGAGTACCTAAGCAACAGGAGACAACTAGTCAATGTGAGGGGTGAGGTCTCACATTGGCGAGACGTTACAAGTGGAGTCCCGCAGGGGTCAGTCCTTGGACCTATACTGTTTCTGATATATGTAAATGATCTCCCAGAGGGTACAGAATCGTTTCTCTTAATGTTTGCTGATGATGCAAAAATTATGAGGAGAATTGAAATAGAAGATAATAGTAGGAGGCTACAAGATGACCTAGACAGACTGAGTGAATGGTCCAACAAATGGCTGTTGAAGTTCAACCCGAGTAAATGCAAAGTAATGAAACTAGGCACTGGAAACAGGAGGCCAGAGACAGGATACAGAATAGAAGATGAAGTACTTAATGAAACGGACAGAGAGAAAGATCTAGGAGTTTATATCACACCAAACCTGTCTCCTGAAGCCCACATAAAAAGAATAACGTCTGCGGCATATGCGAGGCTCGCTAACATCAGAACAGCGTTCAGGAACCTGTGTAAGGAATCATTCAGAATCTTGTACACCACATATGTAAGACCAATCCTAGAGTGTGCGGCCCCAGCATGGAGCCCGTACCTTGTCAAGCACAAGACGAAGCTCGAAAAAGTCCAAAGGTATGCCACTAGACTAGTCCCAGAACTAAGAGGCATGAGTTAAGAGGAAAGGCTGCGGGAAATACACGTTACTACCCTGGAGGGCAGTAGAGTAAGGGGCAAACATGATCACAACCTACAAAATCCTCAGGGGAATCAACCGGGTAAACAAGGATAAACTATTCAACACTGGTGGGATGCGAACAAGGGGACACCGGTGGAAACTGAGTACCCACATGAGCAACAGGGACGTTAGAAGGAACTTTTTCAGTGTCAAAGTAGTTAACGGATGGAATGCATTAGGTAGAGATGTGGTGGAGGCTGACTCCATACACAGTTTTAAATGTAATATGATAGAGTCCAGTAGGCTCAGGAATCTGTACACCAGTTGATTGACAGTTGAGAGGCGGGACCAAAGAGCCAAAGCTCAACCCCAGCAAGCACACACACACACACACACACACACACACACACACACACACACACACACACACGCACACACACGCACACACACGCACACACACACCCTGTACCCTCCACCCCCTGTACCCTCCCCCTCTCCCCCACCACCCCAAGCCCTCCCTCCTCCACCAATCCCCCCGTGCCAGGTCCCCCCAGCTCCCACTCACCCCAGATCCCAAAGGTCCCCCCCAGAAAAGAAGCAGAAGAGAGTCAGTTTCAGGGTGATGTACTCGAACATAGATGGGATCACAAGCAAGACAAGTGAACTAAGGGAAAGAGCACAAGAAGTTAACCCAGATGTAATCGGACTCACTGAAACAAAACTCTCTGGAATCATAACGAATGCCGTGTTTCCCCAGGAGTATACAGTAATAAGGAAAGAGAGGGAAGGTAGAGGAGGAGGCGGAGTGGCCCTACTCATGAGAAGGGAATGGAGTTTTAAGGAGATGGCCATCCCGGGCTGTGAGGAGTTCAGAGACTACATAGCAGGCACCATAACAATGGGAGGACCAAGAATAGTAGTAGCAGTAATATACAACCCTCCACCAAATGACAGGAGACCCAGTCAAGAGTATGAAAACAACAACAAGGCAGTTAACACTATAATTGAGAGGGCAGCCTCTGCTGCCTGTAGAAATAGATCCCACCTGCTCATCATGGGCGACTTCAATCACGGAAAGATTGACTGGGAGAACAAGGAACCGCATGGAGGCGAGGATACGTGGAGAGCCAAACTATTGGAGGTGGTGACAAGCAACTTTTTAACGCAGCATGTCGGAGAACCCACAAGGATGAGAGGCAATGACGAACCAGCGAGACTCGACCTAGTCTTCACTCTGAACGACTCCGACATAAGAGAAATCGGTTTTGAGGACCCAGTAGGAATGAGCGACCACAGTGTACTGGTGTTTGAGTACTTGATTGAAGAAGGGTTATTGAACTCGAGGAGGGATACCGAAACCAAAAGGTTAGCATACCGAAAGGGAAACTATGAGGGGATAAGAAAATTCCTAACAGATATAGCATGGGAAACAGAGCTCAGGGGAAAGACGGCCCAAGATATGATGGATTACATCACGCAGAAGTGCAAGGACGCAGCAAACAAGTTTGTCCCAGTCCAAAAGGAAAACAGAGAAATGAAGATGAGAAACCCATGGTTTAATCAAAGATGTAGGCTAGCTAAGCAGCAAAGTAAAAGGGCATGGAGAAACTATAGGAATAACAGGACACTGGAGAGCAGAGAAAGATACCAGAATGCCAGGAATGAATATGTCAGGATGAGAAGAGAGGCAGAAAGACAATACGAAAATGACATCGCAAGCAAGGCAAAGACTCAGCCTAAATTGTTGCATAGCCACATTAGGAGAAAAACAACAGTAAAGGAACAGGTTATGAGATTAAGGATAGGGGCGGAAGGATTCACTACAAATGACAAGGAAGTGTGTGAGGAATTGAATAAGAAATTCCAGGAGGTCTTCACCTTAGAACAAGGAGAAATTCCAGAGGTAAGTGAGGGAATAGCTAACCAGGAACCACTGGAAGAGTTTGAGATTACCAGTGGGGAAGTAAGGAAGTGTTTACTAGAGTTGGACGCGACGAAGGCTATAGGCCCAGATGGAATCTCCCCTTGGGTTCTAAAGGAAGGAGCAAGAGAACTGAGCCTACCACTCTCCATAGTGTATAATAAATCACTGGCAACAGGGGAACTGCCAGATATTTGGAAAGCAGCTAACGTAGTCCCGATATACAAGAAAGGGGATAGACAGGAGGCACTGAACTACAGGCCAGTGTCCCTAACCTGCATACCATGCAAGCTGATGGAGAAGATTGTGCGAAAAAAACTAGTGGAGCATCTGGAGCGAAGGAACTTTGTAACACAGCATCAACATGGGTTCAGGGATGGCAGGTCCTGCCTCACAGGGTTACTTGAATTCTACGACCAGGCAACAAAAATAAGGCAAGAAAGAGAAGGGTGGGCAGACTGCATATTTTTGGATTGTCAGAAAGCCTTTGATACAGTGCCACACAAGAGGCTAGTGCGAAAGTTGGAGATGCAGGCTGGAGTGAGAGGGAAGGTACTCCGGTGGATAGAGGAATACCTAAGCAACAGGAGACAACGAGTCTGTGTGAGGGGTGAGGTCTCAGATTGGCGAGACGTCACAAGTGGAGTCCCGCAGGGGTCAGTCCTTGGACCTATACTGTTTCTGGTATATGTAAATGATCTCCCAGAGGGTATAGATTCGTTCCTCTCAATGTTTGCCGACGATGCAAAAATTATGAGGAGGATTGAAACAGAGGATGATAGTAGGAGGCTACAAGATGACCTGGATAGACTGAGTGAATGGTCCAACAAATGGCTGTTGAAGTTCAACCCGAGTAAATGCAAAGTAATGAAACTAGGCAGTGGAAACAGGAGGCCAGGCACAGGATACAGAATAGGAGATGAAGTACTTAATGAAACAGACAGAGAGAAAGATCTAGGAGTTGATATCACACCAAACCTGTCTCCTGAAGCCCACATAAAGAGAATAACGTCTGCGGCATATGCGAGGCTGGCTAACATCAGAACGGCGTTCAGGAATCTGTGTAAGGAATCATTCAGAATCTTGAACACCACATATGTAAGACCAATCCTGGAGTATGCGGCCCCAGCATGGAGCCCGTACCTTGTCAAGCACAAGACGAAGCTGGAAAAAGTCCAAAGGTATGCTACTAGACTAGTCCCAGAACTAAGAGGCATGAGTTATGAGGAAAGGCTGCGGGAAATGCACCTCACGACACTGGAAGACAGAAGAGTAAGGGGGGACATGATCACAACCTACAAAATCCTCAGGGGAATCGACCGGGTAAACAAGGATGAACTTTTCAACACTGGTGGGACGCGAACAAGGGGACACAGGTGGAAGCTGAGTACCCAAATGAGCCACAGAGACGTTAGAAAGAACTTTTTCAGTGTCAGAGTAGTTAGCAAATGGAATGCATTAGGAAGTGATGTGGTGGAGGCTGACTCCATTCACAGTTTCAAATGTAGATATGATAGAGCCCAATAGGCTCAGGAATCTGTACACCAGCTGATTGACGGTTGAGAGGCGGGACCAAAGAGCCAGAGCTCAACCCCCGCAAGCACAATTAGGTGAGTACAATTAGGTGAGTACACACACACACACACATATATATATATATATATATATATATATATATATATATATATATATATATATATATATATATATATATATATATATATATATATATATATATATGCGAACCAGCCTGAATGGTCCCTAGGACTATATGCAACTGAAAACTCACTCCCCAGAAGTGACTCGAACCCATGGTGCCAGGAGTATGTACAGGACTGTACATACTCCTAACTGGTATGTACAGGATGCCTTAACCGCTTGATCATTACGACCGGACATAAGGAAGTGATAGCCAAAGCTATTTGAATACATTCCAGTTGAGTTGCTCCTGGCAGCATGGGTTCGAGTCACTTCTGGGGTGTGAGTTTTCAGTTGCATATAGTCCTGGGGACCATTCAGGCTGGTTCGCATTTGTGTTCCTCATGTGTGCCCCAAAGAAAGAGGTGATTTGATAAAATGCTATGCCCAAGATTACCATCCGAGTGCCGGCGGGGAAAGTGGTTGAAATAGCTTCAGCTATCGCTTCCTTATGTCCGGTCTTGATGGTCAAGCGGATTAAGGCATCCTGTACATACCAGTTGCGTTGCTCCTGGCAGCATGGGTTCGAGTTGCTTCTGGGGTGTGAGTTTTCAGTTGCATATAGTCCTAGGGACCATTCAGGCTGGTTCGCATTTGTGTTCCTCACGTGTGCCCCAAAGAAAGAGGTGATTTGATAAAATGCTATGCCCAAGATTACCATCCGAGTGCCGGCGGGGAAGTGGTTCAAATAGCTTCGGCAATCGCTTCCTTATGTCCGGTCGTGATGGTCAAGCGGATTAAGGCATCCTGTACATACCAGTTGCGTTGCTCCTGGCAGCATGGATTCAAGTCACTTCTGGGGTGTGAGTTTTCAGTTGTATATAGTCCTGGGGACCATTCAGGCTGGTTCACATTTGTGTTCCTCACGTGTGCCCCAAAGAAAGAGGTGATTTGATAAAATGCTATGCCCAAGATTACCATCCGAGTACCGGCAGGGAAGTGGTTCAAATAGCTTCGGCTATCACTTCCTTATGTCCGGTCGTGATGGTCAAACGCATTAAGACATCCTGTACATACAGTTGCGTTGCTCCTGGCAGCATGGGTTTGAGTCACTTCAGGGGTGTGAGTTTTCAGTTATATATATATATATATATGTCGTACCTAGTAGCCAGAACGCACTTCTCAGCCTACTACGCATGGCCCGAATTGCCTAATAAGCCAAGTTTTCCTGAATTAATATATTTTCTCTATTTTTTTCTTATGAAATGATAAAGCTACCCATTTCATTATGTATGAGGTCATTTTTTTTTTATTGGAGTTAAAATTAGCGTAGATATATGACCGAACCTAACCAACCTTACCTAACCTAACCTAACCTATCTTTATAGGTTAGGTTAGGTTAGGTAGCCGAAAAAGGTAGGTTAGGTTAGGTTAGGTAGGTTAGGTTGTCGAAAAACAATTAATTCATGAAAACTTGACTTATTAGGCAAATCGGGCCTTGCATATTAGGCTGAGAAGTGAGTTCTGGCTACTAGGTACGACATATATATATATATATATATATATATATATATATATATATATATATATATATATATATATATATATATATATATATATATATATATATATATATATATATATATATATGTCGTACCTAGTAGCCAGAACTCACTTCTCAGCCTACTATTCAAGGCCCGATTTGCCTAATAAGCCAAGTTTTCCTGAATTAATATATTTACTATAATTTTTTTCTTATGAAATGATAAAGCAACCCTTTTCTCTATGTATGAGGTCAATTTTTTTTATTGGAGTTAAAATTAACGTAGATATATGACCGAACCTAACCAACCCTACCTAACCTAACCTAACCTATATTTATAGGTAAGGTTAGGTTAGGTAGCCAAAAAAAGCTAGGTTAGGTTAGGTTAGGTAGGTTAGGTAGACGAAAAAACATTAATTCATGGAAACTTGGCTTATTAGGCAAATCGGGCCTTGAATAGTAGGCTGAGAAGTGCGTTCTGGCTATTAGGTACGACATATATATATATATATATATATATATATATATATATATATATATATATATATATATATATATATATATATATATATATATATATATATATATATGTCGTACCTAATAGCCAGAACGCACTTCTCAGCCTACTATTCAAGGCCCGATTTGCCTAATAAGCCAAGTTTTCACGAATTAATGTTTTTTCGTCTACCTAACCTACCTAACCTAACCTAACCTAGCTTTTTTTGGCTACCTAACCTAACCTTACCTATAAATATAGGTTAGGTTAGGTTAGGTAGGGTTGGTTAGGTTCGGTCATATATCTACGTTAATTTTAACTCCAATAAAAAAAAATTGACCTCATACATAGAGAAAAGGGTTGCTTTATCATTTCATAAGAAAAAAACTATAGTAAATATATTAATTCAGGAAAACTTGGCTTATTAGGCAAATCGGGCCTTGAATAGTAGGCTGAGAAGAGAGTTCTGGCTACTAGGTACGACATATATATATATATGTCGTACCTAGTAGCCAGAACGCACTTCTCAGCCTACTATGCAAGGCCTGATTTGCCTAAAAGGCCAAGTTTTCATGAATAAATACATTTTCTCTAATTTTTTTCTTATGAAATGATAAAGCTACCCATTTCATTATGTATGAGGTCAATTTTTTTTATTGGAGTTAAAAGTAACGTAGATATATGACCGAACCTAACCAACCCTACCTAACCTAACCTAACCTATCTTCATAGGTTAGGTTAGGTTAGGTAGCCGAAAAAGTTAGGTTAGGTTAGGTTAGGTAGGTTAGGTAGTCGAAAAACAATTAATTCATGAAAACTTGGCTTATTAGGCAAATCGGGCCTTGAATAGTAGGCATAGAAGTGAGTTCTGGCTATTAGGTACGACATATATATATATATATATATATATATATATATATATATATATATATATATATATATATATATATATATATATATATATATGTCGTACCTAGTAGCCAGAACGCACTTTTTGGCCTACTATGCAAGGCCCGATTTGACTAATAAGCCGAGTTTTCATGAATTAATTGTTTTTCATCAACCTAACCTACCTAACCTAACCTAACCTAACTTTTTTGGCTACCTAACCTAACCTAACCTATAAAGATAGGTTAGGTCAGGTTAGGTAGGGTTGGTTAGGTTCGGTCATATATCTATGTTAATTTTACCTCCAATAAATAAAAATTGACCTCATACATAATGAAATGAGGAGCTTTTTCATTTCATGAGAAAAAAATTAGAGAAAATATATTAATTCAGGAAAATTTGGCTTATTAGGCAAATCGGGCCTTGCATAGTAGGCCAAAAAGTGCGTTCTGGCAACTAGGTACGACATATATATATATATATATATATATATATATATATATATATATATATATATATATATATATATATATATGTCGCACCTAGTAGCCAGAACTCACTTCTGAGCCTACTATGCAAGGCCCGATTTGCCTAATAAGCCAAGTTTTCATGAATTAATTGCTTTTCGACTACCTAACCTACCTAACCTAACCTAACCCAACTTTTTCGGCTACCTAACCTAACCTAACCTATAAAGATAGGTTAGGTTAGGTAAGGGAGGGTTGGTTAGGTTCGGTCATATATCTACGTTAATTTTAACTCCAATAAAAAAAAATTGACCTCTTACATAATGAAATGGGTTGCTTTATCATTTCATAAGAAAAAAATTAGAGAAAATAAATTAATTCATGAAAACTTGGCTTATTAGGCAATTTGGGCCTTGCATTGTAGGCTGAAAAGTGAGTTCTGGCTACTAGGTACGACATATGTATATATATATATATATATATATATATATATATATATATATATATATATATATATATATATATATATATATGTCATACCTAGTAGCCAGAACGCACTTGTCAGCCTACTTTGCAAGGCCCGATTTGCCTAATAAGCCAAGTTTTCCTGAATTAATATATTTTCTCAAATTTTTTTCTTATGAAATGATAAAGCTACCCATTTCATTATGTATAAGGTCAATTTTTTTTTATTGGAGTTAAAATTAACGTAGATATATGACCAAACCTAACCAACCCTACCTAACCTAACCTAACCAATCTTTATAGGTTAGGTTAGGTTAGGTAGCCGAAAAAGTTAGGTTAGGTTAGGTTAGGTAGGTTAGGTAGTCGAAAAACAATTAATTCATGAAAACTTGGCTTATTAGGCAAATCGGGCCTTGTATAGTAGGCTGACAAGTGCGTTCTGGCTACTAGGTACGACATATATATATATATATATATATATATATATATTTGCTCTAGTGCTCTTGGGAGGTGGTGATCTTTGGGGTATATAAATACTCCGAAATTACCATCTCTTTTAATGGTCTGAGCAGGTGGTGGAGCAGGTTAAGGCGTACCTGTTATGCCAGTTGCTGGAAGGATTCTGTGCAGGCTAGGGTTCGAGTCTCCTGGTGGGAAAGTGTTCTAAAGTTGTATACTTCACTCTTGTGTTTAGGAGAGTTGTGCCTTAAGCATAGACACAGTGTTCTCCCATATTAACAGGGACTTGATGAAATAAACGTATAAATGACCCCTCACTTGCTATAGTGCTCTTGGGAGGTGGTGATCTTTGGGGTATATAAATACTCCGAAATTACCATCTCTTTTAAGGGTCTGAGCAGGTGGTGGAGCGGATTAAGGCGTACCTGTTATGCCAGTTGCTGGAAGGCTTCTGTGCTGGCTAGGGTTCGAGTCTCCTGGTGGGAAAGTGTTCTAAAGTTGTATACTTCACTCTCGTGTTTAGGAGAGTTGTGCCTTAAGCATAGACACAGTGTTCTCCCATATTAACAGGGACTTGATGAAATAAACGTATAAATGACCCCTCACTTGCTCTAGTGCTCTTGGGAGGTGGTGATCTTTGGGGTATATAAATACTCCGAAATTACCATCTCTTTTAAGGGTCTGAGCAGGTGGTGGAGCGGGTTAAGGCGTACCTGTTAGTTGCTGGAAGGCTTCTGTGCTGGCTAGGGTTCGAGTCTCCTGGTGGGAAAGTGTTCTAAAGTTGTATACTTCACTCTCGTGTTTAGGAGAGTTGTGCCTTAAGCATAGACACAGTGTTCTCCCATATTAACAGGGACTTGATGAAATAAACGTATAAATGACCCCTCACTTGCTCTAGTGCTCTTGGGAGGTGGTGATCTTTGGGGTATATAAATACTCCGAAATTACCATCTCTTTTAAGGGTCTGAGCAGGTGGTGGAGCGGGTTAAGGCGTACCTGTTAGTTGCTGGAAGGCTTCTGTGCTGGCTAGGGTTCGAGTCTCCTGGTGGGAAAGTGTTCTAAAGTTGTATACTTCACTCTCGTGTTTAGGAGAGTTGTGCCTTAAGCATAGACACAGTGTTCTCCCATGTTAACAGGGACTTGATGAAATAAACGTATAAATGACCCCTCACTTGCTCTAGTGCTCTTGGGAGGTGGTGATCTTTGGGGTATATAAATACTCCGAAATTACCATCTCTTTTAAGGGTCTGAGCAGGTGGTGGAGCGGGTTAAGGCGTACCTGTTATGCCAGTTGCTGGAAGGCTTCTGTGCTGGCTAGGGTTCGAGTCTCCTGGTGGGAAAGTTTTCTAAAGTTGTATACTTCACTCTCGTGTTTAGGAGAGTTGTGCCTTAGGCATATATATATATATATATATATATATATATATATATATATATATATATATATATATATATATATATATATATATATATATATATATATATATATTATTAAATATGACCGAAAAAGTAAGATTAATAATTCTAACACGAATTTTCTCAATCTTTCGTACATTGCGCTTCACTGTTGGAGGTAAATCAAAAATCACTTCTCCAAAATTCATTTTTATTTCTAGTCTGACGCGACACGGGCGCGTTTCGTAAAACTTATTACATTTTCAAAGACTTCACAAATACACAACTGATTAGAACTTGCGTTTCCCTGATTTTATATCTACATTTTGAGTGAGGTGGGAAGGGTGATGTGGCATTACATTTGAGTGAGGTGGGAAGGGTGATGTGGCATTAACACAAGACAGAACACTAGGGGATATTAATAGGGTATTAAAAGTATCAACACAAGACAGAACAGAAACAATGGGTATTGAATAGAAGTGAATGAACCACTTCTATTCAATACCCATTGTTTCTGTTCTGTCTTGTGTTGATACTTTTAATACCCTATTAATATCCCCTAGTGTTCTGTCTTGTGTTAATGCCACATCACCCTTCCCACCTCACTCAAATGTAATGCCACATCACCCTTCCCACCTCACTCAAAATGTAGATATAAAAGCAGGGAAACGCAAGTTCTAATCAGTTGTGTATTTGTGAAGTCTTTGAAAATGTAATAAGTTTTACGAAACGCGCCCGTGTCGCGTCAGACTAGAAATAAAAATGAATTTTGGAGAAGTGATTTTTGATTTACCTCCAACAGTGAAGCGTAATGTACGAAAGATTGAGAAAATTCGTGTTAGAATTATTAATCTTACTTTTTCGGTCATATTTAATAATATATGTCTATAGGAAAGACTGCTACCAAAATATATATATATATATATATATATATGCGAACAAGCCTGAATGGTCCCCAGGACATATGCAACTGAAAACTCACACCCCAGAAGTGACTCGAACCCATACTCCCAGAAGCAACGCATCTGGTATGTACAAGACGCCTTAATCCACTTGACCATCACGACCGGACATAATGAGGTGATAGCCGAGGCTATTTGAACCACCCCACCGCCGGCACTCGGATAGTTATCTTGGGCATAGCATTTTACCAAATCACCTCATTCTTTGGGGCAACACGTGAGGAACACAAATGCGAACAAGCCTGAATGGTCCCCAGGACATATGCAACTGAAAACTCACACCCCAGAAGTGACTCGAACCCATACTCCCAGAAGCAACGCATCTGGTATGTACAAGACGCCTTAATCCACTTGACCATCACGACCGGACATAATGAGGTGATAGCCGAGGCTATTTGAACCACCCCACCGCCGGCACTCGGATAGTTATCTTGGGCATAGCATTTTACCAAATCACCTCATTCTTTGGGGCAACACGTGAGGAACACAAATGCGAACAAGCCTGAATGGTCCCCAGGACATATGCAACTGAAAACTCACACCCCAGAAGTGACTCGAACCCATACTCCCAGAAGCAACGCATCTGGTATGTACAAGACGCCTTAATCCACTTGACCATCACGACCGGACATAATGAGGTGATAGCCGAGGCTATTTGAACCACCCCACCGCCGGCACTCGGATAGTTATCTTGGGCATAGCATTTTACCAAATAACCTCATTCTTTGGGGCAACACGTGAGGAACACAAATGCGAACAAGCCTGAATGGTCCCCAGGACATATGCAACTGAAAACTCACACCCCAGAAGTGACTCGAACCCATACTCCCAGAAGCAACGCATCTGGTATGTACAAGACGCCTTAATCCACTTGACCATCACGACCGGACATAATGAGGTGATAGCCGAGGCTATTTGAACCACCCCACCGCCGGCACTCGGATAGTTATCTTGGGCATAGCATTTTACCAAATCACCTCATTCTTTGGGGCAACACGTGAGGAACACAAATGCGAACAAGCCTGAATGGTCCCCAGGACATATGCAACTGAAAACTCACACCCCAGAAGTGACTCGAACCCATACTCCCAGAAGCAACGCATCTGGTATGTACAAGACGCCTTAATCCACTTGACCATCACGACCGGACATAATGAGGTGATAGCCGAGGCTATTTGAACCACCCCACCGCCGGCACTCGGATAGTTATCTTGGGCATAGCATTTTACCAAGATAACTATCCGAGTGCCGGCGGTGGGGTGGTTCAAATAGCCTCGGCTATCACCTCATTATGTCCGGTCGTGATGGTCAAGTGGATTAAGGCGTCTTGTACATACCAGATGCGTTGCTTCTGGGAGTATGGGTTCGAGTCACTTCTGGGGTGTGAGTTTTCAGTTGCATATGTCCTGGGGACCATTCAGGCTTGTTCGCATTTGTGTTCCTCACGTGTTGCCCCAAAGAATGAGGTGATTTGGTAAAATGCTATGCCCAAGATAACTATCCGAGTGCCGGCGGTGGGGTGGTTCAAATAGCCTCGGCTATCACCTCATTATGTCCGGTCGTGATGGTCAAGTGGATTAAGGCGTCTTGTACATACCAGATGCGTTGCTTCTGGGAGTATGGGTTCGAGTCACTTCTGGGGTGTGAGTTTTCAGTTGCATATGTCCTGGGGACCATTCAGGCTTGTTCGCATTTGTGTTCCTCACGTGTTGCCCCAAAGAATGAGGTGATTTGGTAAAATGCTATGCCCAAGATAACTATCCGAGTGCCGGCGGTGGGGTGGTTCAAATAGCCTCGGCTATCACCTCATTATGTCCGGTCGTGATGGTCAAGTGGATTAAGGCGTCTTGTACATACCAGATGCGTTGCTTCTGGGAGTATGGGTTCGAGTCACTTCTGGGGTGTGAGTTTTCAGTTGCATATGTCCTGGGGACCATTCAGGCTTGTTCGCATTTGTGTTCCTCACGTGTTGCCCCAAAGAATGAGGTGATTTGGTAAAATGCTATGCCCAAGATAACTATCCGAGTGCCGGCGGTGGGGTGGTTCAAATAGCCTCGGCTATCACCTCATTATGTCCGGTCGTGATGGTCAAGTGGATTAAGGCGTCTTGTACATACCAGATGCGTTGCTTCTGGGAGTATGGGTTCGAGTCACTTCTGGGGTGTGAGTTTTCAGTTGCATATGTCCTGGGGACCATTCAGGCTTGTTCGCATTTGTGTTCCTCACGTGTTGCCCCAAAGAATGAGGTGATTTGGTAAAATGCTATGCCCAAGATAACTATCCGAGTGCCGGCGGTGGGGTGGTTCAAATAGCCTCGGCTATCACCTCATTATGTCCGGTCGTGATGGTCAAGTGGATTAAGGCGTCTTGTACATACCAGATGCGTTGCTTCTGGGAGTATGGGTTCGAGTCACTTCTGGGGTGTGAGTTTTCAGTTGCATATGTCCTGGGGACCATTCAGGCTTGTTCGCATTTGTGTTCCTCACGTGTTGCCCCAAAGAATGAGGTGATTTGGTAAAATGCTATGCCCAAGATAACTATCCGAGTGCCGGCGGTGGGGTGGTTCAAATAGCCTCGGCTATCACCTCATTATGTCCGGTCGTGATGGTCAAGTGGATTAAGGCGTCTTGTACATACCAGATGCGTTGCTTCTGGGAGTATGGGTTCGAGTCACTTCTGGGGTGTGAGTTTTCAGTTATATATATATATATATATATATATATATATATATATATATATATATATATATATATATATATATATATATATATATATATATATAACACAACACCTATACCCCCTATTAGACTATTTTACAAGAACTTCTTTGCCACAGCCCATAAAACGGAGGAAACGTCCTGAAAGATATTGTCAGTAGAAACGTTATCCCTACAGACAAAAATCAGAAGATACAACTGACAATTTACTATAAAACCAAAAAAACGGCCAGCCTACTCATGAGAAACTCTCCAGACACAAAGCAGAACGTTTTAAAAGAGACCAACGTCGTCTATGCCTTCAAATGCCCTCTTGGGGATTGTAAGCCTCAAAAAACTCAGTATATAGGCAAGACAACAACATCTCTTTCCAGGCGTTTAACGATGCATAAGCAACAGGGCTCCATTAAGGAGCATATAGCCTCTTCCCACAACCAAACCATCACCAGAGAAATCTTAGCAAACAACAAAGAAATCATCGATAGATACAGCGATAGCAGGCGGCTCGACGTCTGCGAGGCACTACACATCAAGAAGTCAACACCAGCAATCAACAGCCAATTAATGCACAACTATATTCTACCCACTTCAAGACTCCGCTCCAATATAGAAGCATCAAGAAATATGGGCCAATAAAAATAGGCCTTCTGCAGTTACCCAGTTTTAATACCTGTTTGTATTTCATTGTTTCGTGTTGTCTTGTGTTAAAAGTTTATTTTCACCTCATCCAAAACTATTGTAACATGTCACTTCACCCAAATGTAGGTATAAAAACTCGAAAGATGTTTAAGCTCTATTCAGTTAAAGTTGTGTGTGTTTGTGTAAACTAAAGTCTTTGAAAATGTAATAAGTTTTACGAAACGCGCTCAAGTGTCGCGTCAGACTAGAAATAAAAAATTAATTTTGGAGAATTGATCTTTGAATTACCACCAACAGTGAAAAGGAACGCAAGAAAGATCGAGAAAATTCGTGTTAGAATTATTAATCTTACTTTTTCGGTCATATTTAATAATATATATATATATATATATATATATATATATATATATATATATATATATATATATATATATATATATATATATATATATATATATATATATATATATATATATATATATATGAATAAAAAGATGAAGAGTGGAATGGGACGTGAACCAATATCACCCGGCAAAAGTATGGAGCCTTGAACCTTGTAACAGACAAACAGATGGACACTTTCCTTTTTTTAAATTCACTTTCCTTTTCCCTCCATGTCTCCTTCCGTCCATTCTTTATCTTCCTCGTTTGTTCTTCCTCTCTCTCTCTCTCTCTCTCTCTCTCTCTCTCTCTCTCTCTCTCTCTCTCTCTCTCTCTCTCTCTCTCTCTCTCTCTCTCTCTCTCTCTCTCTCAATCTCTCTCTCTCTCTCTCTCTCAATCTCTCTCTCTCTCTCTCTCTCTCTCTCTCTCTCTCTCTCTCTCTCTCTCTCTCTCTCTCTCTCTCTCTCTCTCTCTCTCTCTCTCTCTCTCTCTCTCTCTCTCTCAATCTCTCTCTCTCTCTCTCCCCTCCTTTGTTCCCCTCTCCTTCATATCTCTCCAATCCCCTCACCAGATTTAGAGGCACCTGCCCAGCTAAGCACCTCAGGTCTGAGCCCCTTTTCTCTGGATTAATGATACCCTTCAAGGTCTGGGATGCTGGATAAAGAGAGAGAGAGAGAAGAGATGATCGCCAGAGATTACAGAGATGGATGGCAACGTTGATCATTGCCAATGTCTTAAGACGTTTTAAAGATAGATATATAAGAAAACTTTGGCCTTGGTCTGCATGCATTTTCTCTACAAACGTTTCTCTTGGGGTGAAACGTTTGTAGAGCTACGTTTGTGTCATTTGCTGGGAATTTGGTAAACAAATTCTTTGCTAATGTTAGCAGATGTTGTAAGGTCAGTATTTTTTGTTGTTGTTGATATAGACACGTTTAATGACAAAAATCTAGTTCAAGGTTTGGAAATATTTCCAAGCAAACAAACAATTAAATGAATATATAAAAAAGGTTAAATGAAATACTATTCGTTCGTTAACCTGAACGTGCAACACCACACACCAGCTTACGATACCCTTCTCGTTAAGCTTCAACGAGGCATAAAGATGAGATAAAACGTGTGAACGACTGTTGTTATTACTATTATAGAGGGGGGGGGGGATTGGGGGTTTTCATACAATGAAAATTGGTTATTTGAACCAACCTGAGACTTGCATACCGTCTAACAGAGACCCCACCCACTCCCTGACAGAACAAACAGTCGACCTCGGCAGCCACACTCCCGCTACCGGCGGTCGACCAACAATGGACACTGGAGTGCTTGCAGTTGTTTGGGAGATCACCCTGGTAAGCGTCTGGTTCTGGGAGACGGGTTCAGCGTCACCTTTATTTCAGGTGTGCGGCTCACACTGCCTAGTTGTCATGTGTACACACCCGCTCTTTAGCCGCCGTGACTCCCCGCACTCTCCTTACTGTGGGATGATCTCTCAACTCCCCTTAGTTATAGTCCACCATAACCCAAGTTATAGTTGTGTCTTTCTCTCTCTCTCTCTCTAGCCAGGAAGCCTCGCCAGGACTAGAGCAAAAACCAGCTAACAAATATAACATTTACTACCTAAGAACACACACAATATACATACTGGAATAGTTATAAAACAATGCAACCTCTTAGGCTGCTACCAACTGATAACACTCCAATATTGCCTTATGTCTACAACCTATAACTGTATCAGACTGCTGCTTAAACTTCAGCCTACAACCTTCTGCTCCCTTCACTGTTTTAGGCTGCAATAAATGACACATAAAATATTCACATATTTCCTACTCTACAAAAAGCATCAATCTCTCCCCTTGCACTGCGTCTTTCATGCCAAAACACAATCAATCACTTCCTTAAACATCAACGTGTCCGTAAGATCCTCTGTTCCATTACTCGAGGTCCCCCTTGTACACTCATCAATTTGGGTCCTCAAAATACCATGTATGGTACTCGCTCAGTTCCTCCAATCAGCTGCACATGAAGTCCTCCTTGAATGTCAGTAAAGCTCCTCCACCAGCTTCACACAAGGCACGTGTAGCTCCATCACCAGCTTCACACAAGGCACGTGTAGCTCCACCACCAGCTTCACACAAGGCACGTATAGCTCCACCACCAGCTTCACACAAGACACGTGTAGCTCCTCCACCAGCTTCACACAAGACACGTGTAGCTCCTCCACCAGCTTCACACATGACACATGTAGCTCCTCCACCAGCTTCCCACAATACACGTGTAGCTCCTCCACCAGCTTCACACATGACACATGTAGCTCCTCCACCAGCTTCCCACAATACACGTGTAGCTCCTCCACCAGCTTCACACAAGACACGTGTAGCTCCACCACCAGCTTCACACAAGACACGTGTAGCTCCTCCACCAGCTTCACACAAGACACGTGTAGCTCCTCCACCAGCTTCACACAAGACACGTGTAGCTCCTCCACCAGCTTCACACAAGACACGTGTAGCTCCACCACCAGCTTCACACAAGACACGTGTAGCTCCTCCACCAGCTTCACACAAGACACGTGTAGCTCCACCAGCTTCACACAAGACACGTGTAGCTCCTCCACCAGCTTCACACAAGACACGTGTAGCTCCACCACCAGCTTCACACAAGACACGTGTAGCTCCTCCACCAGCTTCACATAAGACACGTGTAGCTCCTCCACCAGCTTCACACAAGACACGTGTAGCTCCTCCACCAGCTTCACACAAGACACGTGTAGCTCCTCCACCAGCTTCACACAAGACACGTGTAGCTCCTCCACCAGCTTCACACAAGACACGTGTTGCTCCTCCACCAGCTTCACACAAGACACGTGTAGCTCCTCCACCAGCTTCACACAAGACACGTGTAGCTCCTCCACCAGCTTCACACAAGACACGTGTAGCTCCACCACCAGCTTCACACAAGACACGTGTAGCTCCTCCACCAGCTTCACACAAGACACGTGTAGCTCCTCCACCAGCTTCACACAAGACACGTGTAGCTCCTCCACCAGCTTCACACAAGACACGTGTAGCTCCACCACCAGCTTCACACAAGACACGTGTAGCTCCACCACCAGCTTCACACATGACACATGTAGCTCCTCCACCAGCTTCACACAAGACACGTGTAGCTCCTCCACCAGCTTCACACAAGACACGTGTAGCTCCTCCACCAGCTTCACACAAGACACGTGTAGCTCCACCACCAGCTTCACACAAGGCACGTGTAGCTCCCATCACTCCTTGAAGGTTCACTGTCGCTGGAGTTCCACTCCTCAACTCCAAGTCCTGCACCACCTTGTGGTTCTCCCACACAAACGTTGCAGTTCTCCCACACGAACGTTGCAGTTCTCCCACATGAACGTTGCAGTTCTCCCACACGAACGTTGCAGTTCTCCCGCATGAACGTTGCAGTTCTCCCACACGAACGTTGCAGTTCTCCCACACGAACGTTGCAGTTCTCCCACACGAACGTTGCAGTTCTCCCACACAAACGTTGCAGTTCTCCCACATGAACGTTGCAGTTCTCCCACACGAACGTTGCAGTTCTCCCACACGAACGTTGCAGTTCTCCCACACGAACGTTGCAGTTCTCCCACACGAACGTTGCAGTTCTCCCACATGAACGTTGCAGTTCTCCCACACGAACGTTGCAGTTCTCCCACGCGAACGTTGCAGTTCTCCCACACGAACGTTGCAGTTCTCCCACACGAACGTTGCAGTTCTCCCACACGAACGTTGCAGTTCTCCCACACAAACCGCAGAATTCGTACCTGGAGAGCGTTCAACTCCGGCCCTCCAAGATGGCGTCCTCTAAGACGTCCAACAAAGTTTCTTTAAGACTGCCTCACAGCTCCTCTGCTCCTGACTTGAGTACACAGAGTCGCCCAGCAGGCTCCTCAACAGAAACGCCTCCTTCCTCCTTTCCTCTTGAAGAAGCAACACAATTACAGTTCCACAAAGGCGCGACCAAACACTAACTTCCAGGTCGCCTCCAATTATCAAAATCACAAAGAATTTTTTTTTTTTTTTTTTTTTTTTAAGATATATACAAGAGTTGTTACATTCTTGTACAGCCACTAGTACGCGTAGCGTTTCGGGCAGCACACCAGCACAAATGGTGCACTAATTCCCCAACCGCTTCCTCACACTTGGAAACATGTAGTCTTCATTACACACAGAAATCACAATAGCGTGATGCATCAAATGAACAAATCCACAAGGGCAGTGATGAGGGTTTCGAACCTACGTCCGAGAGGATCCCAGACGCTGCTTAATCGACTGTGACACGATTTTACCGAGTCGTGGCACAGTCGATTACAGCGCGTCTGGGATCCCCCCTAGGACGTAGGTTCGAACCCTCATCACGGCCCTCGTGGAATTGTTCAAGTAGCCTTCGCTCCACCACTAACACAGGGAACTATATTCTCCCTTCTCCCAGGAGAATCAACAAAGTACAACCACCTCTGGCGACTGCTGTAGCTCAAGTGAGGTCACGACCTCCTGCTGACCGCACTTCACGTCTCCAAAGTATCCACATCTCATTTCATGTCACCAATTACCAGACGCTCATCCTCTGCTCAAACATATTCTTAAATTCTTCGCTGACGTTCATTATATATTTAATATATACAACTTTCCTCAGACCTCTCACTCAGGTCTGGAAGGCAGAATGACTCTCACTGTGGTAGACTGGTCCCGCCCAGGCTACACGGGGTCAGAACACTACACAATCATGGCCAGGCGGGTAGGTGAAGCTGACAGCTTCCCAAACAGTTTCCATGGAAACAGCTCAGCTGGGCGCCCCCATGTCAATGATACAAGGACCATTACCATGAACCTGATCATTACCATTACCTTGAACCAGGGCAGTCAACGGTGTTGAAAGGTTGAGGAGGAGAGCGATGTTGTGGTGTTGTATGGTGGGGGTAGAGTGGGGGTGATGCTGGGGGAAGGGAGGGGGTAATAAAGGGGGGGTGGTTAGGTGGAGGGGGGGGGGGTGATGGTGGGGAAGGCCAACGATGGGGGCTGGTCAGGATGCACCAGGTAGCCACCACAGCCTGGCCAGTCCACCCAAACTTACTTGACCTGAAGCTTTCATGGAGGAAGCTAAGATAGTGAGTTTGAACCATTATGACGAGGTTGTGTTGATGTTGTGGTGGTGTTGTTGTGGTAGTGATGTTGTGGTGTTGTGGTGGTGTTATGGTGATGTTATGGTAGTGTTGTGGTGATAATATGGTGGTGTTGTAGTGATGATATGGTGGTGTTGTGGTGATGATACGGTGGTGTTGTGGTGTTATGGTGATGTTGTCGCGTTGTGGAGGTGTTGTGGTGGTGTTGAGGTGGTGTTGTACTTACCTAGTTGCCTAGTTGTACTCACCTAGTTGTGCTTGCGGGGGTTGAGCTCTGGCTCTTTGGTCCCGCCTCTCAACAGTCAATCAACTGATGTACAGGTTCCTGAGCCTATTAGGTTCTATCATATCTACATTTGAAACTGAGAATGGAGTCAGCCTCCACCACATCACTGCCTAATGCATTCTATTTATTAACTACTCTGACACTGAAAATCTTTCTATTGTTTGTGTGGCTCATTTGGGAGCTAAATTTCCACCTGTGTTCCCTTGTTAGTGTCCCACCTGTGTTTACGAGTCTGCCTTTGTCCACCTTATCAATTACCCTGCGAATTTTATAGGTAGTTATCATGTCTCCCATACAACATACCAATACCACCACAGCATGACAATACCACATCAACACCACCACAACATAACAGTACCATCACAACACCACCACAACACCACCACAACATAACAGTACCATCACAACACCACCACAACACCACCACAACATAACAGTACCATCACAACACCACCACAACACCACCACAACATAACAGTACCCTCACAACACCACCACAACACCACCACAACATAACAGTACCATCACAACACCACCACAACACCACCACAACAACACCACTAGATGTTACGTAGCACATCTGTGCTACATAACATTGCACAGATGAATATAGAAGCAAACTTGGCATCTGACAGCTTCACTTACTTCACAGATGGAACTTACAAACATTCAATGGGAAAATGTTCTAAGAAATAAAAATCCTACACAAGGAATAGAAAAACTGACTTCTGAAGCATATGAAGTCTGTCTGAAACATGTTCCTTTGAGGAAAGCAAGAAAGAGGTCCAATGTAGAAAGAGAACGGAGACGACATTACAAAAGGAGGAAGAAATTAACGGAAATGCTTAAGCAGACACGACTTTCCATACAGAGAAGGAATAATTTAAACAGGGAGATTGAAGAAATCGAACAGAGACTGAAGCATTCCTATCAGACTGAAGAAAGGCAACTAGAACAGAAAGCAATTCAAGAAATAAAGAAAACCCAAAATATTTCTTCACATATGCTAAATCAAAAGCGAAAACCACTGCCAGTATTGCACCTCTTCGTATTAGTGAAGGTTCATACACTGAGGATGACAAAGAAATTAGTGAAATCCTAAAAAAGCAGTATGAGGACATGTTTAGCACTCCGATACTCAGCATGAAAGTGGAAGATTCGGACAAACTCTTTATGAATGATACTCAAACACCTGAAATATAACTGATATCAACACGAGCGTGGCAGATTTTGACAGATAAATTGACAATATGCCCATGCACTCAGCCCCGGGTCAAGACTCATGGAATTCAATATTTATAAAGAAATGCAAAGTGTCAGTAGCACAGGCACTGAGTATAGTGTGGAGGAAGAGCTTGGACACAGGGGAGATACCAGATGCGCCGCAAGCAGCAGACATAGCCCCTCTACACAAGGGTGGTAGCAAAGCATTGGCAAAGAATTATAGACCAGTTGCACTAACGTCGCACATAATAAAACTATTTGAATGAGTGATCAGGAGTCAGGTCACTAGATTCATGGAAACAATGACCTCCACAATCCAGGCCAACATGGATTTAGAGCAGGAAGATCATGCCTCTCACAGCTACTTGACCACTATGACAAAATCACTGAGGCATTTGAGGAAAAACGTAATGCAGATGTCGTATACACAGATTTTGCAAAGGCATTCGACAAATGTGACCATGGAGTGATTGCACACAAAATGAGGTCAATGGGTATAACTGGTAACGTAGGACGCTGGATACTCAATTTCCTTTCGAACAGAACACAAAGAGTAACAGTCAATCAAGTCCGAGCGCAGTTAAAAGCTCTGTACCTCAAGGTACAGTCCTTGCACCACTGCTGTTCCTTATTCTCATATCAGATATAGATAAAAATACAAGTCACAGCTTCGTGTCATCCTTTGCAGATGATACAAAAATCAGCATGAAAATTACCTCTGCTGAAGACATTGATAAGCTACAAACAGATATTAACAAAGTTTTCGACTGGGCAGCAGAAAATAACATGATGTTTAACAGTAATAAATTCCAGTTACTCAGGTACGGCAAAAATGAGGATCTTAAACATAATACAGGGGACAAAACACAATCGAATGTGCCCATAGTAGGAAAACAGCATGCCAAGGTCAAGGATTTGGGAATAATGATGTCCGACGACCTAACGTTTAGGGAGCATAACCAAGCAAGTATTGCGTCAGCCAGAAAAATGATAGGATGGATTACGAGAACCTTCAAGTCCAGAGATCCCATCACAAGGTTGTACTCTTCAAATCACTTGTGTTGTCCCGTCTTGAGTACTGCTCAGTACTCACTTCCCCCTTCAGAGCAGGAGAGATTGCTGAAATAGAGGGAATACAGAGAACATATACGGCACGCATAGACGAGATAAAGCACCTAAATTATTGGGATCGTCTCAAAGCGCTCCAAATGTACTCAATAAAAAGGAGACGAGAGAGAGATACCAAATAATATACACATGGACAATACTGGAGGGACAGGTCTCAAATCTACACAATAAAATAACAACGTACTGGAGTGAACGATATGGAAGAAAATGCAGAATAGAACCAATGAAGAGCAGAGGTGCCATGGGTACAGAGAACACTGTATGAACATCAGAGATTCACGGTTGTTCAACGTCCTACCAGCGAGCATCAGAAATATTGCAGGAACAACCGTGGACATCTTCAAGAGGAAACTAGATTGTTTCCTTCAAGGAGTTCCGGACCAACCGGGCTGTGGTGGGTATGTGGGCCTGCGGGCCGCTCCAAGCAACAGCCTAGTGGACTAAACTCTCACAAGTCAAGTCTGGCCTCGGGCCGGGCTTGGGGAGTAGAAGAACTCCCAGAATCCCATCAACCAGGTATCAACCAGGTATGGATCAGTAGACCAGCAGGGACAAGAAACCGGAGCTGCAGTTAAAGCAGGAAACTTTGTAAATAGTTGGAGACTCTCAAATGGGTGTTCAACTTTACAAACAGAGATGCTAGCCATTCAAAAGGCTTTGGAACATGCTCTTGCTCAACACCGACAGCATGTTATCATACATACAGATTCGAGAACCGCCATTGAAACCTTGCAACAAGAACACATATGTGATAACATACATCTGATCACAAATGTCATATTATTAATGCAAACACTCAAACGACAAGGCCGACAGGTACTTATCAACTGGGTGCCAAGTCATGTGTGAATAATAGAAAATGACATTGCAGACGAAGCTGCAAAACTTGCAACTAAGAGAAGAAATGTAGACATTTACATACCACAGAGTCTATCACAGATTAAGAAAGTAATTAGAAACAGAGCAATGCGAAAGATGTACAGTGACCACAACACAGCAGTTGCAACATCAGGATCTGCGGGTTGGTACAAAAATTCAACCAACTACAAATCACTTAGTTTGATGAAAGGGAACAGTAGAGCAACAGAAGTACACTTACATCGCATCAGGCTTGGATACCCATGTGCATGGGAAATAGGCTTACAGGTTCCGGAAGATGAGAGGAAATGTCAACACTGTGGAGAAATGCCCGACAGACCACTGGAACATTTTCTACACAGGACAGAGTTACAGCCACAACAGACCACTAAAACATTATCTAACACAGTGCACAGTTACAGTCACAACAGACCATTGGAACATTATCTAACAAAGTGCAGAGCTACAAACCCATTAAGGTTTAAAATTAGCTTCAACAGAGCACAAGAAGATGTTAAACACATATGGCAAAATCTTACTGAAGCGACCATACGAGTCATAAATACTCATACTCCGCCCAAGTGAAACAGAAACAAGCAACACTTAGTGCGCCAGCCAGAGGCTTAGGGCCCGCCCAGTGGGCCAGCCAGAGGCTTAGGGCCCGCCCAGTGGGCCAGCCAGAGGCTTAGGGCCCGCCCAGTGGGCCAGCCAGAGGCTTAGGGCCCGCCCAGTGGGCCAGCCAGAGGCTTAGGGCCCGCCCAGTGGGCCAGCCAGAGGCTTAGGGCCCGCCCAGTGGGCCAGCCAGAGGCTTAGGGCCCGCCCAGTGGGCCAGCCAGAGGCTTAGGGCCCGCTCAGTGGGCCAGCCAGAGGCTTAGGGCCCGCCCAGTGGGCCAGCCAGAGGCTTAGGGCCCGCCCAGTGGGCCAGCCAGAGGCTTAGGGCCCGCCCAGTGGGCCAGCCAGAGGCTTAGGGCCCGCCCAGTGGGCCAGCCAGAGGCTTAGGGCCCGCCCAGTGGGCCAGCCAGAGGCTTAGGGCCCGCTCAGTGGGCCAGCCAGAGGCTTAGGGCCCGCCCAGTGGGCCAGCCAGAGGCTTAGGGCCCGCCCAGTGGGCCAGCCAGAGGCTTAGGGCCCGCCCAGTGGGCCAGCCAGAGGCTTAGGGCCCGCCCAGTGGGCCAGCCAGAGGCTTAGGGCCCGCCTAGTGGGCCAGCCAGAGGCTTAGGGCCCGCCCAGTGGGCCAGCCAGAGGCTTAGGGCCCACCCAGTGGGCCAGCCAGAGGCTTAGGGCCTGCCCAGTGGGCCAGCCAGAGGCTTAGGGCCCGCCCAGTGGGCCAGCCAGAGGCTTAGGGCCCGCCCAGTGGGCCAGCCAGAGGCTTAGGGCCCGCCCAGTGGGCCAGCCAGAGGCTTAGGGCCCGCCCAGTGGGCCAGCCAGAGGCTTAGGGCCCGCCCAGTGGGCCAGCCAGAGGCTTAGGGCCCGCCCAGTGGGCCAGCCAGAGGCTTAGGGCCCGCCCAGTGGGCCAGCCAGAGGCTTAGGGCCCGCCCAGTGGGCCAGCCAGAGGCTTAGGGCCCGCCCTGTGGGAACCGACCTGTGAGATTTATATTTATTTAATTTATATGAATTTATATTTACGTTAATTTATATACTTCAATAGCAATTAGTATAATGATAAGTGGACTGTATTTCTGCAATAATCTCATAATCTCACAAATCGATCCTCTACACATTAGGGGGGTTTATTAAATTTATATATGCAGCCAATCAAACTACAGTAATAAACTACATACATTGAAGAGGTTCCTTATCTTATAGTACAGCAGGTTAGTCCACCAGGTATAACTAGGGTGTAGACACCAAATTATCCTCTTTGAGGTAGCTTCCATCACCCAGTAACTGATGCACAAAGCCTTGCTTCCTTGTCTTGACCTGTCAAAAGGGGGCTAGCTGTAAAGCCAGAATCCTATATATGACAAGTATATCAGAGAACACTGTACATGGAACCTTAAAGATCTGGCTTAATTACCTTTAGTTTGAGGCTTCCACGTGCTCTAACTGGTTCACCCTATATAATGACATTAATGGCCATAAATGAAAGATACATGGGTTTCGGAAAGAACACTTAACTTGAATTTGTTGACAGCGTGTGAAAAATGGTACACCTTTGGTTTCCATAACACTACGTCCAAGTAAAATTAACAGGAGCCGAATTTGCTCCCGTGTGAGCCTCTGGTCTAGTCTCAACAACAATGGCTGCATCTAACACTCCATACTATTGACGCCTGGCCGACATTGTCCAGATATGATAGGAGCCAAATTTGCTCCACACGTCTCGGAGGTGACACAACAATGGCTCCCTCCTTCCCCACTCTCACGCCTGGCTTACATTGTCCACATGTCAGAAAGTGATAGAAGGGTCACATTTACTCTACTTTAATATTGATAATTAAGTTAATTTATGTGAGATGTTTTTATGATGGTAAAGTCCAAAGACTAATGTATTTAAGAATAATTCCCACCATAATAGGTGGTGATTTATAATAGTATGTGGTGATGATATCCCGTTTTCTTTAGACGGTAATTCCACTACAAGTTACGTTTTCTATGGGTAACTTGTTTATACAATACAGCTATTATCTGTGTGATTATTAAATGGTGTCGGATTTTCCGACATAATTCCCCAGGGGGCTGCTCACGGGTCGAAGTCCTCTTTAGAACAGACGAACACCGATACTCCTCCTTTGGATTATTAGATTAATTTGATGTTAGTAGTTAGTAATCACACATTTGTGCATCTGTTCGTACAGGACGGATGTCCCGTACTAGAGTTGCAGGGGTTAGAAGTCTAATGCGATTTCATTTCCCTGTCAACTCTTGAAAGGCTAATATTCAAGCCTTATACATATTATTTAACCCAGAAGACTGAATGTGATCAAGTACTACAGTCAAGTATGATTCAGGGACTGCAGTGAGATCAGTGACATTAGATATAACTTGAAGTTTGTTCAGGTAACTGGTCACTGATATATAAACACTGAGGCCCATGGAATACATCTTGATTAAATAATAAATGTATCAAGTCAGTCATCAGATTTATTGGGGTTTAATTTAGTTAATTGATTCAGAAGATTGAATAGCTCATCATTAAAGTAAAGTATGGTTCTGAGACTGCAGTGGGTTCAGTGACATTGGTCGCAGTGACTTGTAGCTGTTTTAGGCTACTGTTCACTGATTTGCCACTGAGGCCTCATGAACTCATCTTCAGCTTTAAATGATGATACTAACATCAACTTCTGTTGGTATAGTCAGCTGTAATCTCCTTAGTATAATGCTACTGGAGAAATATAATCAGCTGACAAATTTAGATTTCTACTAGTATTGTTTATCTGCAGGCATAGGTCTCCTCAGGCTTGTTACTGGGCCTGAGAGTAATTTACCTCCTGCAGAGTTTAACATGGTTATACCCTGATATTTAGTAGGGCTACCGATGAATCGATGACAATAGTCTGTCCCCACAAGGAGACCGAAGTCAGTGAGGTGATCAGACTTAATATTATCTGCCAATTTTATTCCTCTATTTCTCAGGAATTTGGCTGTTGCTCTCAGACCTTGAACTTGTAGGTCTACTGGTATTTTGTCCACCACAATGGCTTGTACTCGACAGATGTACCTGCCTAAACGTACTGATGGTTGTACCACCTGGTAGACTTGAGGTCCTGCATCTGTTACAAACCCTGAGATGTTCAATGACGTCTGGGCTACAGGCCTTAATTGTAATTCATCTGCCAACCTTTTAGTGATGTATGTTCTCTGGGATCCTTGGTCAAACAACCCTCGGGTATGAACCTTGGCCCTCTTATTCAGGATGGTAATTTGGGCAGTAGGCAAAGTCGTATTACCTTTAGACTTTGCCGATTGGACACTCTTTGTTTGTTGCACCTTGCAGTACTGTACTGAGGTGGGAATGCTATCTTCCACCTTGGGTCTTGAATACGTTAATTTCGTATATTTACACAGTGCTGCATGGTGCCTACCTCTTCTACACCTGTTGCAGGTGTTGAATTGGGTATCACAATAGTCTATGTTGTGTGACTTGAGACACCTTGCACATCTCCCTAATTCCTGGAGTCGCTCCATACGAATGTCTCTGGTTGGATAATTAGCACAACAGTATGTTGAATGTTTCTTTTTGCAGAACATACATGTCCCCCAGCCTACTGCACGTTTGGAAGTTACCGGTTTGGGTGAACTAGTAACAGTAGGCTTGGAGGTTGCTGCTGCATTGTCAGATTTTCTGCAACTTGATGTTTGAGTAATTGGTTGATGTTTATTTGGGGTAGTTGTTTTACCCTTTAATTGACTATTATTTTCTATTTCTGAAGGCTTGCATGAGGCTTTAACTTCCTCATTTGCTCGTCGTTTGTTTATGATGGAATGTAAACCTTCAGTGATGTCCTGTACTGTCAGGATGGTGTTATGTTGATGTGCATATAATTCATCTAGTATATCGCTGGACAATTTTCGTGGAAGGACTACTTTGGTCATCCATTCACTAGTAGTTATATCAACCTTAAGACTGAATGTTCTTAGTAGTGACTCAAACTCCATGCTGAAGGATTGTAATGAGTCAGCAGTCTGATCAGGTTGTGGTAAATCCAGCAATTGTAGTACTAGATGTATGACAGTTTTCTCATTGCCAGCATTATCCATACTGGCTAGTTGGTGAAGCCTTGTGGGGCTTGTACTTGGGCTGCTCATAATACTGAACAAACTCTAATGATAGCCTAGGGTAAATTCTGCACTCGCTAGGCAATAATCCTACCTCTACTAGAGGTTAGCACTTAAAATTAATACACATTATATATATACAATCATACACACTAATGATTTGAGTGATAAACCAGTGTCACTGGAAGTACCTTTAGGTTAGCTCTTCTATATCACCCTAGGATGGTAGAGACACTAATTAATCACTCAAAGGTGTAATGATCATAAGTAAATTATTATATATACAACTCAATTCGAGTTGATAAAAATTACACCCAAAATAGGGTCTGGACCATTCATTAATGGTGTTAGGTTATTCAATATAGTACAACTGACTATGGTAATAATGGGACTAGGATGAACGATAATAGTTCAACTAGTCAATGGTTAATATCCTACCCTGATGTGGGTTGGCAATTAGTAAATATTATACTGTGATCACTAGTGCAATATATTAAATAATTCTCTATTTTGGAGAAATAATATACACAATTATTGATAATAGCCTCTTAATTAGCCTCTATGAAACTTCTAATATTATCAAGAAGTATTAAATATTATTAGTGACCTCGCGAAATAAAGTCCACAAAATTCGTAGATAATCTCTCGCGAAATGTAACACCATGAAATCCGTGAACAATCTTGCGAGGACACAGCCACTAATTTGGCTGGCTTCTATATTAGCGCTGTCATTTCACGGAATAACACGCCACCAAATATCTGTGGGTGTCCCTGAAACCGCTGATGAGGCAGATCTGAACTGAGCGGGGCTCGTGAACTCGCACGAGTCAACGCCGCCGTCTTGACTGGCTTTGTTTAAATAACACTGCACTATTTATTTAATGAATCCACTGGTTAACTGGTTCATCCGGTACTAAGATGACCAAATGTGGGTTCAAAGGATCAAATAATCCGTCATCCGGTTCGAAGATGACCAAATAATGTGGGAACCGACCTGTGAGATTTATATTTATTTAATTTATATGAATTTATATTTACGTTAATTTATATACTTCGATAGCAATTTGTATAATGATAAGTGGACTGTATTTCTGCAATAATCTCATAATCTCACAAATCGATCCTCTACACATTAGGGGGTTTATTAAATTTATATATGCAGCCAATCAAACTACAGTAATAGACTACATACATTGAAGAGGTTCCTTATCTTATAGTACAGCAGGTTAGTCCACCAGGTATAACTAGGGTGTAGACACCAAATTATCCTCTTTGAGGTAGCTTCCATCACCCAGTAACTGATGCACAAAGCCTTGCTTCCTTGTCTTGACCTGTCAAAAGGGGGCTAGCTGTAAAGCCAGAATCCTATATATGACAAGTATATCAGAGAACACTGTACATGGAACCTTAAAGATCTGGCTTAATTACCTTTAGTTTGAGGCTTCCACGTGCTCTAACCGGTTCACCCTATATAATGACATTAATGGCCATAAATGAAAAATACATGGGTTTCGGAAAGAACACTTAACTTGAATTTGTTGACAGCGTGTGAAAAATGGTACACCTTTGGTTTCCATAACACTACGTCCAAGTAAAATTAACAGGAGTCGAATTTGCTCCCGTGTGAGCCTCTGGTCTAGTCTCAACAACAATGGCTGCATCTAACACTCCATACTATTGACGCCTGGCCGACATTGTCCAGATATGATAGGAGCCAAATTTGCTCCACACGTCTCGGAGGTGACACAACAATGGCTCCCTCCTTCCCCACTCTCACGCCTGGCTTACATTGTCCACATGTCAGAAAGTGATAGAAGGGTCACATTTACTCTACTTTAATATTGATAATTAAGTTAATTTATGTGAGATGTTTTTATGATGGTAAAGTCCAAAGACTAATGTATTTAAGAATAATTCCCACCATAATAGGTGGTGATTTATAATAGTATGTGGTGATGATATCCCGTTTTCTTTAGACGGTAATTCCACTACAAGTTACGTTTTCTATGGGTAACTTGTTTATACAATACAGCTACTATCTGTGTGATTATTAAATGGTGTCGGATTTTCCGACACGCCCAGTGGGCCAGCCAGAGGCTTAGGGCCCGCCCAGTGGGCCAGCCAGAGGCTTAGGGCCCGCCCAGTGGGCCAGCCAGAGGCTTAGGGCCCCCCCAGTGGGCCAGCCAGAGGCTTAGGGCCCGCCCAGTGGGCCAGCCAGAGGCTTAGGGCCCGCCCAGTGGGCCAGCCAGAGGCTTAGGGCCCGCGCAGGAATATCCCTGCAAAAAAAAAAAATCACCACAACACCAAAACACCACCACAACATTACAACACCACCACAACATTACAACACCACCACAACACCACCATAATACCAACATAACACCACCACAACACCACCACAACACCACCATAATACCAACATAACACCAACACAACACCACCATAACACCAACACAACACCAACACAACACCACCATAAAACCAACATAACACCAACACAACACCACCCCAACACCACCCCAACACCACCACAACACCAACACAACATGACAATACCACCACATCACCACAACACAACCACAATACCACCACAACACCATCATAATACCACCACAACACCACCACAACACCACCATAATACCACCACATCACCACCAAAACAGCACCAGAGCACCACCACAACATGACAATACCAAAACAACACCACCACAACAACACCACCATAGCACCACCACAACACCACCACAACACCTCCACAACACCACCACAACACCACCCCAACACCACCACAACACCACCCCAACACGACAACAACACCACCACAACACGGCAACAACACCACCACAACACCAACACAACACCACCCCAACACCAACACAACACCACCACAACACCAACACAACACCACCCCAACACCAACACAACACCACCACAACACCAACACAACACCAACACAACATGACAACAACACCACCACAATACAACAACACCACCACAACACCAACACAACATGACAACAACACCACCACAACACAACAACACTACCACAACACCACCACAACACCAACACCAAATGACAACACCACCACCACAACACCACCACAACACCAACACAACACCAATACAACACCACCACAACACCACAACACAACCACAACACAACTACAATACCACCACAACACCACCATAACACCACCACAACACCATTACAACACGACAACAAGACCACCACATCAACACAACACAACAACACCACCACAACACCATCACAACATGACAATACCACCACAACACCACCACAACACGACAACAAGACCACCACATCAACACACCACCACAACACCACCACAACACCAACACAATACCACCACATCAACACACCACCACAACACCACCACAACACCAACACAATACCACCACAACACCACCACAACACCACCACAACACCAACACAATACCACCACAACACCACCACAACGCGACAACAAGACCACCACATCTACACACCACCACAACACCACCACAACACCACCACAACACCAACACAACACAACAATAGCACCACTAATCTAACAGTCTATTTGCTGGTTCCCTCCGAAGTTATCCTCATCAGGATTGCAGGAACTCGAGGGATGAATTTCATCCGGTAAAGCGAATGATTAGAGGCCTTGGGGACGAAACGTCCTCAACCTATTCTCCAACTTTAAATGGGTGAGATGCCGTGCTTGAAACCAGAAGCTTTAGCGACTAATCTGAGTATCCAGTAGACCATTTGTGGTAACCAGAACTGGCGCTGTGGGGCGAACCAAACGTCGAGTTAAGGGGCCTAAATGAATGCTCGTTCAGATGACCGCTCTTTATGTCTTGAAACCTTGCAACAATAACACATAGGTGTTCTTGTTGCAAGGTTTCAATGGCAGTTCTCGAATCTGTATATATGACAACACGTCGTCGGTGTTCAAGAAGAGTATTTTGCAAAGCCTGTTAGAATGGCTAGCATTTCTGTTTGTAGAGTTGAACACCTGTTTGAGAGTCTCCAACTAAATGCAGAATATCCTGCGTTAACTGCAGCTCTGTATTATTGTCCCAGTTGCTCGACTGACCATCTGTGAAGCATGTGAAGCTGTCAGATGACAAGTTTGCTTCAATATGCACTTGTGTAATGTTGCGAAGCAGATTTGGAGTAATCTATTATTCTTTTCCCTTCAAGAGCTATAATCCTAAAGTCAGCTGGCGGCGGAGTTTGCATAACAAGGTCTGAATGTTTGTTTATTTATTTATTTATTTATATACAAGAAGGCATGTATTTCATCACATTGTGATGGTGTTGTGGGGCTACGAGGGTGTTGTGATGGTGTTGTGGGGCTACGAGGGTGTTGTGATGGTGTTGTGGGGCTACGAGGGTGTTGTGATGGTGTTGTGGGGCTACGAGGGTGTTGTGGGGCTACGAGGGTGTTGTGATGGTGTTGTGGGGCTACGAGGGTGTTGTGATGGTGTTGTGGGGCTACGAGGGTGTTGTGATGGTGTTGTGGGGCTACGAGGGTGTTGTGATGGTGTTGTGGGGCTACGAGGGTGTTGTGGGGCTACGAGGGTGTTGTGATGGTGTTGTGGGGCTACGAGGGTGTTGTGATGGTGTTGTGGGGCTACGAGGGTGTTGTGATGGTGTTGTGGGGCTACGAGGGTGTTGTGATGGTGTTGTGGGGCTACGAGGGTGTTGTGGGGCTACGAGGGTGTTGTGATGGTGTTGTGGGGCTACGAGGGTGTTGTGGGGCTACGAGGGTGTTGTGATGGTGTTGTGGGGCTACGAGGGTGTTGTGATGGTGTTGTGGGGCTACGAGGGTGTTGTGATGGTGTTGTGGGGCTACGAGGGTGTTGTGATGGTGTTGTGGGGCTACGAGGGTGTTGTGATGGTGTTGTGGGGCTACGAGGGTGTTGTGATGGTGTTGTGGGGCTACGAGGGTGTTGTGATGGTGTTGTGGGGCTACGAGGGTGTTGTGATGGTGTTGTGGGGCTACGAGGGTGTTGTGATGGTGTTGTTGTCGTGTTGTACTACTCACCTAGTTGTAATCACCTAGTTGTGCTTGCGGGGGTTGAGCTCTGGCTCTTTGGTCCCGCCACTCAACTGTCAATCAACTGGTGTACAGATTCCTGAGCCTACTGGGCTCTATTATATCTACATTTGAAACTGTGTATGGAGTCAGCCTCCACCACAACACTACTTAATGCATTCCATTTGTTAACTTCCCTAACACTGAAGAAAATCTTTCTAACGTCTCTGTGGCTCATCTGGGTACTAAGTTTCCACCTGTGTCCCCTTGTTCGTGTTCCACCCGTGCTGAAGAGTTTGTCTTTGTCCATCCTGTCAATTCCCCTGAGAATTTTGTAGGTAGTTATCATGTCTCCCCTTACTCTTCTGTTTTCCAGTGTTGTGAGGTTCAGCTCCCTTAGCTTTTCGTCGTTGCTCATTCCTCTCAGTTCCGGGATCAGTCTGGTGTCATACCTCTGAATCTTCTCTAACTTTGTCTTGTGTTTAACTAGGTATGAACTCCAGGCTGAAGCTGTATACTCCAGGATTGGTCTTACATAAGTGGGATACAGGGTCCTGAACGATTCTTTACACAAGTTTCTAAAGGCAGTTCTCATATTGGCCAGTCTAGTATATGCCGCGGATGATATCTCTTTGATGTGGGCCTCTGGGGACAGATTCGGTGAGATATCGACCCCCAGATCTTTCTCTCTATTTGACTCTTGCAGGATTTCACCTCCCAGATGGTACCTTGTGTTCAGCCTCCTGCTCCCTTCGCCTAATTTCATTACTTTACACTTTCCTGAGTTGAGCTTTAGCAGCTATTTTCTAGACCATTCCTCCAGTTTGTCCAGGTCATCCTGTAGTCTCTGTCTATCTTCATCTGTTTTGATTTTTCTCATAATTTTTGCATCATCAGCAAACATTGAGAGGAATGAATCTCTGGACTCATTCAAACGACCCTCTGGAAGGTCGTTTACATATACTAGAAACAGGATGGGTCCAAGTACAGAGCCCTGTGGAACCCCGCAGGTGACATCTCGCCACTCTAATGCTTCCCCCTCACAGTTACTCTCTGTTTCCTTTTGATTAGATACTCCCTTATGCACTGAAGCACCTTACCTTTTACTCCTGCCTGCTGCTCCAACTTTTATAACAGCCTTTTGTGAGGTACTGTGTCAAAGGCTTTCTGACAGTCAAAGAAAATGTAGTCTGCCCACCCTTCTCTTTCCTGCCTAATTTGTATTGTTTGGTCATAGAATTCTGCTAAACCTGTCAGGCACGATTTACCATCCCTGAACCCATGTTGTTGGTGCGTTACAAAGTTATTTCCCTCCAGATGCTCTACGAGCCTTTTGCTCGCAATCTTTTCCATCACATTGCATGGTATATAAGTTAGGGAAACTGGCCTGTAGTTCAGTGCTTCTTGCCTGTCACCCTTTTTGTAAATTGGGACTAGATTAGCTGTCTTCCAGGTTTCTGGAAGGTCTCCTGTTTCCAGTGACCTGTTATACACCATAGAGTGTGTGGCACACTTAGTGCTTCTGCACCTTCTTTTAGTATCCATGGTGAGATTCTGTCAGGCCCAACAGCTTTTGACACTTTCAGCTCCATCAGATTCCTTTTGACCTCATCACTTGTGAGGTAAAATTTGTCCAAGGTTGTTCGGTTTGCCTCCTCATTTAGTGCAGGGACCTCTCCTTGTTCTATTGTAAAGACCTCCTGGAATCTCTCGTTGAGTTCTTCACACACATCATTGTCGTTCTCTGTGTATCTGTTCTCTCCTTTTCTCAGTTTCATCACTTGTTCCTGCACTGCTGTATTCCTCCTGATGTGATTATGGGGCAGTTTTGGTTGGGTCTTGGCTTTAATCGCGATGTCATTTTCATACTGTCTCTTTGCTTCCCTCCTCACTCTGATGTATTCATTTCTGGCCCTCTGGTATCTCTCCCTGCTCTCTGGTGTTCTGTTGTTCCTGTAGTTTCGCCATGTTCTTTTACTCAATTGCTTCGCTGCTGCACATTCCTGGTTGAACCACGGATTCTTCTGTTGCTTTTCATTTTTTAACTTTTTAGACTGGGATAAACCTGTCTGCAGCCTCCTCACACTTCTGAGTGACATAATCCATCATATCCTGTACAGTTTTTTCTCTGAGTTCTGTTTCCCATGGTATTCCCATTAGGAAGTTCCTCATCTCATCATATTTACCTCTTCGGTAATTTAGTCTTTTTCCTTGCAATCCCATCCTTGGATAGGTTATCCCTACTTCTACCAGATACTCAAATATCAATACATTGTGGTCACTCATTGCTATGGGGGCTTCATGTTTGACTTCCCTTATTTCTGAGTCATTTAAGGTGAATATCAGGTCGAGTCTAGCTGGTTCGTCATTTCCTCTCATTCTTGTGGGTCCCTTGACATGTTGGCTCAGAAAGTTCCTTCTACTCACTTCCAAAAGTGTAGATCTCCATGTGTCTTCACCTCCATGTGGGTCCCCATTCTCCCAGTCTATCTTTCCATGGTTGAAATTGCCCATGATTAAGAGTGTGGATCCATTCCTGCAGGCAACTGAAGCTGCTCTCTCTTTTATGTTAATGGTAGCCATGTTGTTTCTCTCGAACTCTTGTCTGGGTCTTCTGTCATTTAATGGAGGGTTGTAAATGACTGCCACTATTATCTTAGGTCTACCTATTGTCATAGTTCCTGTTATGTAATCTCTGAATCCGTCGCAGCCCAGAATTTCCATCTCTTCAAAGCTCCAGTCCTTCCTTATCAGCAGAGCCACTCCTCCTCCTCTCCCGTCTCTCTCTTTCCTTACTATATAAAAGTTCTTTGCAAACACAGCATTTGTTATGGTGGTGTTGTGGTGCTACGGAGGTGTAGGTGTGCTGCCGTGGTGTTACGGTGGTGTTGTGGTGCTACGGAGGTGTAGGTGTGCTACCGTGGTGTTACGGTGGTGTTGTGGTGCTACGGAGGTGTAGGTGTGCTACCGTGGTGTTACGGTGGTGTTGTGGTACTACGGAGGTGTAGGTGTGCTGCCATGGTGTTACGGTGGTGTTGTGGTACTACGGAGGTGTAGGTGTGCTACCGTGGTGTTATGGTGGTGTTGTGGTGCTACGGTGGTGTTGTGCTGGTGTTATTGTGGGGGTGGTGCGCATGTGTTGTGCAGAAGTTGTTGTGGCGGTGTTGTAGTGGTGTTATTCTGGTGGTGTTCTGGTGGTGTTCTGGTGGTGTTATGGTGGTGTTATGGTGGTGTTCTGGTGGTGTTCTGGTGGTGTTATGGTGGTGTTATGGTAGTGTTATGGTGGTGTTATGGTGGTGTTGTGGTGACACTGTGATGGTATTATTAAATGATAAAACAGTTAAGAAAAGTCCAACAACAAATTATATATTGGCAAAAAATAAAAATAAAAACTTTTCGCTCAGCAAAACATCTTTTACAAGAGCAACAAAGAACAACTAAACGAACAAAAATATACCAATTATCCGACAAAAAACTACTTATTGCCAAACAACTAACAAACAACTACATAACGCCTAACAAAAACAATACTCAACTCCCACAAAACAATTACTGAACTTCCAATAAAAAAAACAGCAAATAGCACAAAAAAACTACAATTCCCACAACAAATAACAAAAATTCAACCAAAAAAAAAAATACTCATCACCCAACAAAAACACGATCAAAGTCTCAACAAAAACACGATCAAACTCTCAACAAAAACACGATCAAACTCTCAACAAAAACACGATCAAACTCTCAACAAAAACACGATCAAACTCTCAACAAAAACACGATCAAACTCTCAACAAAAACACGATCAAACTCTCAACAAAAACACGATCAAACTCTCAACAAAAACACGATCAAACTCTCAACAAAAACACGATCAAAGTCTCAACAAAAACACACTTAAACTCTCAACAAAAACACGATCAAACTCTCAACAAAAACACGATCAAACTCTCAACAAAAACACGATCAAACTCTCAACAAAAACACGATCAAACTCTCAACAAAAACACGATCAAACTCTCAACAAAAACACGATCAAACTCTCAACAAAAACACGATCAAACTCTCAACAAAAACACGATCAAACTCTCAACAAAAACACGATCAAACTCTCAACAAAAACACGATCAAACTCTCAACAAATACACGATCAAACTCTCAACAAAAACACACTTAAACTCTCAATAAAAAACAATTAAACTTCCAACAAAAAACTATTAAAACTTTGAACAAAAAAACACACACAAAAACATACAAACACCTGAGAAAAGCCGACAAAGGCTCACCCAAACATCGCTCGGCTCCACACACAGTAAAACACCGACAAGATTCTGTTTTTTTAGTATTTTGATAACAATTTGTTATCAAACACCATGATAACTTATTTTGATAACAATTTTGATATCAAATGGTGAAGGTTATTTGTTTAAATATCACTAGTTCTCAAACTATTGTTATGTGACAATACTTATTAGCCAAGATAACATTGATATCAATTCAAATGGTAATTGCTATCTTAACTGTCAAGGAAATCCCTGGGTCCGTCTTTGAATAGTGATCATCTTCATGAGTTGATTTCGGGGCTTAGCGTCCCCACGGCCCGGTCCTCGACCAAGCCTCTTTTTTGTTACACACCCCAAGGAAGCAGCCCGTAGCAGCTGTCTAACTCCCAGGTACCTATTTACTGCTAGGTAATAGGGGCATCAGGGTGAAAGAAGCATTTTGCCCATTTGTCTCCGCCTCCACCGGGAATCGAACCCGGAACCTCAGGACTACGAATCTGAAGCGCTGTCCACTCAGCTGTCAGGCGCCCGTTGTGTCATCACCAGTTCACTCACCATAAATCAGACCCAACAATGCTATGAAATAAAGTTTTTTTTATTTATTTATAAAATAAATAAACAATAGACATAGAACAAAATAGCAATAATAATAATAATAATAATTTTTATTTAGGCAAAGGTACATACATAAAGAGATTTTACAAAGTTTGTTGGCTTTATAGATAAGAGCTAGTACATACAATGCCTAAAGCCACTATTACGCAAAGGGTTTCGGGCAGTAACTGAGTAACAGTAACAGTAACTTTCGGGCAATGACTGAATGAGACAATTCATGAAAACAAACAGGATACACAGAACAAAAAAACTAATAATGAAACATACAGGAGACATAGCACAAATAATAGAAGACCACGAATCGGGCACTGCATAGAAAACATAAAACAGAAAACCATAAATCAAAATTGACAGAAAACTATGGACACGAACACAACCTGAAGGCCGTAAGAACAGCAACCCAAAAATACAACCAGCCCCACAAATCACAGACATATATATACAGCAGGACAAAATACCTCGTAGCCTGGTGGATAGCGCGCAGGACTCGTAATTCTGAGGCGCGGGTTCGATTCCCGCACGAGGCAGAAACAAATGGGCAAAGTTTCTTTCACCCTGAATGCCCCTGTTACCTAGCATTAAATAGGCACCTGGGAGTTAGTCAGCTGTCACGGGCTGCTTCCTGGGGGTGGAGGCCTGGTCGAGGACCGGGCCGCGGGGACACTAAAAAAAAAACAAAAGCCCCGAAATCATCTCAAGATAACCTCAAGATAACCTCTCAAAAACAATCCAGTACCAAGCATACGAAAAGTATATAGGACACCCAAACACACAACCAGACACGTAACACACATATAAAGGCATGAATACACATATATATAACCCAACGCACACAAACACAGAATCGGAAAGGGCAAGAACCGAGGACACAAAACCTAACCAGACACACACTCAACTACCCACCCTACAACCACACGGACAGACACAACCACCGCAACACATAACCTAACCAGACACACACTCAACTACCCACCCTACAACCACACGGACACACACAACCACCGCAACACATAACCTAACCAGACACACACTCAACTACCCACCCTACAACCACACGGACAGACACAACCACCGCAACACATAGGAAACAGATGCAACAGGAACAAATCACTCAATGATCACAACCCTCATACTTGTGAGGGTACTGTGATTTCGGATACATCAGAACATAGGCGTCCCAAGCCATCCGCTCCCGCCTGGTAGGGTGGACATTCCCACAACGTCGTGGGCACCTCATGAAATCCGGAACCACAAGATCAGGCGGAAACCCGGGCGGAAGCGTCCTCCCCTCCCCCCCAGTAGAGAACACAGAAGACGAAGGCAGAGACTGGAGAGGCGGCAGTACCGCCGCCGAGGAAGCAGGAGACATTGAAAACGACGCACTGGAACACACACTAGGCTCCACACCGGGTGCCGCACAGGGGGAACCCGCAAGCTCGCCAGGACACCCCCTTCCCTACCAGGTACAGGAATAGAGGTCCCCAGCGCACATGTTTCGTCAACACCACGACGAGGTCTCTATTACCAGGGGCAGCTGCCCACGGAGGGGAACCAACAGCAGGCGGCACAGGGGCCAACACAGGATGCAGCACAGGGGCCAACACAGGATGCAGCACAGGGCCACCTACAGCATTAGGAACCACAGCATCACACTCGGCAGTCTACTCACGAGGGGGCGACACACTCCTGATAACAGGGGCCACACCAGGGTCCAAACCACTTGCCAGAACCACACCAGCTCCCGGTACATCAACCTCACACTCCACGGAGAAAGATCTCACAGAGGAATCAACATCACACTCTTCAACCTCACATTCCTCAGCCCACGCACGAGGTGGCAACAGACTTCTATCCGTTCTAGAACGCTTCGAAACCGGACGTTGATCATCTGAGCTGTCACACCCAGCAGGAGGCGCCCAAGAACAGCCGTCGGCAGGCTGCCCCACAGCTGGGTGAGCACGACCCGGAGTAACGCCTCCTCCACTTCACAGGGAACGAGGCCACCACCCACAGAAGAGACTGGAACTGGAGAGATAACAGGCACAGTCGGTGGAAGTGAAGGAACCAGCACAGGAGAGGTAGCACGCGGAGAGGCATGTACCGGCAGAGGAGAAAAGGCGCGGAGAGGCGATGAAGCCGTCGGCAGCGAAGAGGCCAAGTGCGGGGGTGGGGTGTTATGCACCACCACCCCGTCACGCACAGCACTTTCCGTATGCACTGGCACATTAGCCGAGGAGCCTGGTAACACCACCCGGCCAGCAGACGGCAGGGAAGCCTCCCCACCCACCGCATCACAGGGCGACAGGTCCTGACCCACCAACGGGGGAAAATCCTCCTCCTGAAACAAGTTGACAGGTGCAGCCAGTACAGGCCGCCGCTTGGTGCCCCTCAAGGCTACAACGATAACAGGTCCTGGGCTGCCCTGCATAAAAGGCACGCATGGTGTATCCCATCAACGTCACAGTAGACGGAACCGGTGACTTGAGACGGATACCTTTACCTTACCTTGAGGTTACCTTGAGGTGCTTCCGGGGCTTAGTGTCCCCGCGGCCCGGTCGTCGACCAGGCCTCCTGGTTGCTGGACTGATCAACCAGGCTGTTAGACGCGGCTGCTCGCAGCCTGACGTATGAGTCACAGCCTGGTTGATCAGGTATCCTTTGGAGGTGCTTTACCAGTTCTCTCTTGAACACTGTGAGGGGTCAGCCAGTTATGCCCCTTATGTGTAGTGGAAGCGTGTTGAACAGTCTCGGGCCTCTGATGTTGATAGAGTTCTCTCTCAGAGTACCTGTTGCACCTCTGCTCTTCAACGGGGGTATTCTGCACATCCTGCCATGTCTTCTGGTCTCATGTGATGTTATTTCTGTGTGCAGGTTTGGGACCAGCCCCTCAATTATTTTCCACGTGTAAATTATTATGTGACTCTCCCGCCTGCGCTCAAGGGAGTACAGATTTAGGCTCTTTAGTCGGTCCCAGTAATTTAGATGTTTTACTGAGTGGATTCTAGCAGTAAAGGATCTCTGCACGCTTTCCAGGTCAGCAATTTCTCCAGCTTTGAAAGGGGCTGTCATTGTGCAGCAGTACTCCACTCTTGAGAGCACAAGCGTTTTGAAAAGTATCATCATCGGTATAGCATCTCTAGTGTGAAAAGTTCTTGTTATCCAACCTGTCATTTTTCTTGCAGTTGTGACGGCTACTTTATTGTGTTCTTTAAAGGTAAGGTCTTCCGACATGAGTACACCCAGATCCTTTACATTGCCTTTTCGTTCTATGTTATGATTTGCCTGAGTTTTGTATGTGGTTTCCGTTTTTATATTTTCAATTTTTCCGTAGGGCATGAGCTGGAACTTATCCTCGTTAAATTATTTTAAATATTATTTTCTGTAGCCCATAGAAAGACCTGATCTACATCAGTTTGGAGGTTTGCCGTGTCCTCTATGTTGCCAACTCTCATGAAAATCCTAATGTCATCTGCAAAGGATGATACAGTGCTATAGGTTGTGTTCTTGTCTATGTCCGATATGAGGATGAGAAAAAGTACTGGAGCAAGCACAGTACCCTGGGGGACTGAGCTCTTCACGGTTGATGGGCTGGATTTTATTTTGTTGACTATTACACATTGGGTTCTGTTGGTCAGGAAATTGTAGATCCATCTGCCTATTTTTCCGGTAATTCCTTTTGAACGCATTTTATGTGCAATAACACCATCTTGAGGTTATCTTGAGATGATTTCGGGGCTTTTAGTGTCCCCGCGGCCCGGTCCTCGACCAGGCCTCCACCCCCAGGAAGCAGCCCGTGACAGCTGACTAACACCCAGGTACCTATTTACTGCTAGGTAACAGGGGCATTCAGGGTGAAAGAAACTTTGCCCATTTGTTTCTGCCTCGTGCGGGAATCGAACCCGCGCCACAGAATTACGAGTCCTGCGCGCTATCCACCAGGCTACGAGGCCCCCGTTGACACCTAGGTCGCATTATGTGTAAATTACATCAGCGTTTTGTTTGTCTTCTGTTTTGTTTGTCTTCTGTTTTGTTTTGTTTTTGTTTGTCGGATGGCGAGAGTCCGGGTACCACACGAGACCCCACGCCACCTGCCGGAAGAGTACCACACGAGACCCCACGCCACCTGCCGGAAGAGTACCACACGAGACCCCACGCCACCTGCCGGAAGAGTACCACACGAGACCCCACGCCACCTGCCGGAAGAGTACCACACGAGACCCCACGCCACCTGCCGGAAGAGTACCACACGAGACCCCACGCCACCTGCCGGAAGAGTACCACACGAGACCCCACGCCACCTGCCGGAAGAGTACCACACGAGACCCCACGCCACCTGCCGGAAGAGTACCACACGAGACCCCACGCCACCTGCCGGAAGAGTACCACACGAGACCCCACGCCACCTGCCGGAAGACTACCACACGAGACCCCACGCCACCTGCCGGAAGAGTACCACACGAGACCCCACGCCACCTGCCGGAAGACTACCACACGAGACCCCACGCCACCTGCCGGAAGAGTACCACACGAGACCCCACGCCACCTGCCGGAAGACTACCACACGAGACCCCACGCCACCTGCCGGAAGAGTACCACACGAGACCCCACGCCACCTGCCGGAAGAGTACCACACGAGACCCCACGCCACCTGCCGGAAGAGTACCACACGAGACCCCACGCCACCTGCCGGAAGACTACCACACGAGACCCCACGCCACCTGCCGGAAGAGTACCACACGAGACCCCACGCCACCTGCCGGAAGAGTACCACACGAGACCCCACGCCACCTGCCGGAAGAGTACCACACGAGACCCCACGCCACCTGCCGGAAGAGTACCACACGAGACCCCACGCCACCTGCCGGAAGAGTACCACACGAGACCCCACGCCACCTGCCGGAAGAGTACCACACGAGACCCCACGCCACCTGCCGGAAGAGTACCACACGAGACCCCACGCCACCTGCCGGAAGAGTACCACACGAGACCCCACGCCACCTGCCGGAAGAGTACCACACGAGACCCCACGCCACCTGCCGGAAGAGTACCACACGAGACCCCACGCCACCTGCCGGAAGAGTACCACACGAGACCCCACGCCACCTGCCGGAAGAGTACCACACGAGACCCCACGCCACCTGCCGGAAGAGTACCACACGAGACCCCACGCCACCTGCCGGAAGAGTACCACACGAGACCCCACGCCACCTGCCGGAAGAGTACCACACGAGACCCCACGCCACCTGCCGGAAGAGTACCACACGAGACCCCACGCCACCTGCCGGAAGAGTACCACACGAGACCCCACGCCACCTGCCGGAAGAGTACCACACGAGACCCCACGCCACCTGCCGGAAGAGTACCACACGAGACCCCACGCCACCTGCCGGAAGAGTACCACACGAGACCCCACGCCACCTGCCGGAAGAGTACCACACGAGACCCCACGCCACCTGCCGGAAGAGTACCACACGAGACCCCACGCCACCTGCCGGAAGAGTACCACACGAGACCCCACGCCACCTGCCGGAAGAGTACCACACGAGACCCCACGCCACCTGCCGGAAGAGTACCACACGAGACCCCACGCCACCTGCCGGAAGAGTACCACACGAGACCCCACGCCACCTGCCGGAAGAGTACCACACGAGACCCCACGCCACCTGCCGGAAGAGCTACCACACGAGACCCCACGCCACCTGCCGGAAGAGTACCACACGAGACCCCACGCCACCTGCCGGAAGACTACCACACGAGACCCCACGCCACCTGCCGGAAGAGTACCACACGAGACCCCACGCCACCTGCCGGAAGAGTACCACACGAGACCCCACGCCACCTGCCGGAAGAGTACCACACGAGACCCCACGCCACCTGCCGGAAGACTACCACACGAGACCCCACGCCACCTGCCGGAAGAGTACCACACGAGACCCCACGCCACCTGCCGGAAGAGTACCACACGAGACCCCACGCCACCTGCCGGAAGAGTACCACACGAGACCCCACGCCACCTGCCGGAAGAGTACCACACGAGACCCCACGCCACCTGCCGGAAGAGTACCACACGAGACCCCACGCCACCTGCCGGAAGAGTACCACACGAGACCCCACGCCACCTGCCGGAAGAGTACCACACGAGACCCCACGCCACCTGCCGGAAGAGTACCACACGAGACCCCACGCCACCTGCCGGAAGAGTACCACACGAGACCCCACGCCACCTGCCGGAAGAGTACCACACGAGACCCCACGCCACCTGCCGGAAGAGTACCACACGAGACCCCACGCCACCTGCCGGAAGAGTACCACACGAGACCCCACGCCACCTGCCGGAAGAGTACCACACGAGACCCCACGCCACCTGCCGGAAGAGTACCACACGAGACCCCACGCCACCTGCCGGAAGAGTACCACACGAGACCCCACGCCACCTGCCGGAAGAGTACCACACGAGACCCCACGCCACCTGCCGGAAGAGTACCACACGAGACCCCACGCCACCTGCCGGAAGAGTACCACACGAGACCCCACGCCACCTGCCGGAAGAGTACCACACGAGACCCCACGCCACCTGCCGGAAGAGTACCACACGAGACCCCACGCCACCTGCCGGAAGAGTACCACACGAGACCCCACGCCACCTGCCGGAAGAGTACCACACGAGACCCCACGCCACCTGCCGGAAGAGTACCACACGAGACCCCACGCCACCTGCCGGAAGAGTACCACACGAGACCCCACGCCACCTGCCGGAAGAGTACCACACGAGACCCCACGCCACCTGCCGGAAGAGTACCACACGAGACCCCACGCCACCTGCCGGAAGAGTACCACACGAGACCCCACGCCACCTGCCGGAAGAGTACCACACGAGACCCCACGCCACCTGCCGGAAGAGTACCACACGAGACCCCACGCCACCTGCCGGAAGAGTACCACACGAGACCCCACGCCACCTGCCGGAAGAGTACCACACGAGACCCCACGCCACCTGCCGGAAGAGTACCACACGAGACCCCACGCCACCTGCCGGAAGAGTACCACACGAGACCCCACGCCACCTGCCGGAAGAGTACCACACGAGACCCCACGCCACCTGCCGGAAGAGTACCACACGAGACCCCACGCCACCTGCCGGAAGAGTACCACACGAGACCCCACGCCACCTGCCGGAAGAGTACCACACGAGACCCCACGCCACCTGCCGGAAGAGTACCACACGAGACCCCACGCCACCTGCCGGAAGAGTACCACACGAGACCCCACGCCACCTGCCGGAAGAGTACCACACGAGACCCCACGCCACCTGCCGGAAGAGTACCACACGAGACCCCACGCCACCTGCCGGAAGAGTACCACACGAGACCCCACGCCACCTGCCGGAAGAGTACCACACGAGACCCCACGCCACCTGCCGGAAGAGTACCACACGAGACCCCACGCCACCTGCCGGAAGAGTACCACACGAGACCCCACGCCACCTGCCGGAAGAGTACCACACGAGACCCCACGCCACCTGCCGGAAGAGTACCACACGAGACCCCACGCCACCTGCCGGAAGAGTACCACACGAGACCCCACGCCACCTGCCGGAAGAGTACCACACGAGACCCCACGCCACCTGCCGGAAGAGTACCACACGAGACCCCACGCCACCTGCCGGAAGAGTACCACACGAGACCCCACGCCACCTGCCGGAAGAGTACCACACGAGACCCCACGCCACCTGCCGGAAGAGTACCACACGAGACCCCACGCCACCTGCCGGAAGAGTACCACACGAGACCCCACGCCACCTGCCGGAAGAGTACCACACGAGACCCCACGCCACCTGCCGGAAGAGTACCACACGAGACCCCACGCCACCTGCCGGAAGAGTACCACACGAGACCCCACGCCACCTGCCGGAAGAGTACCACACGAGACCCCACGCCACCTGCCGGAAGAGTACCACACGAGACCCCACGCCACCTGCCGGAAGAGTACCACACGAGACCCCACGCCACCTGCCGGAAGAGTACCACACGAGACCCCACGCCACCTGCCGGAAGAGTACCACACGAGACCCCACGCCACCTGCCGGAAGAGTACCACACGAGACCCCACGCCACCTGCCGGAAGAGTACCACACGAGACCCCACGCCACCTGCCGGAAGAGTACCACACGAGACCCCACGCCACCTGCCGGAAGAGTACCACACGAGACCCCACGCCACCTGCCGGAAGAGTACCACACGAGACCCCACGCCACCTGCCGGAAGACTACCACACGAGACCCCACGCCACCTGCCGGAAGAGTACCACACGAGACCCCACGCCACCTGCCGGAAGAGTACCACACGAGACCCCACGCCACCTGCCGGAAGAGTACCACACGAGACCCCACGCCACCTGCCGGAAGAGTACCACACGAGACCCCACGCCACCTGCCGGAAGAGTACCACACGAGACCCCACGCCACCTGCCGGAAGAGTACCACACGATACCCCACGCCACCTGCCGGAAGAGTACCACACGAGACCCCACGCCACCTGCCGGAAGAGACGTTATTCAACTGCAAAGAAACCACGGTCCCAAAATTGCACCGCAGCGGGTCCTCACTAAACTCAAACGGGACCCCATGCAGCGCCACATACGAGAGGGCGCAGCAGCGATCGGAGACAGCGACGGTACCACCGTCACTTGGGAGGGTACACAAACGCCCATCATACCGGGCCACTAAATCTCGATAAACAGCTGGAGAGTGAAACTTTATGAGTGCCCGGTGGGTCGTTAACAGATGGATTCTAAAAATATCAAACAATTTGACACAGAACATATCCAGGAGAATGACCTCCACAGCCAGATATGTCGCTCGGCCAGAGAACTCCAGACCTATCGTTTCCATACGGCGAATAGGGAGAGGGGTGTCCCCATGGCGCCGACAAAAAAACGGAGAGCAGCGCCCCCTGTCCGGGCGCTAAAACGGTCGGGGCAGCACTGAGGTAAACTCCCAGCGTATATATCGCACCCGGTGACCTCAGGTGGCCGACTCTCCCTAAATGAAGTGACATCTTTCTGTGACACAATTGTGAGTCCCCACGAGGCCTCAAACAGCCAATTAAAAAACAGAAGTGTTCTTCTGACTCAAGACACAAACCCACGTGTGATGGCTCATTGGCTGAATAGCTCAGCCAGTTACATCATGGCTGAACAACAAACACACACAAACAAACGCCCACACAAACACGCCATCCCAACACTTTCTATTTGTACTTGTTTATAAACAACGACGCTACTGACAATAACAGGAGTCTCACCCGCTAGCCTAAGACAACCGCCGGCCTCCAGCGGGCAACACTGACAAGCGGACTAGTCATCACCGCACCGCTGCTCCATATAAGCGAAACCACTCCATCAAAAACATAAAGAGTGACCTCATTAGACGATGAGAAATCATAGGCAATAATTAATCACTTTATCATATCGAAATTTAAAGATTCAATGGGCGTTTGTGCGGATTGGCAGATATTATTTAGCTTTCGGGACGTTCACAGGCCTTAAGTCCCACACCAAACTTGCTGGTTGGTCAGGAAGCTATTGTGGAGTCTTAATAAGGAAAGTTTCTAGAAGCAGCAGCATCCTGGTTCCGTAGTTCGAATCTCCTAGTGCCCAGGTGATTGGAATCTTGATTTCGAAGGAAGTGTGGATGACAATTTACACTAAATATAAACGAATTAACAGCAGATAATTAATCACAACTTGCGAGGAGACAAATGTTGCAAATATATATTCACAAGTTATGCTGAAAACGGCACTGCAATTTTCATGCCTTATCAAAGAGACGTCAGTTTTAATTAACTTGTTGCAAAATGCAGGCTTCTCGGACATGTAAATAACGCGGGAATTTTTCTGGTGGGAAATGTGTCGTGATTATGACGCAACTCGCTATCAGTAAATTGATGATATCACTGCGATAACAATTATAATAATGACTCCTGCAATAATTAATATAATTCTGACTAAATATGGTCGTAAACATTTTGATATTAATTACGATAATGATGGAGATAGTTAAGGATTGTTTGGTGATAATTATGCGCACACAGGCACAGCAATAAGCCTATATTAGCCTACGATGGAATAAGATGTTTTTAATGAAGCATTTGGTGGCATTATAGGACTCATTACAGTGTAGTAATAAGAAACGATGGGCAGAGTTTCTTTCACCATGATGCCCCCTGTTACCTAGCAGTAAATAGGTACCTGGGAGTTAGTCAGCTGTCACGGGCTGCTTCCTGGGGGGTGGAGGGACACTAAAAAGCCTCGAAATCAACTCAAGATAACCTCAAAATAGTGTACGAGTCATACACCTGTAGTCCTGTAGTGTATAATATGGACCTGTAGTCATATCACTACAGGTCCATATTATAGTGTAGTGTACGACCCTGTATCATCACTCCATATGATACGATGATACAAGAATGTGTTGTAGTTTGAGACGAAATTTAGGCCAAGAGATGAGATGGAAAATCCCCCTTCCCCCTTCCCCACTCCCCCCTCCCCCACTCCCCCCCCTCCCCCCCTCCCCACCTCCCCCCTCCCCCCCCTCCCCCCCCCCTCTTCATTGTTGCGGGTGAGATTTGTTAAGAAAGTTGTGATGATAGTAGAGCAGTTAGTCAACAGGTTCTCCTCTCCATCTGTTGACCTCTCAACAATTGACCTTCCTGGCTAACAATCCTCCCCAACCAATTGGAGTGCGACCTAATCACAATCTCTAGACAAGAAACTAGCGAACCCATTTGCCTTATTTGCGAATGAGAGACAGAGAGAGACAGAGAGAGAGAGAGAGAGAGACAGAGAGAGAGACACAGAGAGAGAGAGAGAGAGAGAGACACAGAGAGAGAGAGACAGAGAGACAGAGAGACAGAGAGACAGAGAGACAGAGACAGAGAGAGAGAGAGAGAGAGAGAGAGAGAGAGAGAGAGAGAGAGAGAGAGAGAGAGACAGAGAGACAGAGAGACAGAGACAGAGAGAGAGAGAGAGAGAGAGAGAGAGAGAGAGAGAGAGAGAGAGAGAGAGAGAGAGAGAGAGAGAGAGAGAGAGAGACATACAGACAGAGAGAGAGAGAGACAGAGAGAGAGAGAGAGAGAGAGAGAGAGAGAGCTCAGGGAGCCCCCATGATTGCTGGCACCGTTCAGGGAGAGGAACGACGTCGTTAAGTGTACTTGTGTGTGGGAGGCTACGACCCGGTGCCTGGTGGTTCGCACAAGTGGAGTCCTCAAGTCATCATCATCACCATCCGCCTCCCTCGCCACTCACCCTCAACACCATCACTGTCAATTGTGAATCTGTGAATTATAGTGATGACGTAAATGGTGATAGCTGTTATGTATATGAATATAGTGATGATGTAGATGAATATAGTGATGATGTAGATGAATATAGTGATGATGTAGATGAGCCTTGAACAGTGAGAGTCACTATAGTGAAGCTCTTGGTTTAAACGGCATTAGAGAAAACATCGCAACATCCAATAAGGGAGTCGAGGGAAAAATGTAAATATAATTACTGTCTATGTCAGAGGCTGGAGTCTGCTGGAGTTGTCTGCTGGAGTCGTCTGCTGGAGACGTCTGCTGGAGTCTGCTGGAGTTGTCTGCTGGAGTCTGCTGGAGTCTGCTGAAGTTGTCTGCTGGAGACGTCTGCTGGAGTTGTCTGCTGGAGTCTTCTGGAGTTGTCTGCTGGAGTCGTCTGCTGGAGTCTGCTGGAGTTTTCTGCTGGAGTCTGCTGGAGTCTGCCGGAGTCTACTGGAGTTGTCTGCTGGAGTCGTCTGCTGGAGACGTCTGCTGGAGTCTGCGAGAGTCGTCTACTAGAGTCTACTGGAGTCGTCTGCTGTAGTCTGCGAGAATCGTCTACTAGAGTCTACTGGAGTCTGCTAGAGTCTGCTGAAGTCTGCTGTAGTCTGGTAGAGTCTGCTAGAGTCGTCTACTAGAGTCTGCTGGAGACTGCTGGAGTCGTCTACTGGAGTCTGCTGGAGACTGCTGGAGTCGTCTACTGGAGTCTGCTGACGACTGCTGGAGTCTTCTACTGGTGTCTGCTGGAGACTGCTGGAGTCTTCTACTGGAGTCTGCTGGAGACTGCTGGAGTCTGCTGGAGACTGCTGGAGTCTTCTACTGGAGTCTGCTGGAGACTGCTGGAGTCTTCTACTGGAGTCTGCTGGAGACTGCTGGAGTCGTCTACTGGAGTCTGCTGGAGACTGCTGGAGTCGTCTACTGGAGTCTGCTGGAGACTGCTGGAGTCGTCTACTGGAGTCTGCTGGAGACTGCTGGAGTCTGTTGGAATATGCAGGATTCGTCTGCTGGAATAGTCTGCTGGAGTCGTCTGCTGGAGTCGTATACTGGATTCTGCTGGAATCTGCTAGAGTCGTCTGCTGGACTCTGCCGAAGTCTGCTGAAGTTGTCTAATGGAGTCATCTGCTGGAGTTGTCTGCTGGAGTCTGCTATTTCTGCGAGAGTCGTCTGCTAGAATCTGCTGGAGTCTGCGTAAGTTAGCTGAAGTCGGCTATTAGATTCTGCTGGAGTCGTCTACTAGAGTCTGCTGGAGTCTGCTGGAATCATCTGCTGGAGTCTGCTGAGGTAAAAGTATCTGCTGGCAAAAGGTAGATTTTTGGCATATCTCGGAGACGAAAGTGTGTTTGGGATCCAGCCGTTCACACCCCCACACTCTCCCCTCCACCCCCACACTCTCCCCTCCACCCCACACTCTCCCCTCCACCCCCACACTCTCCCCTCCACCCCCACACTCTCCCCTCCACCCCCACACTCTCTCCTCCACCCCCAAACTCTCCCCTCCACCCCCACACTCTCCTCTCCACCCCACACTCTCCCCTCCACCCCCACACTCTCCCCTCCACCCCCACACTCTCCCCTCCACCCCCACACTCTCCCCTCCAACCCCACACTCTCCTCTCCAACCCCACACTCTCCCTTCCACCCCCACACTCTCCTCTCCACCCCCACACTCTCCCCTCCACCCCCACACTCTCCTCTCCACCCCCACACTCTCCCCTCCACCCCCACACTCTCCTCTCCACTCCCACACTCTCCCCTCCACCCCCACACTCTCCCCTCCACCCCACACTCTCCCCTCCACCCCCACACTCTCCCCTCCACCCCCACACTCTCCCCTCCACCCCCACACACTCCCCTCCACCCCGACACTCTCCCCTCCACCCCCACACTCTCCCCTCCACCCCCACACTCTCCCCTCTACCCCCACACTCTCCCCTCCACCCCACACTCTCCCCTCCACCCCCACACTCTCTCCTCCACCCCCAAACTCTCCCCTCCACCCCCACACTCTCCTCTCCACCCCCACACTCTCCTCTCCACCCCCACACTCTCCCCTCCACCCCCACACTCTTCTCTCCACCCCCACACTCTCCCCTCCACCCCCACACTCTCCCCTCCACCCCCACACTCTCCTCTCCACCCCCACACTCTCCCCTCCACCCCCACACTCTCCACTCCACCCCCACACTCTCCCCTCCACCCCCACACTCTCCTCTCCACTCCCTCACTCTCCCCTCCACCCCCACACTCTCCCCTCCACCCCACACTCTCCCCTCCACCCCCACACTCTCCCCTCCACCCCCACACTCTCCCCTCCACCCCCACACTCTCCCCTCCACCCCCACACTCTCCTCTCCACCCCCACACTCTCCTCTCCACCCCCACACTCTCCCCTCCACCCCCACACTCTCCCCTCCACCCCCACACTCTCCCCTCCACCCCCACACTCTCCTCTCCACCCCCACACTCTCCCCTCCACCCCCACACTCTCCTCTCCCCTCCACCCCACACTCTCCCCTCCACCCCCACACTCTCCTCTCCACCCCCACACTCTCCTCTCCACCCCCACACTCTCCCCTCCACCCCCACACTCTCCTCTCCACCCCCACACTCTCCCCTCCTCCCCCACACTCTCCTCTCCCCTCCACCCCACACTCTCCCCTCCACCCCCACACTCTCCCCTCCACCCCCACACTCTCCCCTCCACCCCCACACTCTCCTCTCCACCCACGCACTCTCCTCTCCCCTCCACCCCCACACTCTCCTCGCCACCCCCACACTCTCCTCGCAACGCCCACACTCTCCCCACCTAGTTGTGTACAACTAGGTGTGTACAACAAGTTGTGTACAACTAGGTGTGTACAACTAGGTGTGTACAACTAGTTGTGTACAACTAGTTGTGTACAACTAGGTGTGTACAACTAGGTGTGTACAATTAGGTGTGTACAACTAGTTGTGTACAACTAGGTGTGTACAACTAGGTGTGTACAACTAGGTGTGTACAACTAGGTGTGTACAACTAGGTGTGTACAACTAGGTGTGTACAACTAGGTGTGTACAACTAGGTGTGTACAACTAGGTGTGTACAACAAATTGTGTACAACTAGTTGTGTACAACTAGTTGTGTACAACTAGGTGTGTACAACTAGCTGTGTACAACTAGGTGTGTACAACTAGCTGTGTACAACTAGGTGTGTACAACTAGTTGTGTACAATTAGGTGTGTACAACAAGTTGTGTACAACTAGGTGTGTACAACTAGGTGTGTACAACTAGTTGTGTACAACTAGGTGTGTACAACTAGGTGTGTACAACTAGGTGTGTACAACTAGGTGTGTACAACTAGGTGTGTACAACTAGGTGTGTACAACTAGGTGTGTACAACAAATTGTGTACAACTAGGTGTGTACAACTAGCTGTGTACAACTAGGTGTGTACAACTAGGTGTGTACAACTAGGTGTGTACAACTAGGTGTGTACAACTAGTTGTGTACAACTAGGTGTGTACAACTAGGTGTGTACAACTAGCTGTGTACAACTAGGTGTGTACAACTAGCTGTGTACAACTAGGTGTGTACAACTAGCTGTGTACAACTAGGTGTGTACAACTAGCTGTGTACAACTAGGTGTGTACAACTAGCTGTGTACAACTAGGTGTGTACAACTAGGTGTGTACAACTAGGTGTGTACAACTAGGTGTGTACAACTAGGTGTGTACAACTAGTTGTGTACAACTAGGTGTGTACAACTAGTTGTGTACAACTAGGTGTGTACAACTAGCTGTGTACAACTAGGTGTGTACAACTAGGTGTGTACAATTAGGTGTGTACAACTAGTTGTGTACAACTAGGTGTGTACAACTAGGTGTGTACAACTAGTTGTGTACAACTAGGTGTGTACAACTAGGTGTGTACAACTAGTTGTGTACAACTAGGTGTGTACAACTAGGTGTGTACAACTAGGTGAGGCGGCGGGTGGAGCCCAGAGGGTTTAAATAGGAGCGATATAGTCGTTAAGGCCTAATTAGCCTCGTTTTCCCCTGATGATTACCGTCCCTCTGAGCCCACAGGTCTAAATACCTGTTTTATCTACACTACGTCGCGTTCATATTTTGCTTGGTGGCATGGGTATGGGGTCCACTACTGCTTGTGGGATGGGTATGGGGTCCACTACTGCTTGTGGGATGGGTATAGGGTCCACTACTGCTTGTGGGATGAGTATGGAGTCCACTACTGCTTGTGGGATGGGTATGGAGTCCACTACTGCTTGTGGGATGGGTATAGGGTCCACTACTGCTTGTGGGATGGGTATGGAGTCCACTACTGCTTGTGGGATGGGTATGGGGTCCACTACTGCTCGTGGGATGGGTATGGGGTCCACTACTGCTTGTGGGATGGGTATGGAGTCCACTACTGCTTGTGGGATGGGTATGGGGTCCACTACTGCTTGTGGGATGGGTATAGGGTCCACTACTGCTTGTGGGATGGGTATGGGGTCCACTACTGCTTGTGTGATGGGTATGGGGTCCACTACTGCTTGCGTGATGGGTATGGGGTCCACTACTGCTTGTGGGATGGGTATGGGGTCCACTACTGCTTGTGGGATGGGTATGGGGTCCACTACTGCTTGTGGGATGAATATGGGGTCCACTACTGCTTGTGGGATGGGTATGGGGTCCACTACTGCTTGTGGGATGGGTATGGGGTCCACTACTGCTTGTGGGATGGGTATGGGGTCCACTACTGCTTGTGGGATGGGTATGGGGTCCACTACTGCTTGCGTGATGGGTATGGGGACCACTACTGCTTGTGTGATGGGTATGGGTTCCACTACCACCCACAGGATGGGTATGGGCTCTACTACCACCCACAGGATGGGTATGGGGTCCACTACCATCCACAGGATGGGTATGGGCTCCACTACCATCCACAGGATGGGTATGGGCTCCACTACCATCCACAGGAGGGGTATGGGGTCCACCACCACCCACAGGATGGGTATGGGCTCCACTACCACCCACAGGATGGGTATGGGCTCCACCACCATCCACAGGATGGGTATGGGGCCCACTACCACCCACAGGATGGGTATGGGCTCCACCACCACCCACAGGATGGGTATGGGCTCCACCACCATCCACAGGATGGGTATGGGCTCCACTACCACCCACAGGATGGGTATGGGGTCCACTACCACCCACAGGATGGGTATGGGCTCCACTACCACCCACAGGATAGGTATGGGTCCACTACCATCCACAGGATGGGTATGGGCTCCACTACCACCCACAGGATGGGTATGGGTCCACTACCATCCACAGGATGGGTATGGGCTCCACTACCATCCACAGGAGGGGTATGGGGTCCACCACCACCCACAGGATGGGTATGGGTCCTCCACCACCCACAGGATGGGTAGGGGTTCACCACCACTCACAGAATGGGTATGGGGTCCACTACCACCCACAGGATGGGTATGGGGACACTCTCCTTCATTCACCTCCACCTTTCCTTTCCTCCTGACCTCTTACTGTCTACCTCTCTCTCTCTCATACCTGTTCTCTCCCTCTCTCTTCCTCCCTCCCTCTCCCTCCCACTCCCTCCCTCTCCCTCCCTCTCCCTCCCTCTCCCTCTCCCTCCCTCTCCCTCCCTCTCCCTCTCCCTCCCTCTCCCTCCCTCTCCCTCCCTCTCCCTCTCCCTCCCTCTCCCTCCCTCTCACTACTACCTCTGCATTAATCCGTTGTCAGCCGCTGATCTGAAAAAGTTTAAATTAGCAAAACAAGAGTTGTTTTTATCCCGCAGTTTAAGTTTTCAGGAGGTGGTCCTCTTACTTTATATGTAAATAATTGGATTAGCAAACTTCTTTTTAATTCTTTTTTTGTCGAAAGTTTTACGGAGTGAGAGCGTGTTTACTTACCTAGTTGTGTGTTGAGGGGGTTGAGCTCTGGCTCTTTGGTCCCGCCTCTCAACTGTCAGTAAACTGGTGTACAGATTCCTGAGCCTACTGGGCTCTATCATATTTACGTTTGAAACTGTGTATGGAGTCAGCCTCCACTTGAAACTGTGAATAGTCTGCTTCCACTTGAAACTGTGTATGAAGTCAGCCTCCACTTGAAACTGTGTATGGAGTCAGCTTCCACTTGAAACTGTGTATGGAGTCAGCCTCCACTTGAAACTGTGTATGGAGTCAGCCTCCACTTGGAACTGTGTATGGAGTCAGCCTCCACTTAAAACTGTGTATGGAGTCAGCTTCCACTTAAAACTGTGTATGGAGTCAGCCTCCACTTGAAACTGTGTATGGAGTCAGCCTCCACTTGGAACTGTGTATGGAGTCAGCCTCCAATTGAAACTGTGTATGGAGTCAGCCTCCACTTGAAACTGTGTATGGAGTCAGCCTCCACTTGAAACTGTGTATGGAGTCAGCCTCCACTTGAAACTGTGTATGGAGTCAGCCTCCACTTGAAACTGTGTATGAAGTCACCCTCCACCACATCACTGCCCAACGCCTTCCACCTGTTAACTACTTTGACAATGAAAAAGATCTTTCCACCGTCCCTGTGGCTCATGTGGGTACTCAGCTTCAATCTGTGTCCCCTTGTGTGAGTACCACTCGCTGAAATCAAGAGAGGTGCGAGAGTTCTAACCAACCAGGGAAGAGTCGTCAAGATTCTGTGGATCCCCTCCCATGTTGGAATATGTGGGAATGAACGAGCAGATGTGCTGGCTGCTGAAGGCGCTGAAGGAGACCATATTGAATACTTCATACCCAAGACTCTTCTATAAATTATATGTATTGTCAGGCAATATCACGGTGACAAACCAGTGAATCTGTACGCTGGTACAACATGGTTGCATCTGGCGACCCCAATCATTATGGAGGAAGAGGAGGCGGCTGCAGGAGAGAATCAGTAATAGCAAGAATTCGTCTTGGATACAAATATCCATGGAGCTTCAGAACGGAAACAACAATTGAGCAGAGGAGTTGGAGAATCTGCTGCGAGAGTGATGGATACCGCCTTGACCACTACCTGAGAGAATATGAACACCTGAGAGACATTAGAAATATGTAAAGAATAATAAGCCCCACATTGTTTGAGTTAGGAAAATATAATTTGTCAAATATAGATACTATTATTAAAATATTCCCCCACTTTGCACCCGCAAGATAACGTAAGATTTTAAGGGTTTGACAGATGTTTGTCTTCTTGTTTCATAAGCAGTTCACTTGAAACAGATAAGCAAGACCCAACTGTGTCTGGGTACAAGCATCAGGATGAACAACCCAGCGGGTTTTCTTCCTATTAGGGAGTGTTGTACAGGCATCTATGGCGGTGTGTCCACTCACAGGAAGAGTGGCGCTGCCCAATAAACTCGCCCCTCGGGGCAAAATTTAAATTAAAAAAAAAAATCCCTCTGTTAACTACTCTGACACTGAAAAAGTTCTTTCTAACGTCCCTGTGGCTCATTTGGGTACTCAGTTTTCACCTGTGTCCCCTTGTTCATATACAACACGTGTTAAACAGTTAATCTTTATCTACCCTGTCAATTCCTCTGAGAATTTTGTAGGTAGTGATCATGTCTCCCCGAGCTCTCCTGTTTTCCAGCGTCGTGAGGTGCATTTCACGCAGCCTTTCCTCGTAACTCATGCCTCTTAGTTCTGGAATTAGCCTTGTAACATACCTCTTTTTCCAGATTCGTCTTGTGCTTGACAAGGTACGGGCTCCATGCTGGGGCCGCATACTCCAGGATTGGTCTTGCATATGTGGTATACAAGGTTCTGAATGATTCCTTACAGTTTCCTGAAGGCAGTTCTGATATTAGCCAGCCTTGCATACGCCGCCGATGTTATTCTTTTGATGTGGGCTTCAGGAGACAGGTTTGGTGTGATTTCAACTCGTAGATCTTTCTCTCTGTCCGTTTCATGAAGGACTTCATCCCACATTCGGTATCCAGTGTCTGGCCTCCTGTTTCCACCGCCTAGTTTCATTACCATACATTTACCTGGGTTGAACCTTAGTAGCCATTTTTTGGACCTTTCATTCAATTTTTCTAAGTCATCTTGTAGCCTCATACTATCTTCCTCCATCTTAATCCTCTTCATAATTTTTGCATCATCAGCAAAGACTGAGAGGAACGATTCTATACCCTCTGGGAGATCATTTACATATATCAGAAACAGTATAGGTCCAAGGACTGAACCCTGCGGGACTCCACTGGTGACGTCTCGCCAATCTTTGGCCTGACCCCTCACAGTGACTCACTATTTTCTGTTGCTGTTTTCTGTTTTCTGTTGTTGTCTCCTTATCCAATGGAGTACCTTCCCTTTCACTCCTATCTGTATCTCCAGCTTTTGCATTAGTCTCTTGTGTAGTACTGTATCAAAGGCTTTCTGGCAATCCAAAAATATGCAGTCTGCCCAACCCTCTCTTTCTTGCCTGATTTTTGTTGCCTGGTCATAGAATTCAATTACCCATGTTAGGCAGGACATGTCATCCCTGAACCCATGTTGGTGTTGTTTTGCAAAGTTCATCCGCTCCAGATCTTCCACTAGCTTTTATCACACAATATTCTCTATTAGCATGCATAATATGCAAGTTAGTGACACTGGCCTGTAGGTCAGTGCCTCCTGTCTATCATCCTTCTTGAAATTCAGAACTACATTTGCCGTCTTCCAAATTTTTGGCAGGTTCCCTGTTCCCATTGTGTGTGTATTTACTATTTGTATTTACTTTTTGTATCTGCAGAATCGATCTGTTAACTCCTGGAGCCCGCCTTTCTAACCAATTTAGTTTTCCTCTAATATATCTACTCTATATATTTCACTTACACACACACACACACACACACACACACACACACACACACACACACACACACACACACACACACACACACACACACAGCTGACCTGTCCCCTGAAGCTCATATCAAGAGGATAACATCAGCGGCATATGCCAGGTTGGCTAACATAAGAACGGCCTTTAGAAGCTTGTGTAAGGAATCTTTCAGAACATTATATACCACATATGTCAGACCAATCCTGGAGTATGCGGCTCCAGCATGGAGTCCATATCTAGTCAAGCATAAGACTAAACTGGAAAAGGTTCAAAGGTTTGCCACCAGACTAGTACCCGAGCTGAGAGGTATGAGCTACGAGGAGAGACTACGGGAATTGAACCTCACTTCGTTGGAAGACAGAAGAGTTAGGGGGGACATGATCACCACATTCAAGATACTCAAGGGAATCGACAGGGTTGATAAAGATAGGCTATTTAACACAAGGGGCACACGCACTAGGGGACACAGGTGGAAACTGAGTGCCCAAATGAGCTACAGAGATATTAGAAAGAACTTTTTAGTGTGAGAGTGGTTGACAAATGGAATGCATTAGGAAGCAATGTGGTGGAGGCTGACTCCATACACAGTTTCAAGTGTAGATATGATAGAGGCCAATAGGCTCAGGAACCTGTACACCTGTTGATTGACGGTTGAGAGGCGGGACCAAAGAGCCAGAGCTCAACCCCCGCAAACACAACTAGGTGAGTACAACTAGGTGAGTACACACACACACACACACACACACACACACACACACACACACACACACACACACACACACACACACACACACACACACACACACACACACACACACACACACACACACATGCAGCGACAGCAGCGTACTCTACACTGGCGAAAATTAGAACTTCATTCAGACCTAATTGTGTGTGTGTGTGTGTGTGTGTGTGTGTGTGTGTGTGTGTGTGTGTGTGTGTACTCACCTAATTGTACTCACAATTAGGTGAGTACAATTAGGTGAGTACACACACACACACACACACACACACACACACACACACACACACACACAATTAGGTGAGTACACACACACACACACACACAAGTTATGGAAATGGGATCAGGTGATAGGAGACCAAAGGGACAGTACACAATGAAGGGGAACAGCCTACCTGTAACGATTCGAGAAAGAGACCTGGGAGTGGATGTGACACCTAATCTAACTCCTGAGGCACATATAAATAGGATAACGACAGCAGCGTACTCTACACTGGCGAAAATTAGAACTTCATTCAGAAACCTAAATGAGGTGGCTTTTAGGGCGCTTTTCACTGCCTACGTGAGACCCGTCTTAGAGTATGCCGCGCCATCATGGAGCCCCCACCTGAAGAAACACATAAAGAAACTGGAGAAGGTTCAGAGGTTTGCGACGAGGCTTGTCCCAGAGTTACGAGGGATGGGATATGAAGAGCGTCTGCAGGAACTGAACCTTACGACACTAGAGAAAAGAAGGGAGAGAGGAAATATGATCGGGACATATAAAATATTCAGAGGAATTGACAAAGTGGAAATAGATGAAATGTTCACACGTAATAATAACAGAACGAGGGGACATGGGTGGAAACTGGAAACTCAGATGAGTCACAGAGATGTTAGGAAGTTTTGTTTTAGCGTGAGAGTAGTGGAAAAATGGAATGCACTTGGGGAACAGGTTGTGGAAGCAAATACTATTCATACTTTTAAAACTAGGTATGATAGGGAAATGGGACAGGAGTCATTGCTGTAAACAACCGATAGCTGGAAAGGCGGGATCCAAGAGTCAAGAGTCAAGAGGGATCCTGCAAGCACAAATAGGTGAGTACACACACACACACACACACACACACACACACACACACACACACACACACACACACACACACACACACACACACACACACACACACACAGACCCCAGAGCCCCAGAGAAAGGGAGATCTCTGGTACAAGAGTTTCCATGAAGAATCTCAAGGTTTGGTACACCAATGCTGATGGGGTATCTAATAAAGCAATAAAGCAGAAGAGATAAAAGAAAGAGTGAGTGAGGCAGATCCTGACATAGTTGCAATTGTGGAAACTAAAATTAATGACATGATCTCAGATGCAATTTTTCCTGAAGGGTACCAGGTGATACGAAAAGAGAGGACACAGAGACAGGGAGGGGGAGTGGCACTCCTAATAAAGCGGAAATGGAAGTTTGAAGACCTGGGAAATCGGGTTGCCAATGAGTGCACAAGCTTCATACATGGAACTCTGACAGCAGATGGGAGGAAGATTGTGATCTTGGTAATCTACAATCCCCCACCAAACAGTAGAAGACCCAGGCAGGAGTATGATGACAACAACAAGGCATGTATAGATGAACGTGCAGAAGGCAGCAACACTAGCCCACAGAATGAGAGCGAAGTTGCTGATCATGGGGGACCTAAATCATGGCGAGATAAATTGGGAATCAAGGAATCCCCATGGAGGGGACGAAACGTGGGGAGCAAAATTAGTAGATGTTATAGACAGGAATTTCCTAACACAACATGTGAAGGAAGACACAAGGGAAAGAGGAGATGCACCGAGCCTATTAGACCTAATTTTCACCCAGAACGTAGAAGATATCGAGAATTTAGAGCATGAAATACCTCTAGGGGCCAATGACCATTGCGTCCTAGTCTTTGACTACATGATGGAATTCAAACTTATGACCATGGGACAAGAGATCTGGGAAAGGAGAGTTGACTACAGGAAAGGGGACTATATGAGGATGAGGGACTATCTGGGTGAAGTGCAGTGGGAGGAAGAAATTAGAGGAAAAACAGTCCAAGATATGATGGACCTAGTCATACAGAAATGCCAGGAGGCCGAAGAGAGATTTATACCAACGGTAAAGGGAAAAAATAAGAAGGAATATAATAACCCATGGTTTAATAGACAGTGTCAGGAAGCAAAAATGGCCAGCAGGCGGGAGTGGAGGAAGTACAGAAGACAAAGAACAGAGGACAACAGAAGCAGATACAACAGAGCTAGGAACGATTACATTAACATAAGACGAATATCGGAAAGGGACTATGAGAACGATATTGCAATCAAAGCGAAAAAAACAACCTAGGTTACTACACAGTCATATAAGAAGAAAAATGTCGGTGAACGACCAAGTGACAAGACTAAGGAAGACAGAGGGGGCATATACTGAAAGTGACAAGGAAATCTGCGAGGCACTGAATGCCAGTTTCCACAGAGTGTTCACTACCAAGCCTGAGCAGCTCCCATTGTTGGAAGGGGTTACCCTAGATGAAAGACTATCAGATATAGAGGTGACAGCAGAGGAGGTAATGAAACAGTTGACAACTCTAGATGCAACTAAAGCAGTTGGACCAGACAAAGTATCACCGTGGATACTAAAAGAAGCAGCGCAGGCCCTCAGCGTGCCTCTGGCAATTATCTTTAATGAGTCACTTATGTCGGGAGAATTGCCCAGTTGCTGGAAGAAGGCAAATGTCGTGCCGATCTTCATGAAAGGCGATAGGGAGGAGGCACTTAACTATAGACCTGCATCACTGACAAGCATCCCCTGTAAAATACTGGAAAGAATAATTAGGCTACGACTGGTTGCACACCTGGAGAACATTAGGTTTGTGAACAAACATGAACATGGGTTCTGGACAGGGAAATCGTGCCTAACAAACCTTCTGGAATTCTATGATAAAATAACGAGGATAAGACAAGACAGAGATGGTTGGGCAGACTGCATATTTCTGGACTGCCAAAAAGCCTTTGATACAGTACCGCACATGAGACTGCTGTTCAAGCTCGAGAGGCAGGCGGGGGTGGGGGGAAAGGTCCTAGCATGGATAAGGAACTACCTAACAGGAAGGAGCCAAAGAGTTACGGTAAGGGGCGCGAAGTCAGACTGGCGAACAGTAACAAGTGGAGTACCACAAGGATCGGTGCTGGGACCAATTCTATTTCTTGTATATGTTAACGACATGTTTACAGGCGTAGAGTCCTACATGTCGATGTTTGCGGATGACGCAAAGTTGATGAGAAGAGTTGTGACAGATGAGAATTGCAGGATCCTCCAAGAGGACCTGGACAGGTTGCAGAGATGGTCAGAGAAATGGCTACTGGAATTCAACACGAGCAAATGTAAAGTTATGGAAATGGGACTAGGAGATAGGAGACCAAAGGGACAGTACACAATGAAGGGGAACAGCCTACCTGTGACAACGCGCGAAAGAGACCTGGGTGTGGACGTAACACCTAATCTCTCTCCTGAGGCACATATAAATAGGATAACGACAGCAGTGTACTCTACACTGGCAAAAGTTAGAACATCATTCAGAAACCTAAGTAAGGAGGCATTTAGGGCGCTTTACACTGCCTACGTGAGGCCAGTCTTAGAGTATGCCGCCTCATCATGGAGTCCCCATCTGAAGAAGCATATAATGAAACTGGAAAAGGTTCTGAGGTTTGCAACGAGACTCGTCCCACAGCTACGAGGGATGGGGTATGAGGAGCGCCTGAGGGAACTGTGCCTTATGACACTAGAAAGAAGAAGGGAGAGGGGGGACATGATAGGAACGTATAAAATACTCAGAGGGATTGACAGAGTGGACATAGACGAAATGTTCACACGGAATAGTAACAGAACGAGGGGACATGGATGGAAGCTGGAAACTCAGATGAGTCACAGAGATGTTAGGAAGTTTTCTTTTAGCGTGAGAGTAGTGGGGAAATGGAATGCACTTCAGGAACAGGTTGTGGAAGCAAATACTATTCATAATTTTAAAACCAGGTATGATAGGGAAATGGGACAGGAGTCATTGCTGTAAACAACCGATGCTCGAAAGGCGGGATCCAAGAGTCAATGCTCGATCCTGCAGACCCAACTAGGTGAGTACAACTAGGTGAGGTGAGTACAGAAAAGACAGAAAAGAGTCAGTTTCATGGTGATGTACTCGAACATAAATGGGATTACAAGCAAGGCAAGTGAACTTACGGAAAAAGCCCAAATAGTAAACCCAGATGTAATTGTACTCGGGAAAACAAAACTCTCGGGAATAATAACGAATTCGGTGTTTCCCCAGGACTACACAGTAATAAGAAAAGAGATGGAAGGAAGGGGAGGAGGCAGAGTGGCACTCCTGATGGGAAAACAATGGAGTTTCAAGGAGATGGTTATCCCAGGGTGCGATTGGTTTAGTCACTACATAACAGGCACCATGACAATAAGAGGCCCAAGAGTAGTAGTAGCAATGATATATAAGTCTCCACCAAACGACAGATGACCCAGGCAAGAGTATGACAGAAACAATATGGCAGTTAACAATATAATTGAGAGGGCAGCCTCTGCTGCCTGTAGAATTCGATCTCATCTGCCTCATGGGGGACTTCAATCACGGAAGGATTAACTGGGAGAACAAAGAACGGCATGGAGGTGAGGAAACATGGAGAGCTAAACTACTGGAGGTGGCGACAAGAAACTTTTTAAGCCAGCATGTCAGGGAACCCACAAGAATGAGAGGAAACGATGAACCAGCGAGACTCGACCTAGTCTTCACTCTGAACGACTCCGACATACGGTTAATTGACTTCGAGGCCCCAGTAGGAATGAGCGACTACTGTGTACTGACATTTGAGTATCTGGTCGAAGAATGGTTAAAGTACTTAAGGAAGGGACCTGCAAACAAAAGGCTGGCATTCCGTATGGGAAACTATGCGGAGATAAAAATAATTCCTAACGGATATAACATAGGAAACAGAGCTCAGGGGAAAGACGGCCCAAGACATGATGGAATACATCACACAGAAGTGTAAGGAGGCAGCAGACAAGTTCGTCCCGATCCAAAAGGAAAAAAATGATTTGCAGATGAGATACTCATGGTTTAATCAGAGATATAAGCTTGCATTGCGACTAAGTAAAAGGGCATGGAGAAACTATAGAAATAAATGGACACTTGAGAGCAGAGAAATATACCAGAGTGCCAGGAATGAATATGTTAGGTTGACAAGAGAAGTAGAGAGGCAATACGAAAATGATACAGCAAGCAAGGCAAAGACACAACCTAAATTGCTGCACAGCCACATCAAGAGAAAAACAACAGTGAAGGAACAGGTAATGATACTGAAGATAGGAGCAGACAGATTCACTACAAACGACAAGGAAGTGTGTGAGGAACTCAATAAGAAATTCCAGGAGGTCTTCACATAAGAGCATGGAGAAGTTCCAGAGGTAATAGAAGGAAAAGTTAACCAGGAACCACTAGAGGAGTTTGAGATTACCAGTGGGGAAGCTTTTGCTAGAATTGGATGTGACAAAGGCTATAGGCCTGGATGGAATATCACCATGGATTTTAAAGGAAGTACCAGAAGCACTGTACCTGCCACTCTCCATGATGTATAACAAATCACTGGTAACAGGTGAACTGCCAGACAATTTGAAGACGGCAAATGTAGTCCCGATATACAAGAATGGGGATAGACAAGAGGCACTGATCTACAGGCCAGTGACCATAACTGTCATACCATGCAAGCTGATGGAGAAGATTGTGCGAAAAAAGCTAGTGGAACATCTGGAGCGAAGGAACTTTGTGACACAACATCAACATAGGTTCAGGGATGGAGAGACCTGCCTCACAGAATTAATTGAATTCTACGACCAGGCAACAAGAATCTGGCAAGAAAGAGAAGGATGGGCAGACTGCATATTTTTTGGATTGCCAGAAAGTCATTGACACACCAGAAACTAGTGCAAAAGCTGGAGATGCAGGCAGGAGATCAAGGGAAGGTACTCCATTGAATAACGGAGTACCTAAGTAATAGAAAACAACGAGTCTGTGTGAGGGGTGAAGTCTCAGATTGGCGAGACATCACCAGTGGAGTCCCGCAGGGTTCAGTCCTTGGATCTATACTGTTTCTGATATACGTAAATGATCTCCCACAGGGTATACAATCGTTCCTTTCATTATTTACTGATGATGCAAAAGTTATGAGGAGGATTAAGACGGAGGGAGATAGTACGAGGCTTCACGATGACCTAGACAGACTAAGTGCATGATCCAACAAATGGCTACTAAAGTTCAACCCGAGTAAATATAAGGTAATGACACTAGGAGGTGGAAACAGGAGGTCAGACACTGGATATCGAATGGAAGATGAAGTCCTTCATGAAACGTATACAGAGAAAGATCTAAGAGTTGATATTACACAATACCTGTCTCCTGAAGCACACATAAAAGATTAATATCAGCGGCGTATGCGAGGCTGGCTAACATCAGAACTACCTTCAGGAACCTGTGTAAGGAATGATACATACGTAAGACCAATCCTGGAGTATGCGGCCCCAGCATGGAGCCCGTACCTTGTCAAGCACAAGGCGAAGCTGCACAAGGCGAAGCTGAAAAAAGTTCAGAGGTATGCCACTAGGCTAGTCCCAGAACTAAGAAGCTTGAGTTACGAGGAAAGGCTGCGGGAAATGCACCTCACGACACTGGAAGACGGAAGAGTAGGGGGAGACATGATCACTACCTATAAAATTCTGAGAGTAATTGACTGGGTAGATAAAGATAAACTGTTTAACACTGGTGGTACGCGGACAAGGGGACACAGGTGGAGGCTGAGACCCAAATGAGCCACAGGGATTTTAGAAAGAATTTCTTCATTTTTCAGAGTAGTTAACAAATGGAACGCATTAGGCAGTGATGTGGTGGAGGCTGACTCCATACACAGTTTTATGTGCAGATATGATAGAGCCCAATAGGCTCAGGAGCCTGTACACCAGTTGATTGACAGTTGAGAGGCGGGTCCAAAGAGCCAGAGCTCGACCCTCGCAATCACAACTAGGTGAGTACACACACACACACATCCCCAGGAAGCAGCTGTCTAACTCCCAGGTACCTATTTACTGCTAGGTGAGCACGAGAAAAAAAAATAGCATCAATGTATAAACAGCCAACATGGCGCCAGTGAGGCGCTCAGCGTTCAGCGCCGAGTCATCAGCTTGTTTCTTCAGCCTTCGGGAGAGGAAACACAGACGAAACCAATTAAAAATGAACGAAAAACGGGATGTGTGTAATGTGTACCGAAGAGAGAGAAGTGTTGGTGTGAACGAGGCTCTGAGAGCTCCTGTAATATTGACCTCCACCTCGGCCAAACACCACCATTATCGTCCCCATTATATTATTTTTAACTAAAAATTGGCGTCGCGTTTCATGTGTTAGAATGGAGTTTAGCTCCCTTCTTTACCTACCTGCCTCCCCTCCCTCCCTTAATCTCTCTCTCTCCCTCCCTCTTTCCTACCCACCTTGCCTTATCATGTTACCTCCAACTCTATTTCCTTCCTTAACTGTTTGTCTTCATTTCCCGCTTCATCCATCTGGAACACCATTAATGTGTTTTATGGAATATTTTTTCTTATCTTTATTTAAAAAAATACAATATAAGTTACATATACATAAGTGTTACAAGGCAATTATACATTACAATTCTTAGTGAACAAGTGTTTCAGTAGTACAGAACAAGATCTTTTAGAAAACCCTGAATGTTATACTTATTTACCTGTAAACGAGTTAGAAATATTTGACATAAGAGGAGAGTTCAGTCCCACAAGATATCGGCAGCGGCAGGTGGTCGCACCTATAGTGTTCTAGAGTCACACTTTTCACGTAGTGTTCTAGAGTCACACTTTTCACGTAGTGTTCTAGAGTCACACTTTTCACGTAGTGTTCTAGAGTCACACTTTTCACGTAGTGTTCTAGAGTCACACTTTTCACGTAGTGTTCTAGAGTCACACTTTTCACGTAGTGTTCTAGAGTCACACTTTTCACGTAGTGTTCTAGAGTCACACTTTTCACGTAGTGTTCTAGAGTCACACTTTTCACGTAGTGTTCTAGAGTCACACTTTTCACGTAGTGTTCTAGAGTCACACTTTTCACGTAGTGTTCTAGAGTCACACTTTTCACGTAGTGTTCTAGAGTCACACTTTTCACGTGTTAACAGTAACAGGTTACCTTCGGGTCAGGTCGTGTGAGGTGACCTTGCTTTCTGCTAAGCTGATAATTACAGCCGGATGGCTGTGCTGTTTCCTTCAGACAAGCCGCTGTCTAGGTGGGGTAGGTAGATCTCCTGGTAGGTGGAGCTTAGCTCCCGGTCCCCCACCCCCCATATATACCCAGGGAACTATACATTTGAGACACTGAGGAGGACAGCGGTATTCAGACCGCTTCCCTAGAGAGAGAGAGGTTCCGACAGCCAGAGTAGGCTCACGCGGGGGGGGGGGGGGGGGACCGTCAGTCCCATCTTCCTCTCTCAAACTTATTCTCAGAGACATTTGTGAGTGAACTTGTAAGGTGATGTATATTGTGATTTCAACTTAGG
>NC_091168.1:37776561-37804061 GCF_040958095.1 Procambarus clarkii | reverse complement strand
CCGGAGGGTATCGATTCATTTCTCTCAATGTTTGCGGACGATGCCAAAATTATGAGAAGGATTAAAACAGAAGAGGACTGTTTGAGGCTTCAAGAAGACCTAGACAAGCTGAAGAAATGGTCGAACAAATGGTTGTTAAAGTTTAACCCAACCAAATGTAATGTAATGAAGATAGGTGTACAGAGCATGAAGCCAGATACAAGGTATCATCTGGGAGAGGAAATTCTTCAGGAGTCAAAGAAAGAAAAAGACTTGGGGGTTGATATCACGCCAGACCTGTCTCCTGCAGCACATATCAAGGGGATAACATCAGCGGCATATGCCAGGCTGGCCAACATACGAACGGCATTCAGAAACTTGTGTAAAGAATCATTCAGAACTTTGTATACCACATATGTCAGGCCAACCCTGGAGTATGCAACCCCAGCATGGAGTCCATATCTAGTCAAGGATAAGACTAAATTGGAAAAGGTTCAAAGGTTTGCCACCAGACTAGTACCCGAGCTGAGAGGTATGAGCTACAAGGAGAGTCAACTTGAATTAAACCTCACTTCGCTGGAAGACAAAAGAGTTAGGGGGGACATGATCACCACATTCAAGAATCTGAAGGGAATTGATAGGGTAGATAAGGACAGGCTATTTAACACAAGGGGCACACGCACAAGGGGACACAGGTGGAAACTGAGTGCCCAAATAAGCCACAGAGATATTGGAAAGAACTTTTTTTTTTTTTTTTTTTTTTTTATTATTATTTTCTACCACAGACGTGGCCACACATGACAAACTATTCAGAACTTTCAGAATTCAGAATTCAGAATTCAGAATTCTTTTTTTTTGTCAGAGTGGTTGACAAATGGAATGCATTAGGAAGTTATGTGGTGGAGGCTGACTCCATACACAGTTTCAAGTGTAGATATGATAGAGCCCAATAGGCTCAGGAATCTGTACACCTGTTGATTGACGGTTGAGAGGCGGGACGAAAGAGCCAGAGCTTAACCCCCGCAAACACAACTAGGTGAGTACATGAGAAAGCTGGCTTCAAGGCAATGCACATTAACATAGATGTGATTACAAATAAAACAAGTGAATTTGAGAATGGGCACTAGAAGAAAACCCAGACATAATAGCAATCACAGAAACAAAGCTAACGAAAACCATAACAAATGCAGTGTTCCCACAGGACTATTATGTTGTGAGGAAAGAGAGAGAAGGAAGAGGTGGTGGTGGTGTAGCTCTGCTGGTAAGAAAAGGCTGGGATTTTGAGGACTGATTCAGGGATGTGTAGGTTTCAGTGACTACATAACAGGTACAATAGCGACTGGGGGGGTCAAAAAAATATAGTCGTAGTCATATATATCCCCTCACCAAATGACAGAAGGCCCAGACAGGAATATGATAGTTTGAAACAACATGGCTATTATTAACATAATAGAGAGAGCAGCTTCTGTTGCTGGCAGGAATGGATCTGGGCTACTAATCATGGGAGACTTCAACCTAGGAAAGATAGATTGGGAGAACAGAGACCCGCATGGAGGACCAGATACATGAAGAGCTAAGCTGCTGGACGTGGCAATAAGAAACTTTCTAAGGCAACACATCAAGGGACCGACAAGAATGAGAGGGGAAGATGAACCAGCCATGTTTGATCTGATATTTACCCTAAATGGGTGAGATATAAGGGAAGTTAGGTTGGAAGCCCCCTGGGAAGGAGTGATCACAGTGTATTGATCTTTGAGTACCTGGTTGAGCTAGGATTTACCTTTCCAAAAAGAACTTGGAAAAAAAAGGCTGGCATACCGAAAGGGAAATTATGAGGAGATGAGAAGTTTCCTAAGGAATATACCATGGGACACAGAACTCAGAGCTAATTCTGCACAAGACATGATGGACTATGTCACCCAAAACTGTCAGGAGGCAGTAAACAGGTTCATCCCGACTTCAAAAGGAAAAAACAGAGAAGAAAAAAGAAGAATCCATGGTATAATAGGGCATGTTTGGAAGCAAAGGAACTGAACAGAAGGGCGTGGAGGAACTTCAGAAACATCAGAAAACCAGAATAAAGAGAGAGATACCAGAGAACCAGGAATGAGTATGTTAGTGTGAGAAGAGAAGCAGAGAAAAAGTATGAAAATGACAAAGCAAACAAAGCTAATCCACAGTCACATCAGGAGGAAAATAAAAGTGAAAGAACAGGTGATGAAACTTGGGTGAGGACAGGTGCACAGAGATTGACAAAGAGGTGTGTAAAGAACTCAACAAGAGGTTCCAGGAGGTCCTCACAATAGAACGAGGTGGAGTCACTGCGCTAGCAGAGGTGACAGTAAACTAGATGGCCTTGGAAGGGTTCGAAATTACAAGAGATGAGGTCAAGAGGAATCTGTTGGAACTGGTCGTGAGAAAGGCTGTTGGTCCAGACGTGACATACTCAACCATGGTGACATAGTCACCATGGTTGCCCATGTTGGGCACTGAGAGAGTGTGCAGGAGCACTTTGCTTGCCACTCTCCATGGTGTATAGAAAACTACTGGAGACGGGAGACCTACCAGAAATATGGAAGACGGCTAATGTAGTCCCAATGTACAAAACGGGTGACAGACAAGAGGCTCTGTACTACAGGCCAGTGTCCTTGACTTGTATACCATGCAAGGTGATGGAGAAGATCGTGAGGAAAAACCTAGTAACACATCTGGAGAGAAGAGACTTCGTGACAACCCATCAACATGCGTTCAGGGAGGGTAAATCTTGCCTTACAGGCAAGAATTCTAGATCTAGAATTCTAGATTCAAGAATTCTACGATCAGGTAACAAAGATTAAGCAAGAAAGAGAAGGCGGGGCGGACTTCATTTTCTTTGTCGGAAAGCGTTTGACACAGTAGCCCATAAGAGGCGGGTACATAAGCTTGAGAAACAGGCAGGAATAACTGGTAAGATGTTCCAGTGGATAAGGGAGTACCTAAGCAATAGGAAGCAGAGAGTTACAGTGAGGGGGGGGAGACCTCAGATTGGCGTGAGGTTACAAGTGGAGTCCCACAGAGCTCTTCACTCGGAACTATCCTGTTTCTGATATATGTAAATAATCTCTCAGATGGTATAGACTCATTCCTCTCAATGTTTGCTGACGAGTGTTTCAGTATTCATATAGTAATTACACAATTCAGCATACCTTAGCCCAGGAGGGCGAAAGTCAGTCAGTATGGGACATTCTACACTATAATGTTCAAGTGAGTGCATGTTTTCTCTTTCACAAAGTTGACACATTGTGTACTCGACATTTGGGTTTTGAGAAAGCTGCCAGATACGTCTATATCCCAGGCGTATTCTGGCCACTATAACATCACATTGCCGGGTTCTTGTTCTATTAGTCCCATATGTGAATGTCTCCTCACGATATCTATCATAATATTTAATGCTACAACTTTCAGGTCTTTGTGAATTTGTTAGGTCGGTGAGATCTTCATTAGATATTTGTTTAAGTATTCTCTTTGTCACTGCTAATGAAACACCCATATCAATTTCAACCTCAGGTTTTCTACAGGCTGTCTTTGCAAGCATATCAACAGTGTCATGCTTTGAGATGCCAACATGTGATGGTATCCATAGGAATTTAATTTCAAATCTGTTTTCTTTAGCAACCAAAACATTCATTCGAATATCACTGACTATTTTCTGGGTGTTAGTACTGTGTGCGTTCAATGTCAGGAGTGCACTCTGCGAGTCACAGTATATAAGTCCCAGAACACTGTGAGCCTTTGTCCTTTAAAATTTCAGCCTGCAAGTTCGGTTTGAGTTGTACTTGCCCAATCATTGACGCGTTTCATTGTTGTTTGTACAAGAGAAGACTTCAAATACACGCACATCCTGTACATCGTCCACCTTCTTCTACACAACCGTCGGTATAGCACTGATACACATCGTTACCCATACTCTGAGTACTCTCAGTGATGCTGCACAGTGTTAACTGTTTTAATTATGTAGAGTTTACACTGTATTTCTTGGGTGTATTTACAAAATTAACTTATAGATCTCAGTTATCCCATGGAGTAATTGGTTGATTAATCATTAATTGAATTGGGTACATATTTAATATTATGATGGAGTTGGCTACCTTGTCGAACCAAAATGCATAATCTAATTTCGCTCTTCTATAGACCTCAGGTGAGTGTAGCATATTAGAATGTTTAGCTTGAAACTTCATGATTTGCCGAGATCTACTCAGTGCCTTCACACCGAAAACTGTACTAATAGACAAAATTCTCTCATTTATGGTAGGTAATTTTAACTCTGCTCTCATATTAACTATTCTCGTGGACTTTGGAGCCCCAAGGATGAGACGCATAGCTTCACTTTGCAAGGTTTCAAGCGATTTCAGCTCTTTGTCAGTATACAGTGTGAGATGTAGAGCATTGTAGTCAATCACAGAGCGTATAAATGATACATAAAACATTCTAGCAAGTCTCACTTTAGTTCTGGGTTTAAAGGAGAGGTGTTCACAGTGTTCTGGGTTTAAAGAAGGGGTGTTCACAGTGTTCTGGGTTTAAAGGAGGGGTGTTCACAGTGTTCTGGGTGTAAGGGAGGGGTGTTCACAGTGTTCTGGGTGTAAGGGAGGGGTGTTCACAGTGTTCTGGGTTTAAAGGAGGGGTGTTCAGTGTTCTGGGTGTAAGGGAAGGGTGTTCACAGTGTTCTGGGTGTAAGGAAGCGGTGCTTCACGGTGTTCTGGGACATAAGAGAGGGGTGTTCACAGTGTTCTGGGACATAAGAGAGGAGTGTTCCTAGTGTTCTGAGGGCATAAGAGAGGGATGTTCACAGTGTTCTGAGGGCATAAGAGAGGGATGTTCAGTGTTCTGAGGGCATAAGAGAGGGATGTTCACAGTGCTCTGAGGGCATAAGAGAGGGGTGTTCACAGTGTTCTTGGACATAAGAGAGAGAGATGTTCACAGTGTTCTGGGACATAAGAGAGAGAGAGATGTTCACAGTGTTAAGGGACATAGAAGAGGGATGTTCACAGTGTTCTAGGGCATAAGAGAGGAATGTTCATAATGTTCTGGGTGTAACGAAGTGGTGTTCACAGTGTTCTGGGTGTAACGAATGGGTGTTCACAGTGTTCTTGGTGTAACGAATGGATGTTCACAGTGTTCTTGGTGTAACGAATAGATGTTCACAGTGTTCTGGGTGTAACGAAGGGGTGTTCACAGTGTTCTTGGTGTAACGAGTAGATGTTCACAGTGTTCTGGGTGTAACGAAGGGGTGTTCACAGTGTTCTGGGTGTAACGAAGGGGTGTTCACAGTGTTCTGGGTGTAACGAAGTGGTGTTCACAGTGTTCTGGGTGTAACGAAGTGGTGTTCACAGTGTTCTGGGTGTAACGAAGTGGTGTTCACAGTGTTCTGGGTGTAACGAAGTGGTGTTCACAGTGTTCTGGGTGTAACGAATGGATGTTCACAGTGTTCTTGGTGTAACGAATGGATGTTCAGTGTTCTGGGTGTAACGAATGGATGTTCACAGTGTTCTTGGTGTAACGAACGGATGTTCACAGTGTTCTGGGTGTAACGAATGGATGTTCACAGTGTTCTGGGTATAAAGCAGTTCAGGAATCAAGATTTAATCAAATCAGGACTCGAAGCCTCATGTTTCAAGAGGACCAGAGCAGAGAAATTGAAGTCATTTCTTCCTGGCTTGGCTCAGGTGAGAGCCTCCCTGGTCACAATAGCTGGATAATGAGGCGTCAGCGGTAGACACATGCCTCCCTACTGGGGAAGGCATGTTCTCCCCTGTTCTCTGGGGACACAAGGAAGTCTCGTGAGTCCCCGAAGGTGCTGCCAGGTCCTGGTGATTTGGGGGGTGTAAGGGGTGTTCAAAGTGCTCTGGGTGTAAAGGAAAGGTGTTCATTCTGTTCTCGGTGTAAGAGAGAGGTGTTCACGTTATTCTGGGGGGTAAAGGATGAGTGTTCAAGTTGTTCTGGGTGTAAGGGAGTTGTGTCCTGCTCCACACCTTGTGGGGGCAGCCATGGCTGACCCCACAACACAAAGACAATCATAGCTGACCCCACAACACAAGGGCAGTTGACCCCACAACACAAGAGCAGCTGACCCCACAACACAAGGGCAGCTGACCCCACAACACAAGGGCAGTTGACCCCACAACACAAGGACAGCTGACCCCACAACACAAGGGCAGCTGACCCCACAACACAAGGGCAGTTGACCCCACAACACAAGGGCAGCTGACCCCACAACTCAAGGGCAGCTGACCCCACAACACAAGGGCAGCTGACCCCCATAAAACAAGGGCAGCAGACCCCACAACACAAGGGCAGCTGACCCCACAACACAAGGGCAGCTGACCCCATAACACAAGGGCAGTTGACCCCACAACACAAGGGCAGCTGACCCCACAACACAAGGGCAGCTGACCCCACAACACAAGGGCAGCTGACCCCACAACACAAGGGCAGCTGACCCCACAGCACAAGAGCAGCTGACCCCACAACACAAGGGCAGCTGACCCCCATAACAAAAGGGCAGCTGACCCCACAACACAAGGGCAGCTGACCCCACAGCACAAGAGCAGCTGACCCCACAACACAAGGGCAGCCATAACTGACCCCATAACACAAGAGCAGCTGACCCCAAAACACAAGGGCAGCTGACCCCACAACACAAGGGCAGCTGACCCCACAGCACAAGGGCAGCCATAACTGACCCCACAACACAAGGGCAGCTGACCCCACAACACAAGGGCCGCTGACCCCACAACACTAGGGCAGCTGACCCCACAACACAAGGGCAGCTGACCCCACAACACAAGGGCAGCTGACCCCACAACACAAGGGCAGCCATAACTGACCCCACAACACAAGGGCAGCTGACCCCACAACACAAGGGCCGCTGACCCCACAACACTAGGGCAGCTGACCCCACAACACAAGGGCAGCTGACCCCCAACAACACAAGGGCAGCCATAACTGACCCCACAGCACAAGGGCAGATGACCCCACAACACAAGGGCAGATGACCCCACTACACAAGGGCAGCTGACCCCACAACACAAGGGCAGCTGACCCCCAACAACACAAGGGCAGCCATAACTGACCCCACAGCACAAGGGCAGCTGACCCCACAACACAAGGGCAGCTGACCCCACAACACAAGGGCAGCTGACCCCACAACACAAGGGCAGCTGACCCCACAACACAAGGGCAGCTGACCCCACAACACAAGGGCAGCTGACCCCACAACACAAGGGCAGCCACCCGCCTCCCAGCAGGTGAAGGACAGCCATCATATTATCCCAGTAACCTCATTACCGTAATGGGAGTGAAGCAGCTCGCTGGAGTCGGTCTGCGGTCTCGCAATTACGGCAGAGTTCTGCGTTCTTCCCTGCGTCGCAGGCGGTCTATTGCGGCACTGGGGGAGTTCTTGCGTCATCCCCGGTACTGGGGCATGTTGGGGAAGTGTTCTCTGTGGTACTGGGGCATGTTGGGGAAGTGTTCTCTGTGGTACTGGGGCATGTTGGGGAAGTGTTCACTGTGGTACTGGGGCATGTTGGGGAAGTGTTCTCTGTGGTACTGGGGCATGTTGGGGAAGTGTTCTCTGTGGTACTGGGGCATGTTGGGGAAGTGTTCTCTGTGGTACTGGGGCATGTTGGGGAAGTGTTCACTGTGGTACTGGGGCATGTTGGGGAAGTGTTCTCTGTGGTACTGGGGCATGTTGGGGAAGTGTTCTCTGTGGTACTGGGGCATGTTGGGGAAGTGTTCTCTGTGGTACTGGGGCATGTTGGGGAAGTGTTCACTGTGGTACTGGGGCATGTTGGGGAAGTGTTCTCTGTGGTACTGGGGCACGTTGGGGAAGTGTTCACTGTGGTACTGGGGCATGTTGGGGAAGTGTTCTCTGTGGTACTGGGGCATGTTGGGGAAGTGTTTTCACCGGTACTGGGGCATGTTGAGGAAGTGTTCTCTGTGGTACTGGGGCATGTTGGGGAAGTGTTCTCTCCGGTACTGGGGCATGTTGGGGAAGTGTTCTCTGTGGTACTGGGGCATGTTGGGGAAGTGTTCTCTGTGGTACTGGGGCATGTTGGGGAAGTGTTCATTGTGGTACTAGGGCATGTTGGGGAAGTGTTCTCTGTGGTACTGGGGCATGTTGGGGAAGTGTTCTCTGTGGTACTGGGGCATGTTGGGGAAGTGTTTTCTGTGGTACTGGGGCATGTTGGGGAAGTGTTCTCTCCGGTACTGGGGCATGTTGGGGAAGTGTTCTCTGTGTTACTGGGGCATGTTGGGGAAGTGTTCTCTGTGGTACTGGGGCATGTTGGGGAAGTGTTCACTGTGGTACTGGGGCATGTTGGGGAAGTGTTCTCTGTGGTACTGGGGCATGTTGGGGAAGTGTTCTCTGTGGTACTGGGGCATGTTGGGGAAGTGTTCACTGTGGTACTGGGGCATGTTGGGGAAGTGTTCTCTGTGGTACTGGGGCATGTTGGGGAAGTGTTCACTGTGGTACTGGGGCATGTTGGGGAAGTGTTCTCTGTGGTACTGGGGCATGTTGGGGAAGTGTTCACTGTGGTACTGGGGCATGTTGGGGAAGTGTTCTCTGTGGTACTGGGGCATGTTGGGGAAGTGTTCTCTCCGGTACTGGGGCATGTTGGGGAAGTGTTCTCTGTGGTACTGGGGCATGTTGGGGAAGTGTTTTCACCGGTACTGGGGCATGTTGGGGAAGTGTTCTCTGTGGTACTGGGGCATGTTGGGGAAGTGTTCTCTCCGGTACTGGGGCATGTTGGGGAAGTGTTCTCTCCGGTACTGGGGCATGTTGGGGAAGTGTTCTCTGTGGTACTGGGGCATGTTTGGGAAGTGTTCTCTGTGGTACTGGGGCATGTTGGGGAAGTGTTCACTGTGGTACTGGGGCATGTTGGGGAAGTGTTCTCTGTGGTACTGGGGCATGTTGGGGAAGTGTTCTCTGTGGTACTGGGGCATGTTGGGGAAGTGTTTTCTGTGGTACTGGGGCATGTTGGGGAAGTGTTCTCTCCGGTACTGGGGCATGTTGGGGAAGTGTTCTCTCCGGTACTGGGGCATGTTGGGGAAGTGTTCTCTCCGGTACTGGGGCATGTTGGGGAAGTGTTCTCTGTGGTACTGGGGCATGTTGGGGAAGTGTTCTCTGTGGTACTGGGGCATGTTGAGGAAGTGTTCACTGTGGTACTGGGGCATGTTGGGGAAGTGTTCTCTGTGGTACTGGGGCATGTTGGGGAAGTGTTCTCTCCGGTACTGGGGCATGTTGGGGAAGTGTTCTCTGTGTTACTGGGGCATGTTGTGGAAGTGTTCTCTGTGGTACTGGGGCATGTTGGGGAAGTGTTCACTGTGGTACTGGGGCATGTTGGGGAAGTGTTCTCTCCGGTACTGGGGCATGTTGGGGAAGTGTTCTCTGTGGTACTGGGGCATGTTGGGGAAGTGTTCTCTGTGGTATTGGGGCATGTTGGGGAAGTGTTTTCTGTGGTACTGGGGCATGTTGGGGAAGTGTTCTCTGTGGTACTGGGGCATGTTGGGGAAGTGTTCTCTCCGGTACTGGGGCATGTTGGGGAAGTGTTCACTGTGGTACTGGGGCATGTTGGGGAAGTGTTCTCTGTGGTACTGGGGCATGTTGGGGAAGTGTTCACTGTGGTACTGGGGCATGTTGGGGAAGTGTTCTCTGTGGTACTGGGGCATGTTGGGGAAGTGTTCACTGTGGTACTGGGGCATGTTGGGGAAGTGTTCTCTGTGGTACTGGGGCATGTTGGGGAAGTGTTCACTGTGGTAGCTTGTGTTAAGGGTGAATTAAGTGTCCCTCCCGGTATGTGGTATGTGGGGGGATGAGTGTCCCTCCCGGTATGTGGTATGTGAGGGATGAGTGTCCCCTCCCGGTATGTGGTATGTGGGGGATGAGTGACCTCATGTGATGAGTCTTGCAGAGAAAATCATGATGAGGAAAATGTATTCATCACAGCAAATAATATGATGGAAGAAGGATCGAGAATGTTCTCCCATAAATCCTGTGAGGGTTGATGATCTATCGATGTAATCCTATGAGAGTGGATTATCTATTGATGTAATCCTGTGAGGGTGGATGATCTATCGATGTAATCCTGTGAGGGTGGATTATCTATCGATGTAATCCTGTGAGGGTGCATTATCTATCGATGTAATCCTGTGAGGGTGCATTATCTATCGATGTAATCCTATGAGAGTGGATTATCTATTGATGTAATCCTGTGAGGGTGGATTATCTATCGATGTAATCCTGTGAGGGTGCATTATCTATCGATGTAATCCTGTGAGGGTGCATTATCTATCGATGTAATCCTATGAGAGTGGATTATCTATTGATGTAATCCTGTGAGGGTGGATTATCTATCGATGTAATCCTGTGAGGGTGGATGATCTATCGATGTAATCCTGTGAGGGTGGATGATCTATCGATGTAATCCTGTGAGGGTGGATTATCTATTGATGTAATCCTGTGAGGGTGGATTATCTATCGATGTAATCCTGTGAGGGTGGATTATCTATCTAGGTAAATCTGTGAGAGTGAATTATCTATCGATGTAAACTTGTGAGGGTGGATTGTCTATCGATGTAAACTTGTGAGGAAGATAGATCTATTTGTCTAAAGCTTTGACGGGCAGTTTCCTGAAAGTAATTTAGGAAGATGAATCATACCGGGCAGGTATTATCCTGGTGGGTACAGGCCATTAGGAGCTCACAGCGCACTAGTTTACCCCTGGAACACGACCCGCTAATTACTGTTGGGTCAACAGGGGTCAACAGGGGTCAACAGTAATGGACTGTGGTGCTCTGTTTCTCTCAGTCTTCTAGGTAGGGAGTTACTGCTGTGATGGGAGGAAATCTCACAGTGGTGAGATCTCAACAGTGGAGGTCTCACACGGATCTGTACCCCTGAGTCAGTGATTTGAGTTTGTGTATCCTCTTCTAGTATTGGGCAGCGTCACTCATCCTGTGAGTGGACACACCGCCATAGTGACAGTATTGGGCAGCGTCACTCATCATGTGAGTGGACACACCGCCATAGTGACATTATTTGGCAGCGTCACTCATCCTGTGAGTTGACCATTCCGTCATAGTGACAGTATTGGGCAGCGTCACTCATCCTGTGAGTGGACACACCGCCATAGTGACAGTATTGGGCAGCGTCACTCATCCTGTGAGTGGACACACCGCCATAGTGACATTATTTGGCAGCGTCACTCATCCTGTGAGTTGACCATTCCGTCATAGTGACAGTATTGGGCAGCGTCACTCATCCTGTGAGTGGACACACCGCCATAGTGACAGTATTGGGCAGCGTCACTCATCCTGTGAGTGGACACACCGCCATAGTGACAGTATTGGGCAGCGTCACTCATCCTGTGAGTGGACACACCGCCATAGTGACAGTATTGGGCAGCGTCACTCATCCTGTGAGTGGACACACCGCCATAGTGACAGTATTGGGCAGCTGCACTCAACCTGTGAGTGGACACACCGCCATAGTGACAGTATTGGGCAGCGTCACTCATCCTGTGAGTGGACACACAGTCATAGTGACAGTATTGGGCACCGTCACTCATCCTGTGAGTGGACACACCGCCATAATGACAGTATTGAGCAACGTCACTCATCCTGTGAGTGACACACCGCCATACTGACAGTATTGGGCAGCGCTACTCATCCTGTGAGTGGACACACCGCCATAGTGACAGTATTGGACAGCGCCACTCATCCTGTGAGTGGACACACAGTCACAGTGACAGTATTGGGCAGCTGCACTCAACCTGTGAGTGGACACACCGCCATAGTGAAAGTATTGGGGCAGCGTCACTCATCCTGTGAGTGGACACACCGCCATAGTGAAAGTATTGGGGCAGCGTCACTCAACCTGTGAGTGGACACACCGCCATAGTGAAAGTATTGAGGCAGCGTCACTCAACCTGTGAGTGGACACACCGCCATAGTGAAAGTATTGGGGCAGCGTCACTCATCCTGTGAGTGGACACACCGCCATAGTGAAAGTATTGGGGCAGCGTCACTCATCCTGTGAGTGGACACACCGCCATAGTGAAAGTATTGGGGCAGCGTCACTCAACCTGTGAGTGGACACACCGCCATAGTGAAAGTATTGGGGCAGCGTCACTCAACCTGTGAGTGGACACACCGCCATAGTGAAAGTATTGGGGCAGCGTCACTCAACCTGTGAGTGCTTATGCCTCATTAATCGTAGTTTGATGTTGACAGATTTTCGTTGCTATGTCATATAATATAATCTTACATAGCTCCACTTGCCACAAACGTGAGGTCCCTACACCCACGAGCCCTCGAGTTCGCTGCAGCAAATGGTGTTCTCCGAGGCTCCAAATTAATCTACCTATCTACCTAATTGCTAAAAAAAAGGTCGTCATTCTGCAATTCAAGATCTAGTATTTTTTAGCAAATAATTACGTTCGTGCATTACGGTTGCACTACCCATTAGACCCACGAGGACGCTGGTATGTGGCACAGGTCTTGTGGTAGTCCATTGTGAGCGCCATCTGTTGGTGGATGCTGTAAGGTCTCACCTTCAAGAGAGGAGCCATAGGGATGCTGCGCCGTCGCTGCCAGACACACGATTATATAAACATTTCGATTCTTCCTTTGTACTTCTAATTTTGAGAAAAAATGTATTATATTTCTTTTATATTTGATGTTACTAATAAAATAATAAATAAAACTGATTCACATACGGTAATTGTTTGGGAAAAGGACGGTAGCTGAGGCGTACGAGATGTTGATAACATAGCCGGCAGCAGAGCGCGGCAGTGGAGGTAGGGAACACAACAGCGGGACCTAGCGATCAATTTCGTGTTCCATTTCTCACTTGATGAGCCATATTCCCGCGTTTCTGTGTCTCAGACTCACAGACAAGCCAGCCACCTCCGCCAACAGCCATGGTAGGTATTCCACGACCAGTTTTTGCCCCTGTTTACAAGGTGATAAGAGTGAGGAGAGGCGGTAGGTTAACAACCAATTATCCCGCCTCCGGAGCTCACCATGTCAAACACGTGTGTTGGGTTCACTCTTGAAAAACAATGGTGTTTGTTCCAGACAAATGGGTGTTGTGAAATAAAAAAATTTAGCAGGTTGTATTTGTAAATTAATACACCAATTTGTGTGACTTTTTATAAGGGGGAGTTAACTGCAGTAAAGTAGTTAGCATCCGCTGTCCCTACTCGCTCGCGATTACGCTCACGCGCGCATGTGCACACATGCACTTGCAACGCACGTACACACAGACATGCACGCAAGTACACATATACGCACACACTACGAACGGCTAGATATTTACGCCTACACACACACACACACACACACACACACACACACACACACACACAAACACACGAAGATCGACAAGAATGAGAGGGGAAGATGAACCAGCCATGTTTGATCTGATATTTACCCTAAATGAGTGGGATATAAGGGAGGTTAAGTTGGAAGCACCCTTGGGAATGAGTGACCATAGTGTATTGATCTTTGAGTACCTGGTAGAGCTAGGAATTATCTCCCCCCCCCCCCCCCGAAAAGAACTAGGAAACAAAAGGCTTGCATACCGAAAGGGAAATTATGAGGAGATGAGAAGTTTCCTAAGGGATATACCATGGGACACAGAACTCAGAGTTAGGTCTGTACAAGATATGATGAACTATGTCACCCAAAAGTGTCAGGAGGCAGTAAGCAAGTTTATCCTGGCCCAAAAGGAAAAATCCAAGAAGCAAAAGAAGAATCCATGGTTTAAGAGGGCATGTATGGAAGCAAAGGAACTGAACAAAAGGGCGTGGAGGAACTTCAGAAATAACAGAACACCAGAAAGCAGAGAGAGATACCAGAGAACCAGGAATGAGTATGTCAGGGTGAGAAGAGCAGCAGAGAAAAATTATGAATATAATAAAGCAAGCAAAGCCAAGACCGAACCAAAGCTACTCCACAGCCACATCAGGAGGAAAAATAAAAGTGAAAGAACAGGTAATGAAACTTAGAACAGGCGAGGACAGGTATACAGAGAAATACAAAGAGGTGTTTGAAGAACTCAACAAGAGGTTCCAGGAGGTCTTCACAATAGAACAAGGTGAGGTCGCTGCGCTAGGAGAGGGGGCAGTAAACCAGGCGGCCTTGGAAGGGTTCGAAATTACGAGAGATGAGGTCAAGAGACACCTGCTGGATCTAGATGTGAGAAAGGGAATTGGTCCAGACGGGATCTCACCATGGGCATTGAAAAAGTGTGCAGAGGCACTTTGCTTGGCGCTCTCTATAGTGGTCACGGGAGACGGGAGACCTACCAGAAATATTGAAGACGGCTAATGTGGTCCCAATGTACAAAAAGGGTGACAGGCAAGAGGCACTGAACTACAAGCCAGTGTCCTTAACTTGTATACCATGCAAGGTGATGGAGAAGATTGTGAGAAAAAACCTAGTAACACATCTGGAGAGACGAGACTTCGTGACAAATCGCCAACATGGGTTCAGGGAGGGTAAATCTTGCCTTACAGGCTTAGTAGAGTTCTACGACCAGGTGACAAAGATTAAGCAAGAAAGAGAAGACTGGGGGGGACTGCATTTTCTTGGACTGTCGGAAAGCCTTTGACACAGTACCCCAAAAGAGGCTGGTACATAAGCAGGATAGGAGAGTTACAGCGAGGGGTGAGACCTCAGATTGGCGTGAAGTCACCAGTGAAGTCCCACAGGGCTTTGTACTCTGTCCTATCCTGTTTCTGATCTCCCGGAGGGTATAGACTCATTCCTCTCAATGTTTGCTGACGATACCAAAATTATGAGAAGGATTAAGACAGAGGAGGACTGCTTGAGGCTTCAAGAAGACCTCGACAAACTGAAAAAAATGGTCGAACAAGTGGTTGTTAGAGTTTAACCCAAGCAAATGTAATGTAATGAAGATAGGCGTAGGGAGCAAGAGGCCAGATACAAGGTATCATTTGGGAGATGAAATACTTCAAGAGTCAGAGAGAGAGAAAGACCTGGGGGTTGATATCACGCCAGACCTGTCCCTGAAGCTCATTTGTCTTTGCCGGCGCCGGGAATCGAACCCGAGCAACAGGATTACGAGTCCCGCGTGCTGTCCACTCAGATACCAGACCCTGTACCTTTTGTGTGTGTGTATGTATGTGTGTGTGTGTGTGTACTCATCTATTTGTACTCACCATTTGTGCTTGCGGGGGTTGAGCTTCGGCTCTTTGGTCCCGCCTCTCAACCGTCAATCAACTGGTGAACAGTTTCCTGAGCCTACTGGGCTCTATCTACATTGAAAACTGTGTATTGGGTCAGCCTGTGTGTGTGTGTGTGTGTGTGTGTGTGTGTGTGCGTGTGTGTGCGTGTGTGTGTGTGTGTGTGTGTGTGTGTGTGTGTGTGTGTGTGTGTGTGTGTGTGTGTGTGTGTGTGTGTGTGTAGAAAAAAAAAGCTAGTAGTTAGTAACAGTTGATTGATTGACAGTTGAGAGGCGGGCCGAAATAGCAGAGCTCAACCCCTGCCAGCACAACTAGGTAGATACAGACACACACTGTAGAGGGCAGCTGGACCGTAACACTAACCAATACACAGTAAAGATAGATAGATAATACACACAAGAGAGACTCTGTTTTACAATAAAATGTTTGTTTAAAAAAAATCATTTAGATGCAAGTAACATTCAGATTTAGTTATATTTGTCCCTGTGTAGTTAATATATCATGGTAACCCAAATGCTCAATAATTGATGGCATTATATTTATTTATAATGATTGGTATGAGAGGCAGTGTTGACCATTGATAACCAGAGTCACAACCACCTTGATCAATACTCTCCAGGGGACACTAATGCTCTCTAATCTGCCCGTCCTCCTAAGGTTTCCCAGCGTCAAGAAACTGCCGTACTAAAGTGCCCTAATCCTAACCAACCCGAGGACCCAAAACAGAAAACGGGACAGTAGGAACATTTCACGAGCCGCTACCGTTTTGTAGTACGACAATTTTTTGGCCTTAGGAAGAGTATACGTCCAAAATGCGACGTTCTATCAGGATGACGGGATGGTCTAATGAGACCAGATTCATTAGACTGTGGTGGGAGGGTGCAGCACACTGTATCCTGCCTACAGCAAGTACCTTTGCTGTGCCTTTACCTTTAACATATAACCGTGAAGTGAACCGTCTCTGTGGTGCAGTGGTAAGACACTCTCCTCCATGCGTCGCGAGTGATTTGGCCTGAGGTTCGTATCCTGGCCGGGGAGGATTGACTTGGCGCGAATCCATAACTGTAGCCTCTGTTCACCCAGCAGTGAACGGGTACCTGGTTGTTCAACGATTTGGCGGGTCGTATCCCAGGGCACATGAAGGACCTGCCCGTAACGCTGTGCGTGCTGTTGCCTGTACAAGAGTGACAGTATTGGGCAGCGCCCAATACTGTCACTCCAGTATGTATACTCGTATGTATACTGTTCATACATACCGGTATACCGGTATGTATGAACAGTATACATACATACATACATACATACATGTATACCGGTATGTATACTCGTATGTATACTCAGGTATGTATACTGTTCCCTCGGGTATGTATACATAAACAAAAATTCTTGATTTCAAAGAATATTTCAGAAGTATTACACCAAACTTGTCACGACAACTTCTCCACTGGAAGCAATTGGGAAATGTTCCTTTCATGTGATGCCACTGTTCAGTTGGCGGTAAATATGTATCTGGGGTTGAGCTTTGGCTCTTTGGTCCCGCCTCTCAACTGTCAATCAACTGGTGTTCAGGTTCCTGAGCCTACTGGGCTCTATCATATCTACATTTGAAACTGTGTATGGAGTCAGCCTCCACCACATCACTGCCTAGTGCATTCCATTTATTAACTACTCTGACACTGAAAAAATTCTTTCTAACGTTTTTGTGGCTCATCTGGGTACTCAGCTTCCACCTGTGTCCCCTTGTTCGTGTCCCACCCGTGTTGAAGAGTTTGTCTTTGTCCACCCTGTCAATTCCCCTGAGAATTTTGTAGGTGGTTATCATGTCTCCCCTTACTCTTCTGTTTTTCAGGGATGTGAGGTTCAGCTCTTTTAGCCTTTCCTCGTAGCTCAATCCTCTCAGTTCCGGGACGAGCCTGGTGGCATACCGCTGAATCTTCTCTAGCTTTGTCTTGTGTTTAACTAGGTATGGACTCCAGGGTGTGTGTGTGTGTGTGTGTTATCTTGAGGTTATCTTGAGATGATTTCGGGGCTTTTAGTGTCCCCGCGGCCCGGTCCTCGACCAGGCCTCCACCCCCAGGAAGCAGCCCGTGACAGCTGACTAACACCCAGGTATCTATTTTACTGCTAGGTGACAGGGGCATAGGGTGAAAGAAACTCTGCCCATTGTTTCTCGCCGGCGCCTGGGATCGAACCCAGGACCACAGGATCACAAGTCCCGCATGCTGTCCGATCGGCCGACCGGCTCCCTTGTGTGTGTGTGTGTGTCTGTGTGTGTGTGTGTGTGTGTGTGTGTGTGTGTGTGTGTGTGTGTGTGTGTGTGTGTGTGTGTGTGTGTGTGTGTGTATTCACCTAGCTGTATTCACCTAGTTGTGCTTCCGGGGGGTTGAGTTCCACTCTTTCGGCCCGCCTCTCAACTATCAATTAACTGTTACTTACTACTAACTTTTGTTTTCACACACCCCCCCCCCCCAGGAAGCAGTCCGTAACAGCTGTCTAGCTCCCAGGTACCTATTTACTGCTAGGTAATACGGGCATCAGGATGAAGGAAAGTCTGCCCATTTGTTTTTCCGCCGGCTGCAGGGATCGAACCCCGGTCCCTAGGTCCACGAGTCTAGAGCGCTGTCCACTCAGCCAGCAGGCATAACCCCCCCCCCCCCCCGTGTGCGTGTGAGTGTGTGTGAGTACTCATCTATTTTGTACTCAAATATTTATGCTTGCGGGAGTTAAGCTCTGGCTCTTTGGTCCCGCCTCTCAACTGTCAATCAACTGGTGTACAGATTCCTGAGCCTACTGGGCTCTATCATATCTACACTTGAAACTGTGTATGGAGTTAGCCTCCACCACATCACTGCCTAATGCATTCCATCTGTTAACTACTCTGACACTGAAAAAGTTCTTTCTAACGTCCCTGTGGCTCATGTGGGTACTCAGTTTCCACCTGTGTCCCCTTGTTCGCGTACCACCAGTGTTGAATTATCCATCCTTGTCTACCCTGTCAATTCTTTTGAGAATCTTGTGTAGTGATCATGTCTCCCCCGAGATCTTCGGGGAGACATGTGGGAACTGCACCTCACATCTTCCAGTGACGTGAGGTGCAGTTCCCACAGCCTGAACTCATGCCTCTTAGTTCTGGGACTAGTCTAGTGGCATACCTCTGAACTTTTTCTAGATTCGTCTTGTGCTTGACACGGTACGGGCTCCATGTTGGGGCCGCATACTCCGGGACTGGTCTTACATAGGTCGTATACAAGGTTCTGAAAGATTTCTTACACAGGTTTCTGAAGGCAGTTCTCATGTTAACCAGCCTTGCATACGCCGCCGATGTTATTTTTTTTATGTTGCTTCAGGCGACTGGTTTGGCGTGATATCAACTCCTAGATCTTTCTCTGTCCGTTTCATGAAGAACTTCATCTCCCATTCAGTATCCTGTCTCTGGGCTCCTGTTTCCTACCCCTAGTTTCATGACTTTTCATTTACTTGGGTTGAACTTTAGTAACCATTTGTTGGACCAATCATTCAGTTTAATTGGGTCATCTTGTAGCCTCCTATTATATTCGTTCGTCTTAATCCACCTTATAATTTTTGCACCATCCTCAAACATTGAGAGGACATACCCTATATATACCCTCTGGGAGATCATTTACATATATCAGGAACAGTATAGGTCCAAGGACTGACCCCTGCGGGATTCCACTGTTGACGCCTCGCCACTCCGAAACTTCACCCCTCACAGTGACTCGTTGTTTTCTGTTGCTTAGGTACTCCTTTATCTAACGGAGTTCCTTCCCTTTCACTCCAGCCTGCATCTCCAGCTTTTTCACTAGCCTCTTGTGAGGTACTGTGTCAAAGACTTTCTGGCAAACCAAAAATATGCAGTCTGCCCACCCCTCTCTTTCTTGCCTTATTTTTGTTGCCTGGTCGTAGAATTCAAGTAACCCTGTGAGGCAGGACCTGCCATCCCTGAACCCATGTTGATGCTGTGTTACAAATTTCTTTCGCTCCAGATGCTCCACTAGTTTTCTTCGCACAATCTTCTCCATCAGCCTGCACGATATGCAGGTTAGGCATACCATAATGGTATGCACTGTATGGTATGGTATGCATGGTATGTGTGTGTGTGTGTGTGTGTGTGTGTGTGTGTGTGTGTGTGTGTGTGTGTGTGTGTGTGTGTGTGTGTGTGTGTATGTGTGTGTGTGTGTCAACCTAGTTATGTTTGCGGGTGTTGAACTTTGGTCCCGCCTCTCAACCGACAATCAACTGGTGTACAGGTTCCTGAGCCTACTGGGCTCTATCATATCTACATTTGAAACTGTGTATGGAGTCAGCCTCCACCACATCACTGCCTAATGCATTCCATCTCTTAACTACTCTGACACTGAAAAAAATTAATTTATAATTTCACAGTGGCTCATTTGGGTACTAAGTGTCCACCTGTGTCCCCTTATTCGTTTTCCATCATGTCTCCCCTTGCTCTTCTGTCTTCCAACGACGTGAGGTGCAATTAACGCAGCCTTTCCTCATAACTCACACCTCTTAGTCCTGAAGCAAGTCTAGTCGCATACCTTTGAACCTTCATCGGCTTCATCTTATACTTGACAGGGTATGGAATCCATGCTGGAGCCGCCTATTCTAGGATTGGTCTGACGTATGTGGATTATAAGGTTCTAAATGATTCCTTACACAAGCTTCTAAAGATAGTTTTTATTCGTATTAATGAGAGCTTCTGCGGGCAGGTTACTGAGATATCAATCCTCAGATCCCTAGGAGTTCTGCTAATGTCATATTTGGTCCAAGATGGACAAATATGACATTCGGAGATACGGTTCGAGTCTCCTACACCCCAGAGTGTTTATTACCACCAGTGGAGGACAATTTACATGACATTCCGTCCACTAGCACTAAGGGGCCTCGTAGTCTGGTGGACAGCGCGCAGGACTCGTAATTCTGTGGCGCGGATTCGATTCCCGCACGAGGCAGAAACAAACGGGCAAAGTTTCTTTCACCCTGAATGCCCCTGTTACCTAGCAGTAAATAGGTACCTGGGTGTTAGTCAGCTGTCACGGGCTGCTTCCTGGGGGGTGGAGGCCTGGTCGAGGACCGGGCCGCGGGGACACTGAAAGCCCCGAAATCATCTCAAGATAACCTCAAGAAAGATGCAGGAGCCCTGGTCAGAGGGAGAGAAGACCTGAAAAACAAAATATGCAACACTTGCAATATTCATCACAACACATTGTCACATTCAATGAAACATTTGCTGTCTCCATCCTCTGGTGTGGTTTGGTCAGCAAGCATTTGCTATATATTGTAAATACAATTTGTTGTTTACTTTGTCCCTTCTTGCTTCACTGCTAGTTACTCTCCTCACCTCTATGCTTCCAGCTTCTCTCTCACTCTCCCTCACCATGACTCTCTCCCTCCCTCACTCTCCTCCTTACCTCTCTCCTCCCTCCCTCAAGGGATAATAAAGCTAGTTTCTCTCTCCATTTACCTGTTCACCAGTTTAAAGAGCAGAGTGAGGGAGGCAGACCTTTTCTTCCTGAGGTCGTAAGTCCCTGCTAATCCACGGTATTCACGGACCCTACTGACCTGGTGGTCCGCTCTGGCCCGGGCCACCCTGGCGGCCCACCCTGGCCCGGGCCGCCCTGGTAGTACGCCGTGGCCCGGGCCGCTCCCTTGCATTAGCTCGAGATTTTTGTTTGTAATGAGCTCAGAGGAGCTCCGACAACTTCATATTTTATTCTGTGTCTTTTAGGCCCGCGTGAGAGAGAGAGAGAGAGAGAGAGAGAGAGAGAGAGAGAGAGAGAGAGAGAGAGAGAGAGAGAGAGAGAGAGAGAGAGAGAGAGAGAGAGAGAGAGAGAGAGAGCGAGAGAGATAAAGACAATCTTATAGCAATTTGAACGTCATTTTATTTTACCTCAAAACCAGGAATAAATCCTCCCGGGTCAAGAGAATACATAGAGCATTATGTGTCAAGAAGAACGTGATGAATGGCCTTATTTCTTGGGTGTGTGTGTGGGGGAGGGGGGGGGGAAGTTGTACTGGAGATTTATAGCTTGTGGAGTTTGTTTGTTCCATAAATGTTTCGTTAGTCGGTTGTGTTTTGTTACTGGTCTGTATTGTTTTTCGACTTGGAATTGAATGAATATTTTATGTAGGGTATTTTAATTATGGAAACACAGTGGGCGTTTGCAATTTTGCAATATATATATATATATATATATATATATATATATATATATATATATATATATATATATGTCGTACCTAGTAGCCAGAACGTCGTACTCGGCCTGCTATGCAAGGCCCGATTTGCCTAATAAGCCAAGTTTTCCTGAATTAATATATTTTCTCTAATTTTTTTTCTTACGAAATGATAAAGCTACCCATTTCATTATGTATGAGGTCATTTTTTTTTATTGGAGTTAAAATTAACGTAGATATATGACCGAACCTAACCAACCCTACCTAACCTAACCTAACCTATCTTTATAGGTTAGGTAGGTTAGGTAGTCGAAAAACAATTAATTCATGAAAACTTGGCATATTAGGCAAATCGGGCCTAGCATAGTAGGCTGAGAAGTGCGTTCTGGCTACTAGGTACGACATATATATATATATATATATATATATATATATATATATATATATATATATATATATATATATATATATATATATATATATATATATATATATTGGTGTATACTGGCAGCAGGTTTTCTTTCAAACATGTTTCATTGAATATGACCGCATATTCTGTATTTATTATTTTAATAATAAATAAAATAGTAAAATAATAAATACAGAATATGCGGTCATATTCAATGAAACATATATATATATATATATATATATATATATATATATATATATATATATATATATATATATATATATATATATATATATATATATATATATATATATATATATATATATTGTGACGATAATCTCCTTCAAGAGATTGAGCCTGCTCTTCCCTCCAAAATACGTCGCCATACATCCCTATACAACTAATATGGAAGAAATATCCAACAATGACAACAACACCAAGTTTTGCCAGAAGCGCAAAACGTATGCAGCCAGGAACACCTGCTCCACCTCGAACCACCAAACTACCTGTCTTGTCGCCTGCTCATCGCTGATTGGCTGCGGGTCCAGTTGCAACTGCACTCCACCCACCACACTACTTGATGTCTGGGGCCACCACGACCACCAGATCTCAGAATATCCAGTGCTTTCATCAGGTTAACACGTCTCGTTGGTAGACTAAGCTGTGGCTTACGTGTACTAAGAGAGGTGATAGCTTAAAGCCAATATTCCTGCACCTCTTATTTGATTGTATATTGTTCACTTGTTATTACTCACTTGTCTTAACGTAACTTTTCATTTTGTCATTTGATTATTCTTACTATTTTGATTGATTGATTTTATTATACGAATTTGTATGTCCATTTTATTCATGTTTTGCTTTTCTAACGTAATTAAAATTTCATTGTTAAATTTACTTGTGTTTTGTGTGTCTTCTCATTACCTTACAACAGACGAAGTTCCAGATTTTCTATTTTTGTTTCTATATGTGACGAGGCCATACCCCTAGCTTTTGAACAGCCGAACACCAACGCGTTACCATCACAATATATATATATATATATATATATATATATATATATATATATATATATATATATATATATATATATTGAATATAGTTGATATAATATAGAATATAGTTGTGCATTAATATATATATATATATATATATATATATATATATATATATATATATATATATATATATATATATATATATATATATATATATTGGTAGCAGTCTTTCCTGTAGACATATATTATTAAATATGACCGAAAAAGTAAGATTAATAATTCTAACACGAATTTTCTCAATATTTCTTATGTTTCTTTTCACTGTCGATGGTAATTGAAAAATCAGTTCTCCAAAATTCATTTTTAATTCTAGTCTGACGCGACACTTGAACTCGTTTCGTAATAACTTATTACATTTTCAAAGACTTTAGTTTACACACACACAACTATAACCTGCAAACACTAAACAGAGTTCTTACTATGCTATAATTCAAACGGCTTTTCATTTTATATACCTGCATTTGGGTGAGGTGATATGTTACAACAGTTTTGGATGAGGTGAAAACAAACTTTCAACACAAGATAGAACACGAAATATTGGGTAATATTGGGTAAAGTTAAAGGGGAAGAATGGAAGTAAATGCAAAGGGCCTATTGGCCCATATTTCGTGATGCTTCTATATTGGTGTGGAGTCTTGAAGTGGGTAGAATATAGTTGTGCATTAATTGGCTGTTGATTGCTGGTGTTGACTTCTTAATGTGTAGTGCCTCGCAGATATTAAGCCGCCTGCTATCGCTGTATCTATCGATGATTTCCCTGTTTTTTGTTAAGACTTCTCTGGTGACTTATCTCCTTGTCCTCATATCCCAGCTCCTTGTCATCATATCCCAGCTCCTTGTCCTCATATCCCAGATCCTTGTCCTCATACCCCAGCTCCATGTCTTCATACCCCAGCTCCATGTCCTCATATCCCAGCTCCTTGTCCTCATATCCCAGCTCCTTGTCCTCATATCCCAGCTCCTTGTCCTCATACCCCAGCTCTTTGTCCTCATACCCCAGCTCTTTGTTCTCATACCCCAGCTCCTTGTCCTCATACCCCAGCTCCTTGTCCTCATTCCCCAGCTCCTTGTCCTCATATCCCAGCTCCTTGTCCTCATATTCCAGATCCTTGTCCTCATACCCCAGCTCTTTGTCCTCATACCCCAGCTCTTTGTTCTCATACCCCAGCTCCTTGTCCTCATACCCCAGCTCCTTGTCCTCATTCCCCAGCTCCTTGTCCTCATATCCCAGCTCCTTGTCCTCATATTCCAGATCCTTGTCCTCATATCCCAGCTCCTTGTCCTCATATCCCAGCTCCTTGTCCTCATATTCCAGATCCTTGTCCTCATACCCCAGCTCCTTGTCCTCATACCCGAGCTCATTGTTCTCATACCCCAGCTTCTTGTCCTCATATCCCAGATCCTTGTCCTCATACCCCAGCTCCATGTCCTCATACCCCAGCTCCATGTCCTCATACCCCAGCTCCATGTCCTCATATCCCAGATCCTTGTCCTCATACCCCAGCTCCTTGTCCTCATACCCCAGCTCCTTGTCCTCATACCCCAGCTCCATGTCCTCATATCCCAGCTCCTTGTCCTCATATCCCAGCTCCTTGTCCTCATACCCCACCTTCATGTCCTCATATCCCAGCTCCATGACCTCATATCCCAGCTCCTTGTCCTCATACCCTGGCTCCTTGTCCTCATATCCCAGCTCCTTGTCCTCATATCCCAGCTCCTTATCCTCATACCCCAGCTCCTTGTCCTCATACCCCAGCTCCTTGTCCTCATACCCTGGCTCCTTGTCTTCATATCCCAGCTCCTTTTCCTCATACCCTGGCTCCTTGTCTTCATATCCCAGCTCCTTGTCCTCATACCCCAGCTCCTTGTCCTCATACCCCAGCTCCTTGTCCTCATACCCCAGCTCCTTGTCCTCATACCCCAGCTCCATGTCCTCATACCCCAGCTCCATGTCCTCATACCCCAGCTCCATGACCTCATATCCCAGCTCCTTGTCCTCATACCCTGGCTCCTTGTCCTCATACCCCAGCTCCATGTCCTCATACCCCAGCTCCATGTCCTCATACCCCAGCTCCTTGTCCTCATACCCCAGCTCCTTGTCCTCATACCCTGGCTCCTTGTCTTCATATCCCAGCTCCTTGTCCTCATACCCCAGCTCCTTGTCCTCATACCCCAGCTCCTTGTCCTCATACCCCAGCTCCTTGTCCTCATACCCCAGCTGCTTGTCCTCATACCCCTTGCAAGTGCTACTAACTCATACTCCCTAAGCACCTTTTCTCTGATAATTACAACACATAATAGCCAAAGCCCATTACACCCATTCGTCGAAGGCCTCACTTCCCCCCACCCTCCCCTTACCTAAAATCCAATCACGAAGTGCCCATCAGACGGCGTAACTGGCCATTCAGAGCGTCCGGACCAATCACTGCCCTGCGGCTCTCATTGGCTAGCTGGCTCTGTCTCCGTCTCCACTAACTACCTTCTCAGGTAATGGCCAGGTGTCTCGATGGTTGTATGTGCTGAAACGCACACAGCCGCCCGCGCATGTGCACATGTAACACACACACACACACACACACACACACACACAAAGGGGCCTCGTAGCCTGGTGGATAGCGCGCAGGATTCGTAATTCTGTGGCGCGGGTTCGATTCCCGCACGAGGCAGAAACAAATGGGCAAAGTTTCTTTCACCCTGAATGCCCCTGTTACCTAGCAGTAAATAGGTACCTGGGAGTTAGTCAGCTATCACGGGCTGCTTCCTGGGGTGTGTGTGGTGTGGAAAAAAAAAATATAGTAGTTAGTAAACAGTTGATTGACAGTTGAGAGGTGGGCCGAAAGAGCAAAGCTCAACCCCCGTAAAAACACAACTAGTAAACACACACACACACACACACACACACACACACACACACACACACACACACACACATGTCAGCTCGGGACATCACTGTTGACTTCAAACATGGAAACGACGTTGACGTCAACTGGTGACGTAAGTTATATTCGGCGTTGTTAAGGGTTTGTCGCTCATTTGAAAGTCAATAATCCCATTGATTTGTGGTGGTGGTTGTGGTGGTTGTGGTGATTGTGGTGGTGGTTGTGGTGGTGGTCATTGTGGTGGTGGTGGTTGTGGTGGTTGTGGTGGTTGTGATGATTGTGGTGGTGGTTGTGGTGGTGGTCATTGTGGTGGTGGTGGTTGTGGTGGTTGTGGTGGTTGTGATGATTGTGGTGGTTGTTATGGTGGTTATTGTGGTGGTGGTGGTTGTGGTGGTTGTGGTGATTGTGGTGGTGGTTGTGGTGGTGGTGGTAGTGGTTGTGGTGGTTGTGGAGATTGTGGTGGTGGTTATGGTGGTTGTGAAGATTGAGGTGGTGGTTGTGGTGGTGGTTGTTGTTGTGGTGGATATGGAATGGTGAAAGAAACGTTGCCCGTTTGTATCTGCCTGGTGCGGGAATCGAACCCGCGCCACAGAATTACGAGTCCTGCGCGTTATCCACCAGGCTACCAGGCCCCCCTCCCCCCCTGTGTCTGTGTGTGTTCTCACCTAGTTGTGCTTGCAGGGGTTGAACTTTAGCTCTTTGGTCCCGCCTCTCAACCGTCAATCAACTGGTGTACAGGTTCCTGAGCGTACTGGGCTCTATCATATCTACACTTGAAACAGTGTATGGAGTCAGCTTCCACCACATCACTTCCTAATGCATTCCATTTGTCAACCACTCAGACACTAAAAAAGTTCTTTCTAATATCTCTGTGGCTCTTTTGGGCACTCAGTTTCCACCTGTGTCCCCTAGTGCTCGTGCCCCTTGTGTTAAATAGACTGCCTTTATCTATCCTATCAATTCCCTTGAGAATCTTGAAGGTGGTGATCATGTCCCCCCCCCCTAACTCTTCTGACTTCCAGCGAAGTGAGATTTAATTCCCGTAGTCTCTCCTCGTAGCTCATACCTCTCAGCTCGTGTGTGTGTACTCACCTAGTTGTACTCACCTAGTTGTGTTTGCGGGGGTTGAGCTCTGGCTCTTTGGTCCCGCCTCTCAACCGTCAATCAACTGGTGTACAGATTCCTGAGCCTATTGGGCTCTATCATATCTACACTTGAAACTGTGTATGGAGTCAGCCTCCACCACATCTCTTCCTAATGCATTCCATTTGTCCACCACTCTGACACTAAAAAAGTTCTTTCTAATATCTCTGTGGCTCATTTGGGCACTCAGTTTCCACCTATGTCCCCTTGTACGTGTTCCCCTTGTGTTAAATAGACTGCCTTTATCTACCCTATCAATTCCCTTCAGAATCTTGAATGTGGTGATCATGTCCCCCCTAACTCTTCTGTCTTCCAGCGAAGTGAGATTTAATTCCCGTAGTCTCTCCTCGTAGCTCATACCTCTCAGCTCGGGTACTAGTCTGGTGGCAAACCTTTGAACCTTTTCCAGTTTAGTCTTATCCTTGACTAGATATGGACTCCATGCTGGGGTTGCATACTCCAGGATTGGCCTGACATATGTGGTATACAAAGTTCTGAATGATTCTTTACACAAGTTTCTGAATGCCGTTCGTATGTTGGCCAGCCTGGCATATGCCGCTGATGTTATCCGCTTGATATGTGCTGC